>NW_019394279.1:281793-612329 GCF_000612105.2 Orussus abietinus | reverse complement strand
TAATCGAAATCATTAAATTCGGAAATTTGGACCTAATCGAAATCATTAAACTCGGAATCTTGGACCTAATCGAAATCATTAAATTCGGAATCTTGCATCCGGCTCGGGCCGCAAGGTACACCTAACCTCAAAATATGCGATACTCGTGGACGATGCGCCGGATTCTGGAGAGCCTTGTTTCAGATTCCATTTCCAAGCCGATCGGATCGTATGGACCTCGATCAGACCTCCTCGCGTGTTTATTCGCGATTTGCTCCTCGCGATAGCGTAAACTTTATCGGTGGACGTAGAGCGAGTGTTGTCGGCTAAATTCACCATGGTTTCCGGGCGAAATCGACCGTGGAGCCTCGAGGGCGCCGCGCATGCGCGCGCTAGTTCAGGTGCAACCAGCCACGTAGCTGGTTCGGCTCTGTCAGCAAACATTAACTGCACGTTTCTATCTATAGCGATGACACGGAATATGCGGTCAGTGCGGAGTAGCTTCGACTTTTCCTTCTCGCTCGCTCCCTTGCCGGCGACTCGCGCCGTCTGGTCGGGCGAGTCGCGAATCTTCGGATCGGCCCGGCCGACAGACAGTTCGGCGGCACCTCGCTATCGCCGGCTGATAAGAGATATCAGGCTTATCCGCCGGCGTGTTACGCACAGCGAGCTGGTAATTGCTCCGCGTATGCGCGCGCCTCGTATCTCTCTTCCGGTCGGCCCGAAGAGCGAGGACGAACCCCTTTTCCCTGAAAATTTCCACCAGAACTCGTCCGCGTACGTATTTTGTGGAAATTCAATCATTCCGTAATCAGCCACGTTTTGATTAACTGGAAATGACATTTGGCGAGAGATCGGCGAACAATGGCGTACCTCTTTTCCCAGGCGACGATTTCGAGGTCGCGAAGTTTCGCACATATGTATACTTAAAAGGTTGAAACGAAGAAAAAAAAATAAAATCAAAATCAAAATCAGCCACATATTTTCATTATTGAAAGTACGATACCGTTGCGAGGAGTCGCGTCGACTTCGCCAACGTGAGCTTGTGCACGTACGCACGGGGAAAAAAAAAAAGAAAAGAAAAGAAAATGAATGGCCAGGAAAACCACAGTGTGGTAATTTATTCCAGACAAAGAATTACTCCTTGAAACTTAACCAGATATTTCTTTGACGCCATTCAAAGAAATATATCTTCGATTCGATGAATGTTTCCCATTTTTTCTCTTCTCCCCTCGGTGTATAAAAAATCCCGAAATTCGAAATTCCCCACTTTTAGATATATCCCTGGCGGGAAATCCCCCGTTGAATGTTTCTAACGGACATAACGCGAAATTCGAAACCGCCAGTTGTCTTTGCCAAAACGGTCGATCCGATGCATCGGCGGGAAAAGATAAGGGGGGCAGGGAGATAGCGATGCACCGGAAAGGGGGGTAGAGGGGGCAAAGGGGGAGACGCATGGCGATCATAAAACACTGGCTGGAGCCTACCGCTTCCGCGTGTGCGCCTCGCGTGTGTATCGGGCTTTAGTGGATTTTTTTACGGGCAGTAAAGACGCGCTTATTGCGAACGGGAAACCCGGCAATGGCGTCGGTAGCCCACGGCGGCAGTTAACCGGCGCTGGAGACGTCCACGGCGTCGGTGTCGCCGCGAACGAGTCCCGAGGGAGGACCGACCGAGTCCGTCCCATCCCTGGGACTTACCGCTGATCGAATCAACTAATTTCCCCCAGCGAAGGTGCCTTCGCTCCGAGAAATGAAATCTCGCTCTCCGACGTGTCCATTTTGCGTTTCGAAGCGACGCCTCGAGACGTCCTCACCTGTTGAGCGCTCGATGACGATCCGCGTCCCTTTCTTCCCCGAAGAAACTAAACCCAGGGACCTTCGTCAGTGTATTGAGGTGATATAAAAGAGTCATTCCATGCACATCCCACCATGAAGATATTTCTATAAAACTTCTCGAAACTGGGTGCACCGAATAGTCTTGAAATTATCGCGTGACCATGGAGGTCCTAATGAAGATCTTGAAACCCACGAAATTTCACGTTTTGAATAAGAATTCGAAGAATTTCATATTTTTTTTGGGTTCGTCCGGGATGAATATAACGTCTTTTCGACAACATTGCTTTGACTTTTTGGTAGATAATAGGGGCTATGTAACGCTCTTATAACACCTTAAGATGATATGAAACCTTCGAATGAACAATCAATTAAAATAGTAAGACATCTTTCTTGAGCCCAAGGACCTTCGCAAGTGTATTGGGGTGATATAAAAGGGTCATTCCATGCACATCCCACCATGAAGATATTTCTATAAAACTTCTCGAAACTGGGTGCACCGAATAGTCTTGAAATTAACGCGTAAACATGGAGGTCCTAATGAAGGTCTTGAAACCCACGAAATTTCACGTTTCGAATAAGAATTGGAAGAATTTCATTTTTTTTGTTTGGGTTCGGTCGATTTTGGCCAAATTCGGAATCTTGTATCGGCTCGAAAAATACCATACACTAAGAAGAATTCCGGCATTGATACCCCGGACGGTGTTAATGGACCGCGGGAAAATGGCGCAAAATGGATAATATATATACATATATATTATTGACATACAGTTGCCTGACTCTTATATAATTGTAAAAGACAATTACTTTCCGAGAAGAAAGATGTATATCGTTGATTTAAACGAATTTCGTCCACCGGATCTGACATTTCTCTGGACGCATCTGATAGCAGAATTTTCTTGCCACTGTGCACATTTTTCTCAGTTAATCAACCATTTTTTTGTCTCAATGTGGACCTGTTTTAACTCGCGGAAAAGAATTTCAAATAGCGACCTTTTTAAGCTGGGGCGAAACTGGCGTCAAAGAGAGTGAGACTTTCCTTCGAACTGGATGTACCGAGTCGTCTCAAACTTTACAATATAAATCCGGAGGGTACAAGGTAGGTCCTGAATCTCATGAAATTTCAATTTTTTAACAATTTCGTTTACAAAGAGTTTAACAACATTGTATAAAAATTGCAATCTCATGGGTGTCAGGACCTTCCTAATATCCTCCACCTTCACGCGGTAAAGTTTCAATCTGCTCAGCACCCCCAGAAAAGTATCATGAACGATTGCCTCTTGAGATGTCACTTTCCCATCCCCTTGAGAGTTGAAAATTTCCCCTCTTCCCGACACTTTTCTTACCTTCGATGTTAATTTAAAATCGGGCGTCAGTCTCGTCACGTGACTACTATCAGCGTGGGTGGATCGGATTCGAGAGGAGGAATACCTTTCTAAGAGTCGGGTGGGAGGTCAAAGTTCGCGCCCGGAGCTCTCGAGAAGCGAGGCGAGGGCCGAGGTCAGAGGCGCGATATCGGGGGGCGTACGGCCCTGAACTACATCTCTCCGTTGGCGCGTCTTGCAGCTGATCGCACGCACGTGCGCCGGCGAGCGCGCGCCCGCGCATGCGCCGACAAGCACCGGGTGGCGGGGCGTGGGGCGCGGAGCGCGGCGGGAGGCCCCGCGGGCCGCGGCCGCCGCGCGCCCCTCCACTCGCGCCTCGCCCGCCGAGGGACTCGCACGCGAGAGAGCGGGCCTTACGTAAGGCCGCGTGCATCGCCCGCGGGTACGTGACTCCAGTTACGTACCGCGCCGATGAGAACGCGCCTTTTCCTGGAAGTCTTCGGGGCTCGGGGCGGGACTTTTGGCGCGCGCCTATAGCTCGCGACCTTGGCAGCCAGGCGTCTGCTCGGTGCACTTGCGTGCACCCAGGTGCCACCGACACATGACCGCGAGACACACGGGGGACGAGCGATCGGCGATCGAGCTGGATCCTTCGTACCCTCGCCAAGGCTCTGTCGCGGTTTATGGAAACCAAATCTCGTCGCGAGATGCGCCCGCTTATCGGGGACTTATAGCGTTGAAATTTAATCCCTTAACCACGGCGGAGGTCGGCCGCGGAGAGATGCATTTTATATGAATACGATCGCGAGGTAGCGTAAGGAGACAACGCCAATGATCAGTTCCACGGAAAGTGAATGAGGGGAAAAAAAAAAAAGAAAATCCGAAAATCTTGAACCCCCAAAGTGGGGACGATTTCGATACATGGCGTTGTATCCCCTTGTACCTCGTGATACGATATTCCTCCGTCTCCTTTCAATGCACGGGAATTAAGGGGGCCACTGTAGGGGCACTTTGTAGAAAAAAAAAAACGTCGGTCATGCGGAAGCCACTGTACTGGCGTTTCGTAATTAAAGGGTTAAATGCATTTCGGGTCGATCCGATCATCGCGTCGTACCGTGTACACGAAAGGTATGGATGCTCCTCCGTGGAAAATCTCACCCTACTTTCCTATCTCTTACGTCTTGAATGTTTAAGGGTTAATTATCGAAGGAAGTGAATTTCTCTGGACAAGGGGGGAGGGAAAAAAAAAAGAAGTCGTCTCGATGTGCAGCTACGTGCAGAGATCGACGTAGGTGATGGGAGAGGCGATGGGGAAGTTCGAGGAAACGCGATGGAAGTTGCGAGTCCCACCCCTCGCCGCTTCGAGAGTCGTTTCCTCACGTCGGCCATTTAATTCCAAAGAAGTACGAGCTCCGCGATAATTCCTCCCCCGGGCCTCGCCATCCTGCGAAACGATCGATTCCTCCGAGGAAGTTCCCCTCGCGTCCCGTTTCCCTCCCCCTTCCCCCTTATCACTTTATCTAAATCCTTGCCTCGTCACACTCTCTGTCTCTATAACCACCCTCCTCGTCGCCGCCTCTCTCGCTCCTATCGGCGTTTCGTACGTCTCGGCAGAATTTCCGGCACCCCCGCCCCTCCCCTCGCCTTTAAAGGTGCAATTTGCCGCTCTCTCTCTCCCTAGGAAATATCAAACTCTCTGCCCCGGGTTCGATCCCTCCCGTCTCCCGCTTCCATGGAGAAATGCTTCTGCTCGGACTCGAATGATTTCCCAGAGTTGTACTTTCCTCGCCGCTGCTCGATCCGGCATTGATATCCTGGACGGTAATAATGGACCGCGGGGAAATGTCCGATTTTACGGCGCAATATGGATAAGGCGACTTCGTCGAGCCTTTTCGTGACCCGAGTTAACCGAAACCACCGTCGATTTTGGCCGAATTCGGAATCTTGTATCGGCTCGAAATATGCCACACAGTGAGAAAAATTCCGGCATTGATACCTCGGACGGTGTTAATGGACCGCGGGAAAATGGCGCAAAATGGATACGGCGAATTTGTCGAGCCTTTTCGTCACCCGACTTAACCGTAACCATGGTCGATTTTGGCCAAATTTGGAATCTTGTATCGGCTCGAAAAATACCATACACTAAGAAGAATTCCGGCATTGATACCCTGGTCAGTGATAATGGACCTCGGGAAAATGTCGATTTTACGGCGCAATATGGATAAGGCAATTTTGCTGACCCAAATTAACCGAAACCACGGTCGATTTTGGCCAAATTCGGAATCTTGTACCGGCTCGAAAAATAACATACACTAAGAAGAATTCCGGCATTGATATCCCGGACGGTGATAATGGACCGCGGGAAAATGTCGGATTTTACGGCGCAATATGGATAAGGCAACTTTGTTGAGCCCTTTCGTGACCCGAATTAACCGAAACCACGATCGATTTTGGCCAAATTCGGTATCTTGTATCGGCTCGAAAAATACCACACACTGAGAAGAATTAGGGCACTGATACCCCGGGCGGTAATAATGGACCGCTGGAAAATGGTGCAGAATGGATACGGTGACTTTGTCGAGCCTCTTCGTGATCTGAGTTGACCAGAACCACGGTCGACCTCGAGCCCAATTCGGAATCATCTATCTCCTCAAAAAATACCGCACACTATATAAGAAAAAAAAAAAGAAGAATAAATTCAACATTTTCTGAGTTAAGGAGATGTGAAAGCGCCATCTCAGGGATCGATGGTTCATGAAATTTCCCTTTCCGTACTGAGTGTACCTAATCGAAATCATTAAATTCGGAATCTTGGACCTAATCGAAATCATTAAATTCGGAATCTTGGACCTAATCGAAATCATTAAATTCGGAATCTTGGACCTAATCNCGGTGTCGCCGCGAACGAGTCCCGAGGGAGGACCGACCGAGTCCGTCCCATCCCTGGGACTTACCGCTGATCGAATCAACTAATTTCCCCCAGCGAAGGTGCCTTCGCTCCGAGAAATGAAATCTCGCTCTCCGACGTGTCCATTTTGCGTTTCGAAGCGACGCCTCGAGACGTCCTCACCTGTTGAGCGCTCGATGACGATCCGCGTCCCTTTCTTCCCCGAAGAAACTAAACCCAGGGACCTTCGTCAGTGTATTGAGGTGATATAAAAGAGTCATTCCATGCACATCCCACCATGAAGATATTTCTATAAAACTTCTCGAAACTGGGTGCACCGAATAGTCTTGAAATTATCGCGTGACCATGGAGGTCCTAATGAAGATCTTGAAACCCACGAAATTTCACGTTTTGAATAAGAATTCGAAGAATTTCATATTTTTTTTGGGTTCGTCCGGGATGAATATAACGTCTTTTCGACAACATTGCTTTGACTTTTTGGTAGATAATAGGGGCTATGTAACGCTCTTATAACACCTTAAGATGATATGAAACCTTCGAATGAACAATCAATTAAAATAGTAAGACATCTTTCTTGAGCCCAAGGACCTTCGCAAGTGTATTGGGGTGATATAAAAGGGTCATTCCATGCACATCCCACCATGAAGATATTTCTATAAAACTTCTCGAAACTGGGTGCACCGAATAGTCTTGAAATTAACGCGTAAACATGGAGGTCCTAATGAAGGTCTTGAAACCCACGAAATTTCACGTTTCGAATAAGAATTGGAAGAATTTCATTTTTTTTGTTTGGGTTCGTCCGGGATGAATATAACGTCTTTTCGACAAGATTGCTTTGACTTTTTGGTAGATAATAGAGGCTATGTAATGCTCATATAACACCTTAAGGTGGCGTAAAACCTTCCAATGACCAGTCAATTAAAATAGTAAGACATCTTTCTTGAATAGGACTCCCCCGGACTGGCTGAAATTCTAAGACACGACTCGCGAGGCAGATTTATTCGAATCAAACCAGGGAATTTTTTGAAAATTGATAACTCATGAATTTTAGGTCAGGTATTGTCGGAACGTTTCTTGACTCACCAAGTGCGTTCTGAAATTTCATCGAGTTCGTTGGGAACGTCCTTTCGAGATGAGGGCGTTTTTGAGGATTAGTGCCGTCGAAAAAAAATTTACTTCACTTTTATATATGTATATTATATACATATAAAGTAAAAGTACATCAATCGATCGAAGTAGAATGAAGGAGAGGTTTGCAAGCGGGGGGCCAGGCCATTTTGTAAAGTAACGAAGGCACGTCCACGTGACGAAATCGCCGAGCTGACGGGACGCATTATTGCGGCCGAAACCTCCGGGAACCGTTAACGACGAATCCGAGAGCCGAACCTCCCTCTAAGAGCTCCCTTTTACTCGATTCCCTACGAGGAAAGTTCTTCGCGAGAACGCTTTTACGACATTCCCGATTCATGGCGCAAGAGGGCGGATCGACTTTTTTATGCGCGGATTGGATTCGGACTGCGAAGTCGAGAATCCATCGATGTGTCTCAACGGCGCGTATAAATAAGATTATGTGCGTGCCCGAGTCCTGAAGCGGCCTATCACGCGTGTATAAATAAACTTTATATTCATGACGGGGATCCGCGTTTGATCACCATCCTGTTAAACCCGAAAAGTCGGACTTAGCGCGCGAGCAAGGATTTTAAACATTCGTTAAGACCTAACCTCTTCATCGCGATCCAGTTCAATTATTACATCTAACTGCAATTGATCGAGACAAACAGCGATTAACATTTAAAAAATATCTGTAGTCAAGAGATAATAATAGAAATTGTTGGGTTAAAACCCAAAAAGCCAGACTTTACGCGCCAGCAAGGATTCTAAACGTTCGTTAAGACCTAACCTCTTCATCGCGATCCAGTTCAATTATTACATCTAACTGCAATTGATCGAGACAAACAGCGATTAATATTTAAAAAAATATATGTATATAGAAAAACAATAATAACAGAAGTGGTTGGGAATTAATTCCGAATAAAAGGAGTCCCAAAGGATTTAATAGAGGATCGTTTCAAGTTCCAGCCAATCATTCTCGAGCTCGGCGGAAAAGGGTTAAGGAACCCAGAAAAGGGGCTGGAAGAGAGAGAGGAGCGGCTCTCCAGAAATCTTTTCTAATCTCCCCCGGAGTCCAGAAGGAGGGCGGCCATCTTTCCCCGCGCCAAAGCGGTCCCCTTAATTCAATCTTAAACGCCCCGATCCCTCCCTAGACGTAGTTAAATCAAGCTCGGAATATCCGAGACTTTCAAAGGACGTCTTAATCGCGATCGGGCAAGGACTGCCATTCTCCGGTGCAGGACGTAATCCTCGAGGCGGCCCGTAACGCGCGGAACTTTTCAGGGCTCTGCAAGGCGCACTTCCGCGCTTTCCCGGAAGTACAGCCAGTGGGGGGGGGGATAAGTCGGGATCCCCCGAAAGAACGGCCGACCGGCGATCCGTAATCCCCCAATAAATTAATCCCGGCGATTTAATTAAACCCGCCGAGGCGTCTGGAATCCCGATTACGATATTTCGGGCCCGCCTCGATCCCGGAATTCGCGGGCGTTCGTTACTTCCCAACAATGAAATCCTGTATCGCGCCGCGTCAATACCCGTCTCGCTAAGTGACGCTAATTACGGAAGAGCCGCCATTATTCGCCATTGTTTCGCAGGAAGGACGCGAACGGGTCGCCGTGCATACGGACAATCGGCCGTCCGTTCGCGCATTCAAGGCCGACGCTGGCCTCCGCTCGATAGGGTCGCCATGAAGGGCCTAGGGACCCTAGCCCTCCGATATCTCGGTGCCCCCGACGTCCAAAATGGATTCCACGAGATGGTCCTAATCGCGAACCCGTTGCCACCCCTGGAGCCGCGCCCTTAAGGGGGTCATCCCGTGTAAAGGCTCTTTTTTTAAAGATTTTTTAGCTAGAGGGTCAGAATGTCGATTCGGATACTCGACTGGCCAATCGTCAGAAGGGATCGCCATGGCGTAAGAGAATCCATGGTGGGCGCCCGCCCCATATCCTTACCCTTCGGCGCCGGTAAAGAGCGGCCCTTAATGTGAAGTGAAACCCCCTTCAAATCAGTCGGTTCGAATGCAACACTTTTTTTTAAGGGTATCAGACCAAACTGTCCGAAACTTTGACACATCATTCCTGATCATCTAAGAATTGTCCTGACACATTCAAAATTTGGATTTTTGGGAAAAATTTTTTAACAGCCCAGACCAGAACCAAAATGGCGTCGAGCTCTCAAATTTCGATCAATATACAATTATCGAAGGCTCTGATATCAGAATCGAAAGGGTCAGGACAATTTTACGACAATTTAGAACACTCTGGTAATCGATAAACTCGCATTTGAACGGGATAAAGGCAAACAAAGTGTTGTATGCGCTTCTATGCTAAAACGATGGGAATACGAGGTCTCGGGGTGAAAATTTAATTGACCTAGAAATCACGGATGGCACAGGGGGTCCCTCTGCTGTCAATTAGGGCCCCAGAAAGCATGAATCCAGAGGATTTCTGGAGTTTTACTTCGATTTCTTGATATTTATTGTACGAAAAAGACAGGTGGAGTATGCAATTTGGTACAATACCCAATATGATTCGATACAGCTGTCAATATAAAAACGAACGTCGGCAACGTAAGCATTTAGAAAAATCTTCTTTATGGACGTCGATCAAGTTCCTCGACGTGTTTCACTTCACCTTAAGGGGGCTTAATATCGCGTAATCCGTAGTCGCGAGTCGGCGCGGCCGAGTGGCGGAAGGGCTCGTCCCGGGCCGAGGCTCGCCCGCACAAAGGCCCGGATTTCGGGGTGGACTCGCCCCGGCCGCGTGTCGCCGGTAGGTGGGCTAAAGGTAGCTACACACGCAACGATAAATCGTAGCGATAAATCCGCGCGACCGGATTCCAACAGAAATGACCGACGAGATTCGTCGTCACGACGGATACTTCCCAGTATCAACTGGCAGACGGATAAATCTCGGTTTACCCAGTTTTATCGTAACGAGTTGTCGGTGGTAATAAAAATTCCTCTATATACATATTCTTCCCTGAATCGTATATAATTGCAAGAAACAATTATTTCATTGATTTATACGAATTTTGTTTACTCTCTTGCCGTACTTGGTCGCACTATTTTATCGTAGCAGTGCGTACTTCATGAGTTGGCCAACGTTTCTTTTTTTTTGTGCTGCCAAGTAGATGCCCGACTCGATGAAATGGATGCATTGCTATGGTTTACCCAGTTTTATCGTAACGAGTTGTCGGTGGTAATGAAAATTCCTCTATATACATATTCTTTCCTGAATCGTATATAATTGCAAGAAACAATTATTTCATTGATTTATACGAATTTTCTTTACTCTCTTGACGTACTTAGTCGCACTATTTTATCGTAGCAGTGCGTATTTCGTGAGTTGGCTAACGTTTTTTTTTCTTTTCTTTGTGCGGCTAAGTAGATGCCCGACTCAATGAAATGGAGGCATCGCTACGATTTATCGTTACGTGTGTAGTTACCTTAAGGGCGGCTGATTCGACTCGCCCGAGTGGCGGAAACGGGAGGAACGGGAGGAACTCGCTCAGTTGGTTCAGTGGGACATATCGATCCGTGGACCAACCAGCCCGACCTTCCGAACCACCCGAACCGCCGGCGCTTTCTCCGTCTCCGTCCGGGGGCCGGCGCGCCCCTCGCCCTCTCTCGCTCGGTCCCGGCCACCCCGCGCCCTCTCTTTCCACCCTCATTGCGCATGGATACGTCCGTCTCGTTCCTTCCCGCTGCTCCGACCCCCGGGAACAAAGAGCCGCGGGCTGGTCGCCGGTACACGCGCCGTCTCGAACAAAGGAACCGCATTTTTGTCCCTTTCCAATTAAATCTCATCGATATTCCGTCGCCGGGCCACTCGCGCCCCGCTACATCTCGGCTCGCTCCGTTGCTTGCTTCTCGATTGATGCAGCTTATCGTCCACAGCCGCGACCGCTGCATTCTTATCTCGATCAACCAATTATAGAATGCACCTCTAACGTTGTGTAGAAAATTTTGCCCCCCTTGAAAGCATATGACTTTCGTTCGTATTTAAATCATGTAACATTAAATTCACCCCGCTGATTATTTCTCGATTCATGCAGCTTATCAATGAGATGCGCGATCGTTGCATCCTTGTCTCGATCAACTACTGATAGAATGCCCCTCTAACACGTTGCGTAGAAAATTTTTCCCCCCTTAAAATACGCCTTTTTTTCCCTATTAAAATGATTTAACATTAAATTAACTCCATTGATTATTTTTCTATTCATGCAGATTATCAACGAGACCCGCAATCTTTGCATCCTTGTCTCGATCAACCAATTATAGAATGCACCTCTAACGTTGTGAGAAAATTTTGCTCTCCTTGAAAGCATGTGACTTTCGTTCGTATTTAAATCATTTAACATTAAATTCATCCCGCTGATTATTTCTCGATTCATGCAGCTTATCAACGAGACCCGCGATTGTTGCATCCTTGTCTCGACCAACCACTTATAGAATGCACCTCTAACGTCGCGTAGGGATTGTTTCCCTCTTCGCAAATATATTTTACATACATATTAATATTATTAAAAATTAGACTCACCCCGCCGTTGATTTCTCGATCGATGCCTTCTATCATCTCGAGCTGCAATCGCTGCACCTTGAGTCATGTCCCCTCACTCCAATAAGACGCACTCTACGCCCCGTATCCATCACGTATCTTCGCCTTCCTCGGCGAGTTTCTTACACTCATTATAATCACTTAATATCAGACTCACCGTCCGTAGCTCGGCGTGGTGGATGCGGAAACAGGCTGCCTCGTTTTTCGTCGTCGATCTTTCTTTTCGGAGGTGCACGAGTCTGCAGCATCCACGAGGTGCAGTCGCGGCATGTGTAAGTGTAGCAGTCGTGGTCCTCCTTTTGCCACGAGGGGCAACGAGCAACTAAAACCATCACAAACGAGCTCTCGTTGACCGACGATGTTCGCTTCTCGTACGTTTGACATACTAATTGCGGGAGGACGCCTTTCGCGCAGGTTTATTGATAAACACGGGGGTACTCGCGCACATTCCCCGACTCGCAGTCTTCGCGTTTCGCCATAATTCTTAATAAAGGTTTACGAGCCCTTGGAGATGTAAATTACCTGTCGCAAGGCTCGATTAATAATCGCGTAATGCTCCATAGAAACGCTCGTAAAGGCCGCGAACTCCGCGCCGACGCCGTCGAGACAACGACTATGGTTCCCCTTTGTGCGACGAGTCTTTTTAAGAGAGTATTGAGATAAACTTCCGGCAAATCCTCCCCCCCTTCCCCCGCTCCTAAGAATGGCCATTTTGCTGGACGGCGACAAAAGATCCCCCATTCGGAAAAATTTGGAAAAAATTTAGACTTCTCAAATATTTTGCTATGTCGCGCCTGGGCAATTACCGTTACTTTAACTGGTTTATAAAATCCTGAAGATTCTTTTAAAAGTGTGTACAGGTGCGCGAATGTCGTTATTTTATTATCGAGATATAAGGTCGGATGTTCGGTTCTTCTGGAAAAGTCGAGGCGAGATTTCGGGAAAAGGGGGAAAATGTAGGGTCGCCTCGTTTTCGACCTAACCTCGAAGTTGCGAGAGGTTGGTGGGACTGCAGGAGCAGGACTGCAAAGAAGTCGGGAAAATAAGCGTGGAAGCATAAATCTTGCATGACGCACTCCCTGGGCATTAACGCGAGAGAGGATCCTTCAGAGCCATAACCGATGTACACGGGAAATAAAAGCGGAAACGCATATGCGGATTCCTCCTTTATCCTCTCGACATATCCACCTCGGTGCTCGGCGGAAAAAAGAAAAAATGAAAAAAAAAGTAAAGAGGACCGCCATGGAGCAAATCTCTCTCGCGCACTCCAAGAAATCTCTGATACGAAGCTCTCGTTTAATCCTCTCTAATTAAAACAGAGGGATGGAAATATTTACGGATTTTAAAATTCAGTCGATTACCACTGCCGGCAGACATTCTATCATTCATAATAATCTCTTATTCCTCGAATGGCCACGACGAAAAAAAATATATATCTATGTGCATAATAAATTAAGAAAAAAGACACTCACTCTTTAGAGTACTCTTCTCCACTGCCTTCGGATACGACCAGTCGAAATAAATCCAGTGGGTCGAATTCCGAATACAGGATTTCCTTAACTCTGGTTTTTCTCTCGGTGCGTTCCAACCGGTCGTTTCTTTTCCCTTATTTTTTTATTTTTTTTTCCTCGCTCGAACGGTTACAGGCGAGCAGTCGAACGATTACAGGCTGGGATCTGGAACTCGTAAAATTCGCCTCCCGCCGTCCCTTCGGTCTCGAGTCTTGACGAGAGCGAAGGAAGAATGGAGGAGGCAGGATCTCCTCGGCCTTTATTCTCGGTCCAAGCTCCTCCGAGGTTAAGCTTTCACCCCTGGTGGTGCAGGGACGGTCCTCGTAAAATTGTCGAAATGCTGGGCCTCCTCTATCTCGTATCATCCACCGGGTCGTACATTTGGCAAGTCGGAGGCACCAATGCCCTTCGGTGCTTCCGACGAATCGCCCTTGTTCGCCTGGAGAATGGAAACTTTTTTTTACCTCGAAGATCGAAAGCTCTCGGCCGATTCACGTTTCGAAAGCCACGTGTCCCAAGCTCCAGGATTTGGACCTTTGCTGTATTTCTAAGAACGTCCTGCCGTGCATCATGCTCGACGGAAAGAAATTCTGCTCGCTAGGGTTCAGAAAAAGAAAATCCTGACGCAAAATAAATCTTCGCATCGAATCATCTCTGTGTCTCCGGAATGACTAGGACTCACGTTATTAGTTTCAATATTTGGTTTAATGGACACTTTTCACAAGTCAAGAAAGTCCCGCCGTGGAACGTGCCCGCCAGGACGAAATTATATCTGCAAGGATTCGAAAGAAAAAAAAAGACATTGTGACGCGAAATAAATCGTTGCACGAAATTATCCGTACCCTCGAAATGATTCGATCTCGTGCTGCTAATTTCATTAATTCGTGGAAGAGAAAAATGTAAAAGAATTGCGCCGCAAAATCGTTGCACCGGAAAGAGTCATCGGTGCACTCGGAATGACTCGAACTCGCGTCATTAATTTCGATAATGGCTACTCGCGATTTATCTCTCTTTCGCGTATTTATTAACCACCGGAACCGGTATCCACACGGAATCGATAACCGCACGCATACATCATCCTTATCGTGGATAAATCATTTCTTTTTACTCATTACGGTCATAACGAGGGGGGAAAAAAAGTCTAACATACGACCCGATAAATCCGTGATCACTTCCTACTCGTGACGATGCTAATGGCGGGTAAATTGAGAATTAAAGCACCTCCAGCCTCTGTGCCCGCAAAGATAATTGCCTTTCCCCGCCTATTTGCGTCACGTAAAACAACGCAATAACGTTGGACACAAAGAGCCGGGAGGTAATCCCATTCCCACTCTTCTCGAGGTGAACACTTGATCGAATCTACTCCTCGGCAGTCTTAAAGAGAACATAATTTTGTATGTCCTTTTTAATGCCCATTAATCATTATTAACAAAATTTTTCTTGCGGAGCTCAAGGCGACTCCCAGTATCCCGAGTCCTTTAATAATCGTCTCTCAGCACTCGAAAATATTCCTCTGGGCAAATCTCCTCCTAATCAGGCTCCAAAAGGATATATCATTCGGATGTTCTTTTATGATGCCCAATAAGCATTATTGACAAAATTTTTCTCGAGGTGCCCAAGACGACTCCCGATATCCAGAGTCCTTGACGTATCACGAGTCCTGCCAAAGACGCGATGTATCCTCCTGTTTACCTTTTTGCAGGACAACTTCTTTGTCCTTTAGCTTCCCTCCCCTCATTCTCAGGAGTTTTGACTTCTCCTCCCCCTCCTCCATCCCTCTTCCTATCGAGAGCGCCCGGAAAGTTGGCTCGTAAAATAAATCGGCCAAGTTTCGGTCGGTTTGACGAAGCTCTTCAGGTCCTTCCTCCAGTTTCCAGCTTTTTAGCCATCTCTCCTTCCTCTGTCCGTCTCGCTCCCCGGCCCTCCTCCTCTCGTCGCTTGACCGTCAGCTTCTTGTTTGCCTCCGAGGAGGATCCAGGAAATCGAACGAATCCCCTTCCAGGTTATGGCCAAAGTTTCCGGCCTTCGTTGACGTCATCTCTCGGCGGACAAGGGAGAAAGAGAGGGAGGAGGGAGAGACACCGGCGGAATTCTTATGCGAAATTCCTGTCGTCTGTAGGAGGCTATTCGGATGCACGAAAGACGGAGAGAAAGAGGGGGGGAGAAAAGGAGGAAAACCGACGGATACGAGAGGTCTCGCTTTTCCTTCCCCCTTTCCGCCATTCCTCTCTTTTACCCGAACATTACGAGCTTCCGCCCCGCGGGGGATGTATATATTTACGACATGATGATTTTATATTTTCTTCGCCACTAGATTATCCCAGTTTCATGCATTTTTACGTGACTTTTGCTGAGAGACCGGGGAGGGGTGGAGCAGACAGAAAGGCAGAAATAAATACCCTCTTCCCTTGCGATCCGTCTAATCACGCTAATGACATGGAATTAATCTTACATAGCAACTTCATCACCCGCGGCCGCGATAATCCTGACAGTGCTTGATGATACTCATCACCGCTCTGGAAGACGATCAGAGATTTTCTCACGAAGTAGAGATATCGAGAAAATCTCGTTAAATCATGCAATACTATTTGCAGGTGACCGAGAAATCCCTTGTACGCTGCAACGTGGATATTCATCGATTTACTATAAATGAATCATTTTAAGTCGAACTTTGTAAATCTACCCATTGGGAAACTGAGATAGAAGTGCCGTGCAATGCAATTATTCGTCTCAAAGTCATTACCCTAAAGTGTAGTTTCCCCATAATTTTAAGGTGAAGTGAAACACATCGAGGAACTTGATCGACGTCGATAAAGAAGATTTTTCTAAATGCTTACGTTGCCGACGTTCGTTTTTATATTGACAGCTGTGTCGAATTATATTGGATATTGTACCAAATGGCATACTCCACCGGTCGTTTTCGTACAATAAATATCAAGAAATCGAAGTGAAACTCCAGAAATCCTCTGGATTCATGCTTTTTGGGGCCCTAATTGCCTGCAGAGGTACCCCCCGCGCCATCTGTGATTTCCAGGTCAATTAAATTTTCACTCCGAGACCTCGTATTCCCATCGTTTTAGCATAGAAGCGCATACAACACTTTTTTTTGCCTTTATCCCGTTCAAATGCGAGTTTATCGACTACCAGAGTGTTCTAAATTGTCGTGAAATTGTCCTGACCCTTTCGATTCTTATATCGGAGCCTTCGATAATTGTATATTGATCGAAATATGACAGCTCGACGCCATGTTAGTTCTGGTCTGGGCTAAATTAAAAAATTTTTTCCATAGATCCAAATTTTGAACGTGTCAGGACAATTCTTAGATTATCAGGAGTGATGTCAAAGTTTCGGACAGTTTGGTCCAATACCCTTAAAAAAAAGTGTTGTATTCGAATCGACTGACTTGAGAGGAGTTTCATTTCATATTAAGTCAAGTCTGTCCAAGATCACGGAAACAGAAATATGTGCCCACGCAATACAATGACGCATCACAAGGTCTACCCACCAAAGCGTCGTTTCGCCATCATCATTTAAATTCCATATATCATTTATCATTTTTATTCCGTATATCATTTAAATTCCATATATCATTTATCATTTTTATTCCGTATATCATTTAAATTCGAACTTTTAAATATACTCAGGGAATTCTGGAGCATGCGAGCACCCATCACGGTGACACAGAGAGAGCCCAAGTGTTCGCAGAAGCTAGATGGGTGCACGGTTAATCCTCGCGATACATAACCTCGCTGGGAGAAATTCAGCCGAAACCATGGTAACTGAGAAAGGAGTTTACTGGAGGAACGGTGGAGAAGCAGGAGGGAAGAAGGGCCGGAAATTTCTGAGTAGCAGACGAGAGTGCAGGGTTTCGTCGCAGGGATGTCGGAGCCGAGGAGAGATGGCGGATAGTGCGACGAATTAAAGCCCCGTCCGCACAATTCGCGCCTTCCGAAACCCGAGGAGGGACGGTCGTTTGCATCTCAAAGGGCCCCATCGACCGAGGGCCATTCGGGATTGCATCTCGTTGGAGACTTCCGGGAAATTGCGCGACAACGAAAAGGCGCCCCACCTTTTGAATTAATCAGCCTCCCTGATAACCCCGAGGGGCGGGAACGCGAAATCGGATTTCACCATTTTCTTCCCCGTTTTTCATATTTTTCTTATTTTTCTTATTTCTCCCTGCAACGGCAGAATTACCCCCGCCATTATTTTAAATGCACATCCCTTACATCGAATAGGGAATAATTAAACGATTCCATTTTCGAAGGCTGGCGAGACCAAAGGACAAAATCCGATTCCTCAATTTCTTCCATGTCTCTCCCATTTGCCTCATTTTTCCATCCAACGAAAAGACCGGGTTTCTCCATGTTCCCTCCACTTTTTACCTCTATCTCTCGATCCAACGAAACGTCGGATTTCCTCTTAAGTGTCGTAAAAAGCCTCTCCATTTTTCTCATTCTTCTTTCACCCGAGCTCCAGATTTATTCCCGACATCCTTTGACGTGTTAGCTGCAAAGGAGACGTTAAAAGCCTATCGGAGAGGTCCTGCAAAGGAAGCAACGGCTTAAAACCCCGAGCACGAGTCGCCTCGAAGAGCCAACGACGAAACCCGAATCGTTTGCATTGTCGAGGGTTGGCGTCGGCGTCGGGTCGCTCCGCTCGCATTCCTCCGCGGATTCCCGTAAAATTAGGTGGCCGCAGCGAAAACTCGGTGCTTCTCTGAATTCCCCAAGTTTCGATTAGGAATCGCCGGATGGGGCATCGTAGGTTTCAGTGTTATTTCCAGCGCGGCTTCCGCAGGAAGGAAGCCGAGCGCGCGCGGGGGTTAACATTCGAAAGGAACGAGGTCGGGGAAGAAGGAATTTATTGTATCTGCGGGGGGAAGCAGGGGGGGAAATTTCGGTACACAAAGCCGATATGCATCGACGTTTCACGAGGCTATATAAAGGCGCCGAAAGTATGCAACGAGAGAGAGACCTGGCGTCGTATCGTGCCGCCATTTCTCAAACGGTGGAGCCGCTCGGCTTAATCACCGTCGACATTTTCCGCGCCGTTAAAATGAAGTGAGACTCCCTTCAAATCAGTCGATTCGAATACAACACTTTTTTTAAAGGGTATTAGACCAAACTGTCCGAAACTTTGACACGTCACTCCTGATCATCTAAGAATTGTCTTGACTCATTCAAAATTTGGATGTATGGAAAACATTTTTTAATTTAGCCCAGACCAGAACCAAAATGGCGTCGAGCTCTCATATTTNCATGAAATTTCATTTTTCATAAACAATTTTTAAAATACCTATAAATAAATTTGAGAAGAATTGAAATTTCACGAGTTTCAGGACCTTCCTTATAGTCTCCCTATTCACGTTGTAACGTTTCAACCTATTCGGTATACCGAGTTAGGAGAAAAGTTTTATAAACGAAACCTCTTCGACGCCACTTTCACATCACCTTAAGGCTTCCGGAAGATTACTTCATATCCGACTTAACGAGCGAGACGGGGGAAGGTCGAAAATAATCGTCCACCGGGTATCGGATATTTCCGACAGTGTATAGACGATATAACGGCGACGGAAGGGCGCGACGGTGGAGTCGCGCCCTCGAGATCGATCATCGAAAGTCAATCGGAACGGTTCAGTGGCCCAAAGAAGCCGATACCATCCGGAAGGACAAAGGGAGATTCCTGAAGGGCTCCCCGACGGAGACCCGGGTCAAATGATAGGGAAGATTCGAGGAGTAGGGCGGGAAGGATGCGCGGCAAGGAGGAGCAATCGATTAAAGTCCTCCTGCGAAAGTAGGGGATCCGAGGTCTTTGTCCTGGACGCCCGTGTATCTTCTTCTTTAAGGATCGAAGCCCTAACCTAACGTCCCCCTAGAACATTTCGAAAATGTAAACTTAATTGGGATTTTCAACATCTCCATGGTATGCATTGCATAATTCTTGCAAACGAAACTGAAAATGACCAAGTGACGTCACGCGTCACATCTTCGGACATGATAGTCCTAACGCCGTCCTAACCCCATTTTCGAAAATCTCGGAAATATAGTTCTAATCGGGATTTTCACCACCCCCAGGGTATGATCTCCCCGTAAATGTCGAATCCCACCGCAGATTTGCCTGAAAACTAGCCAAAGGCTCGATCATCTACAGGATGTTAAGGACGAAGAGCTGACCAGGTGACGTCACGTCTCCATTACGCAACGGTCGTCATTAGGGAAGGAGGGGAGGAAGACGGGTCGTTAGGAACGGCGCAGGAAACAAAGATGTCTTCCCAGGCGGGGTGGGATCTCCTTTGTCTTTGGTCTCTTTGATCTTTAAGGATACACCGCAGGACCCCATTACTTTCGATGGCTGCGCGAAAGGAGTGCCTCTCTCTTACCGCGTCTAGGGTCCTGTTAGTTTTGTCCCCCGTGTCAGGAAGTCGCGAGTCGTGTCGACGAGGATGTTAATCGAGGGTGGACGCGAGTATTGCGGCGCTGGAAAAGAAGGGAGGAAGGAGAAAAGGGACAAAAAGGGGAAAAATGGAATAAAAAAACGACGCGCCGCTAGAGGGTCTTTGTTCACCACGGCGAGAGGGAACGCCGTGGTGAACTCCTCGGCGGAATAACCCTAAATTGCCGGCGATGAAAGATTCCGCGGTAAAGCGCGTAATAGCATAGGGATATTTGAAATACAGGGAAACTCCTCAGACCAGAGCCAGCTGCGTAATGGCACTCAAAGAAATGAGGCAATCCAGCGAACCGCCTTAATGCTTTGGAATATAAATGTCCCTTTCACGCAAATTAATGTTCAGTCACCCTAATCCGAACGCACCTCCGTCTCCGTCCAGCGACAGGATCCCGTCGACTGATCGAACTGGGTTTACGGCCGAAGGAATTGCTCCTGCCGAGTATAAGTGTGCCCCTCGGTAAAAGTTTCCGGCATTATATCTGGCTGCAATCTCGGATTAACGAGCTGGCAGGTACGATCGGTATTGTCGGCAGGAAACGTAAAGCTTCGCCGATCTCGGATTTCTCCGGTCCCCAGGACACTTTCTGAAAAACAGGATGTAAAGTACTTCCAGGAGAATACTGCATTCGACGTGACATTTCCTACGAGCTACTTCGGGTTTTTCTGGGGTATCCTTAAGGCGATATGAACGTGGCAAATTAAAAGGATGTTTAGGACCACATCTGTGGAAAATCAGATTTCACGGGTTTTAAAAGTTTCGTGAAGAAAGTTTGGATTTTTCAGACGTCACTTTTGTGTCACCTTAACCTCTTGTCGTGTTTTCCCGTCCCGAGAAATAAATGCGGCGAGTAGGAGTTTTAATTAGGAAGGATCGCAGGATACGCCGGAGAGATCCCGGGGTTTCCTCGCATCTCGCGAGAAATAAATGTCCTTACAAGGACGACACGTCGAGAGGATCCTGGGAGAGAAGGGAAATAAGCGGGAACACGGTTTCCTGGCGACCAGGAGGGCCTAGGAGCAGCGGCAAGGACTTCTTCTCGCGCATCTTCTTTAAGGCCGGGCTGACAAAGGTCCTGGCTGCGAATTCCTAGTGAGGTCTCCGTCTTCCTGCCGGCATTCCTCGTCCTGGTGAATTCGTATCGAGAGTCGGAGGAGAGCGACCCGTTTAAGTCGCCTTCCCTTGGGATCCTTTGTAATATCCCTCTCTTGACAAGGCTAATAAAATTCCGCAAGGACTCCTCCGAAGTCCTCGGCTCTTTGACATTTCTGGCGATCCTCGAGGACGAATTCACGTCATCATGGACAAATTCACAGGAGGACCGAGTATCCATCTCTAAGGACAAAGGTCCTTGACAAGAGAAGTCAGGTTGTAAAAAGGTCCTGTCCGTCATAACCCTTTTCTCGATCCGAGGCAACCGAGGAATTGACCCTGGCCCAGGTCCTGGCTTGCAGGATGAAGACTTTTTCGGGACCCTTCCCTTTCAAGAGTCCTTTGTAACATCCCATTCCTGATGGAGTCGGTAAAAACCCGCAAAGACTTCTTCCGGGTCTTCCCAGCCGGGTTTGCGGGCACTTCCAGTAAGCTCGGGTCCTTGAGACCGATTTCAAAGGACCTTTCTCTTTCTCCAATCCGAAAGACCGCACCGACTCATCGGACAGGAAGCTCTTCGAAGGATTCTTGCCCGAAGGAGCAGACCTTAATTAAGTGCGGACGAGGAGACGATCACGACTCCGGCAGGACTCTCGCTCCTTGATCCGGTAATGCCCGCAGGATCGTCCTTTGCCGGCTCGTGGGATCCTTCTCCCCTTCCTCGGGAGGTTAATAAAACTCCGTGGGAAGTCCTTCCGGGTCTTCCCCCGAAGGGCTTCGGCACTTCTGCCGGCATTTATATCCTTATCCCAGGAACCGGAACCGATGGTCGCGCTCTAGGTCCTTCGAGGCGTCCTTCCTGCGATCCCCTACCTTGGATTTTCTCACGGAAAACGGTCCATTAATTAAAGATCAAAATCAAAACGAAACACTCACGGGAAACCTGCATTATTCCTTATTACTTTTTAATTGTCTTTTTAAAAGGACGAAATTTCGAAACCTTCCCAAGAGCCTCTACATTTACATGGTAAAATCTGAAACGATTCGATGTCCCCAATTCGCATAAAAGTAACCCGAACAATCGACTCCTCATACTTTTGTATCGCCTTAAGGTGACTCCTTAATCAAGGTCCTATCCTCGTGAAATTTCATATTTTGCAAAAAAATTAGAAAACGTTTCTAGGTACCTGCCGCAAAATTGATATTTTATCGTTTAAATTTCATGTAAAAACAAACTATGGGCCTCCTACGCTCTCGTCCCACCTTAAAGAGAGCAAGACTCAAGGTTAAAGCGAAAGAACGAAAATGGCAGATCGCGGTGCCTTTGTCCCGGTGGATTTCGGCTGCGATTGGGAAAGCGGCCTCGCGATTGGTCGGTTTCTCGCTCCGTGAGCCCAGCTCCGGTCTCCTCTCCCGGATTCCGGGTTAGGGTCCCGGGAAGGACTCTGGAGCTGGGTCTTTGTGTGGCAGTGGCGCACGCGGACTCCTGTCCGCTTTGTCAGGCCGGCACGCTTCTGGCGGAGCTGCCAATCGATAAACCCCCGCGACCTCTTCCTCGCCCTTCGCCGGGGAGAACCACCCTTCCGCGTTTCCTAGTTTAACGCGTGCCCCCCATAAACCTAACTTCCCGCGGGACGGACGCGGCGCGCACGCGCCGAGCCATTGACACACATCCCCGCCGGAATAATGTGAACCTCGTCCAATGGCACACGCACTCGCACTTTTGCGAACTCGCATTTCCGAGGTGGCGAGGCCCGATTTCGGACTGATCGATGGGAAATATTCCCGATTCGAACACCTTTCAACCTACGTGTCAAAGTGTGGCGGTAACTCGACGAGACGTGCGATAAATGGCCACTCCGTACCTTACGATTTTTGACACGCATATGGCTGTGGGTCACTCCAAAATTTGTGTCACATTCTTTTGTAACGCATTCTTTGTCCCCCTGATTTTCCGATACCTTTTTTTATATTTGCTTTTTTTTTGAAAGACATTTTAGCCACTCGAAAAGGTAGGGCGAATTATAACTCCTATGCCTCCCATGGACTTTTTTAATATTTGGGTATTATTTTTCCAATTTTCGAAAGAATGTCATGCACCAAAAAATGTTGTGGAAATTAAGTACGACTTTCGATGTGACGTTAGACACGTTTCTCAGCTTTGGCTGTAAATTTGGCAAAAAATTGTGATGTGTCTAGAAAGACAATTAATGCGAGTTATGATTTTTAACGCTACGTTTGCTATGTTTCCGCCGTGATTGACGATCGAAAAACACCCCTTCTTTTCTTCGACCCTCTTTCGGAGACTCCCCAATGGGTCTCGCAGTTTAGCTCACACTCCGGCAAACCTAACCTCCTTATGATTCCTACTTAGGGTGAGTACGCGACGCGCGAACCATTGACACACATTTCTTCTCGAAGAATGTCCGCCATAGACCCCGCCAAATGGGCGACGTATTCCCAGCCAATGCGAACCTTATGCTTCCTGGGGAGGACTCAGGGAAGATCGAGAATAAATGCGGAAAAGCGTCCTTTCTTCGTCACCCAAATGCCCCGTGACGTCACCGACGACTTATCGGCACTTTTCGTCTAACTAGGTTGACCAGGAAATTCCCAGATTGCGTTTCCCGTCCGTTATCTACGCCCGGGAGCTCTCAGGGGGCGATTTTCGCGTTTTATCCGCCGATCGCCGGTGGGGCCTGCGATCGCTCTTTCAGAGATGCTTCCGCATCAGATATTTTGTAGATTGCAGTGGGAAATATCGGTCGCACGTCCCGGCTCGATCTCATTGTTCTCTGATCGCTCGACCGCGTGCGTGCGGCGACATAACAAGTTCCTATGTAATTCGGTCCTATTAGGAGTCGTTGGTGCATCCCGTTGTCATCGGACTGGAATAACAGCATACCCGTAGAAGCTTTTCGGGCGCCGGGAAGTTAAAAGACATCCCCAGGGAAAAAGCGCCGTTCCTAAGACCCATCGAGACGTGTGGAATCACTTAGTCGTGATTAAAAGTAGATTAATGTAATTCGAGCGAAGGGTGGCCGGATACCCGGCTCGAAAATTGATATCCTCCGGGACATTAGCCGGATATTCCCGGCCCCGCCGGCTGGCCGAGCATCTCCTTCGTCATCTCTTCGCGCGGGTGAACTCCCTTTGTCCTCTCGGCAGGATCGATAGTTGCGTAATCGTC
Source organism: Orussus abietinus (assembly GCF_000612105.2). Lineage (NCBI taxonomy): Eukaryota > Metazoa > Arthropoda > Insecta > Hymenoptera > Orussidae > Orussus > Orussus abietinus. The sequence goes on along the minus strand of NW_019394279.1, from coordinate 588,369 downwards.
ATCTCCGACTTTTCTTGTTGCCCAACAATGAGACTCGAGTGTCCCGTCGTTCTTAATCAAATCTTCGCAGGAGCGTCGACGTAATTCTAGTATTGGAGAATCCGTCCGTAATTCTAACCTCAAAAATCAGGGGAAAAGGATCCGGCACAAAGGGACGTCAGTTGTCTCTTTGAAGTATAGTTCGATATAATTCGATATTTCGTACAGTTCAAGGCATCTCGCGGATTTCCCTGTTCCATGGTGGTCGCGTCATTAATGTCAACTTAAAAAATTAGTCAAAATGTAATCGTGAATTCCAACTTGAAAAATGAGGAAATAAGAGCCGTTAATTCCTATTTTAAAAAATGAAGGTAAAAGGAACTATCACAAAGGGACGTCAATGGTCGCTTTGAAACGCGACTTCATGCAGTTTGATACGGTTCGATACTTCATGTAGTTGAAGGCACTTCAAGCGCTCCCTTATTCCCCGGTGACCACATCGTTAATACCTCCGACATTCTTGTTATAAATTTAGCGTCGGCGTTTTCCCGTCACTTCTCGAAAACGAGCCGGCCGCCGAGTGAGCCGGCCCGATAGTTGGCAGCTTCTTGACAGCCGCACCCGTCACTCCCGGTAAGTTCCCCTGGAGCGTGCCAAAGTCGATGAAAAATCGCGGAAAATTCGTAGATCGCCAGCGTGACTCTCGGAACCGACGAAGTCGAGGTCGACCCTTCGGAAACCTTCGACCTCGAAGGTGCAGGGTTCGACGAAGATCGACGAGGTGCAGCGAGATTGGCAGCCGTCGATACGGCTGACCATAATTACAAATCCATCAATAATAATAATTATAAACTCTTGAGGAAAAACAGTGGTACCCATTACCACAACAGTTGAAAAATAAGCGTCGGTCCCTACAAATGGTAAGAACAACATTACAAATGTATTCTTTCCTCCGAGATGGGACTTTCATCCCAGCTTGTATTCTTCGCCCGAGATAAAGTGAATGGATGATTTCAGACATTCAGAGTTTTTTTCGAACGACGAGAAGGATCATCGCGTCAAGCCTCGAGTTCTAAAACATTATAAATTTAGGAAAGTAAAAATAGGGGGGGGGGGGGGGAGTTCAATGGAACGTCCGCGAGATTTTCACGTAGTCAGGGGTCTATGCAAATTTCATACATCTTATGGAAATAGCAGGAGTGTTCCCTGTCCTTTCGGCCCGGTTATCGAATCCTCATCGCGACGGGTGATCGTCAAAATTTCTACGGATATTCGCCCGCCGTACATCATGGAAATTTATGCGATACCGCCCGAGCGTGAGAAATTCCGAAGAGACTTTTCCTCGTTCTGGCCAGACTGAGTTATCGCGCTTTTCAAAATCCGGTGCCAAGAAAGCTATAGAGAGAGAGGGTCGCGCGATTCATTCACAGGGGATCCCTCGACGCTTCCTGAAGCCGAGTTTGGCATCGGACTTGGAGTAACTCCTTGGATTTGGTCCTTGGGTCCCTCTGCCTCTCAGGACCCTCTCGCCCATTTTCGCAAATACTCCCACGTCGATCCTCATGACGACCACCGTGTTCAAATTGAATTTTCCACCCCTCGTCACCCACCAGAATCCCCCCTACGCCCCCCTTAAAATTACATTCACCATGGCATTAACCTCCCAGCAAAAAAAAAACCCACCCAAGATGCCCTCGATCCTCGTTAAGGCATTTCTCCTAAAAAAAAAAAAGGAAATAAAAAAGAAAAGAAAAACCCCAGCGCCCAAAGGGTTCCTCCGAAAAGTATCGGGTTAACCTCCGGTCTTCGATATCCGCGGTGTCATCGTTAAAAAGACAAGTGCCAGCCGGCCTCGGCGAGGTAAATCGAGTCGAGGCGACGCGCCTGCCAAGGTTGACATTCGACTTCGGGAGGCAGCGATGCAAGTTATCCGGCGATCGGAAGGAGTCGCCGAGGGGCCGCGAGGAGGTGGCAGCGGCGCGGCCGCCCGTTACGGTTTTTTGCCGGGGCGTCGCGGCGCCGTTTCGTCACGCCGTACACGTGGCCTTTGTGGAGTCGAACGTCTCTCCTTTCTTCTTTTGCCCGTCCTCTTCCGCCTGGCGAGCGAAAGAAGAGGGGAGGGTCGCGTCGAGGGACCTCCCGCTCCGCGCCCTCTCGCGACGACGGCAGCGCCGCGAATGCCGCGAGTGGCCGAACGCCTGGCGAACTAACCCGACCGGCCCGCAGGGGAGAACGACGTTGCGTAACCGGCGGTCACGTGGTCGGTCGTCAAGTCGCGCGGCGGGAGGGGAGGGGTGCGCGCACCTCCGCCGCTCCCTCGACCCGGAGTCGGGCCGCGACCTCCGAGGGGGAAGGATCGTGGTCTCGTTCTTTTTTTTTTCATGCCTTATTATTTTTGGTCATATATTTGCTATGAGAATGCAGGCAAACTAGGTAGAGAGGCGAGTTTGTGTCAGGTTTTCTACGTGTCCCTTGGTTCTAGTAGGTGTACGTTGAGACGTAGGAATTATACGGAGCGACTTGGAAACTGTATCGTATAGAATCTCTCTGTCAGAAAGTACCTCACGGGACTCTCTTTGGCTCTCGACGATAATCCGAGGGACTCGTCGTATTCCTCTCTTCTCCTCTCATTTCCGTAATGGACGATCAAATAAAGCGTATCCCGACCTACACCGGCCCGCGCCGGCTCACGCGCAGGCGAAAAACGCTGAAAACGCTCTTCTCGGCGGGCTTGGTGCGGATTCAGCGAGTCTTCGGGCTACCCTGGTAACACGGCGCTCCGCCATCAAGGTCTCCCGAGTTTAGTCCTTCAGGGACCGTTTATTTAACCTAAGTGCCCGGAATTCTCTCGAATCCGGGAGGAAACATTTCCATTGTGTTAATAAACCTTCCGATTTTAGAATTGGAGTGCCTCGCCAATGCATTCCGTCCGGCTGCCAAGGTAATTCCGCTTTCGTAAGAGACAACCGTACTATCGGGCAAATTGACCACTCTTAGTCATTAGAGATTAGCCCACGAGTTTCCAGGAACCATATCAGTGCCCATCGACTTTGGTAACGAGCGTTTCTTTCGACTGCATTCTTTAGATCTATTAGTTAATCTTGAATTACTGCAATTCGCGTTGGACCGATAAAAATGAAGCTAATCGATGATTAAAATGCAGCGTTTCGTCCAAAGTCGAGTAATCGATTGTAATTACGCGTTAATCCTTGAATAAGGATTTTATCTCAGTTGGTGCAACCGGCCCTAAAAGAACGCGACGATTTATGAGATTCGAGTCGAGATACTCCCGACTTCCAGGTCTAAATGCGTATAAACGTAATGTAAATTGTGCCCCCCCCCCTTTAAGGAGGAAATGGGCAGAAGGAGAGGAGAGTAAACGGCGAATAAAGGCATTTTGTGACGAGAGCTCGACTCGCGCTTATTCGAGTTAAGCGAGATGTTGCGAGATGTTGCGAGATGTCGCGAGACTTACAGAAGTAGCCGCGTTACTCTTCCCCTTTCCTCCTCTTCCGATCCCATTGAGCACTTTCTCCATTCTGCGTTTCTCCCTCTTCCTTGACTTCGCTATTCTGACCTGCGCCGATCGATAATCGATTAATTTCTGAAAGGATCAACGAAAAGCTTTATTTTCATCATTTTCTCCCTTTTCTCGTCTATTCTCAGCCAGTACCTCGACGTGCACCAGTGAAAGCATGACACACGCCTTATTGTCTTGCCTTTTCTCTTCCTTCTTATTATCTGCCCCTCCATTCGCATAATTGCTATGCCTCTAGAGAGACGTCATTCCGAAAAAGGAAGCGAAAGAGGAGATAGCAAGATGCCGAAAGGGTATGACACACGCCGAAACCTCTCTCTTTCCTTTGTTATCCCCCTCTTCCCTCCTTCTCTTCTTCTCGCCTTCGCCCCTCACCTGGGGACCGAGGTACGTCTCGATGGACGTCGTTCGCAAAGAAAAAGTAAACGGACCAGGGAGAACGTGACGCACGGCGAAAGCTCTCGTCCTTCTGCTCTTCTTGTTCATCCTCTTTCCTCTTTTCTTCTCGTTCTCACCTATACAGACGCCGGGCGTCGTTCCGAGACAGGGCACGGCACACGCCAAACGCGCTGCTCCTTTCATGAATATTCATGCGTCTGGCAATCTCGCGCGGAAATTCGACTTTAAGCTTCCGGCGATAAAGGATGCCGAGAGAAAGCTCGTGGTGACTGCGAGAAGGGAACGGGCGAAGATTTAGAGGCTTGTCGGCCCGAGGGACCGACGGAGAGGGAGGACCGTTCGATCTCTTCCCGTTTCCTGGCGAGTCCTTGTCCACGAGTCGTTTTAAGGTGACGTGAAAGTGGCGTCGAAGGGGTTTTGTTTATCAAACTTTTCTCCCAATTCGATTTATCGAATAATTTGAAACTTCACAACGTGAATAGGGAGACCATAAGGAAGGTCCCGAAGTTCGTGGAATTTCAATTCTTTTCAAATTTGCTTATAGGTATTTTAAAAATAGTTTATAAAAAATGAAATTTCCCGAGTTTCAGGACCTACCTTAGGGTCTCCATGGCGAGTCCTTGTCCACGAGTCGTTTTAAGGTGACGTGAAAGTGGCATCGAAGGGGTTTTGTTTATCAAACTTTTTTCCCAATTCGATTTATGGAATAATTTGAACTTTACAACGTGAATAGGGAGTCCATAAGGAAGGTCCTGAAGCTCATGAAATTTCAATCCTTTTCAAATTTGCTTATAGGTATTTTAAAAATAGTTTATAAAAAATGAAATTTCCCGAGTTTCAGGACCTACCTTAGGGTCTCCAGATTTACGTTTTAAAGTATGCAACGATTTGAGACACCCAGATCGGAGAAAAGTTTTATGAACGATTGAGCTTTTGGGTGCCACTTTCACATCCCCTTAAGGCGATATAAAAGGGTCATTCTATATATATCCAAACGTGAAAATATAAAACTTCTCCAAATTGGGTGCACCGAATAATTTCAATCACTTTAACACGTGATTATGGAGACCCTGTGGAAGGTCCCGACGCCCGTGAAATTAATTTCTTTTAGATTTACCTTTAAACATGATATTAATTTTAGAAAAATATGTATGAAATTTCATGGGTATCAGTTATTCGGTTTCTCGGTTAATTTGAAAATCGTGCCTCGAGGCGAAATCGGTCCTGCTGGGTTCGGGTTTAGAGGCCGTTATCGGGGATAGACGTTCGACATTGGAATCCCTTATCGGCGCTATCGCACTTCGTCTCCAGGTTTCATCATCGACTCGTCGCTGTCTACGGTGATTTCCCCGAAGAGCTGTAGGTTCGATCGAAGTCGATAAGATCGATATCGCGGGTCTTGCGAGGAAGGCTTAAGATTTACTATCGCAGCCCAGACGGGGCGAAAGTCGTCCTTCGACAAGGACCGTCGGCTGTTATCGCGACTCCGAAATTTCGACTGTGGGCGATGAACTCCCATTATCAATGCAATTAGACTTTCAATTATGTTTACTCAATGACCGAGTGCAATGGAACGTTTCTATCTATTTTTCTTTGATTATTACCCGCTGGTTATCGAGTCGTCAGAATCTTGACTGCTCCTCTCCTACCCCGTCATCATTTCCATATTTAAATTTGCCCTTTTACCTTAAATTCATTCTAAAAAAATTGCGAAGAATTTTTCCAGGGGAAATCCAGGGAAAAAAGAACGCGGAGACCATACCGCGATATGGTAAAATGTCGACAAACCTCCACGCAGAAAAGGAATTCCCCATCATAGCAAGAAATTTTACTCGCTTCAACAAACGCGCGAAAATGGATCGGCAACAGTTTTGTTATATGGAGAACAAAAAACGATTACCTTACCGAGGCAACACAAATTCTATTCATTGTTGCAATATTCATTTCCAGCGACAATAAATTGCATATCGCTCATTCGTTCGAGTAGGGACATCAGTCTTCGGCCGTTGCGAATTCATTTGCTAATTTCGGAAAGATTTTCTCTAGAGAAAATTGTCCACTGGATTACATCGATGTTCGGTATAATTGCAAACATTTTTGCCGTTGGTGCAATTATTCCTGCAGTTAGGAAAAATTGATAAGCAATGATGTTCTTAACTAGAAATACAAGTTTATTCTTTTTTTTGTTTGTTTTTCCCGCGTGCCAGGAGTACCGTGGAGGAATTTTTCGTGATCCTGTTCGCATTCTTCCTCCCTTGGAACTTTGAGAAGGATGAATTTCTGTGAAGTGTAAAAACGCGGGTGCACGCTGCGGTTTAGAACGCGGTACCCTTCCGCCATTGCTGGGCTTCCCCGAAACCCTTCAACCCTTTCTAAAGGCGACGAATGGAATGCCCGAGGGTGCCTCTGGGTAGATTTGGGCAATGCTTCCTTCAGGAAGCTTTGGATCCCACGAAACCACGACACGTGTCAATCTTTCCACGGTCGTCGGCAGCGAAAAAAAAAAAAAATGGGGGGGTTCGCATGAGCGAGCATTTTGGGATTATAACGAGGTGACACTACGCGCCAAAAGTGCGTAGAAATGATAACCCTGAGTTTATCCTAGCCTTCCGCTATTAATATTCATCCGATTCTAATGTGACTCTATCGCTCGTGATCATCCAGCATGGTAGCTCCGATAGGAGCGTCGAGACCTTCCAAACGAATTCCCTCAACTCCAAGTTCGCCCACGTAAAGTGCGTTGGTAGCGTCGCAAAAAGTGGCTGCCTTTTTCGATGCGAGGTGGCAATGAAATATGCGCGTATGAGTAGGAGAAAAGACACGGAAAGGGAGAGGCATTCGTTATAGGTTCGACCGATGGGTTCCTGGCACATGGGGCACCCTCGCCATGTGCCCACGTGGGTCCACGTGCGTTCTCTTAGCCTTGGAAAAGACTCCGAAAGTGACGTCTAAGGAGCCAATCCTTTATGAAAGATTTCATCGATCTGCAATTTCACCACATGAATCTTGAGGTCCCGAGGAATGTGTCCCGACACCCATGAAATGTAACTTTTAAAATTTAGAAATTGTGAACATTCTTGCAATCTCTTTTTATAAGTGACATTTCATGGTCCTAGGGACACTCTTCGGGGCCTACGGGTCCACGTGGTGAAATTTCAAACGATTCGGTACACCCGGTTCGGGGAAATGTCTCATAAAGGATTGACTCCTCGGAGGCCGCTTTCGTGTCGCCTTAATCCGGGCGTATAAACGCGATTTTATGCGGGACATTCGGAGGGTCACTGGGTCAGTTGGTGTGGGATAAGAAATGACAAAAAGGAACTGGTTCTCTCCGGCACTTTTGACCTATGCTGGCTGCATCAGCTGCCGACGTGCTCGGGTCGCGTTCCTGCGGCAGCGACAAAGGCCCACGAGGACCATTCAGGGTCGAAATGGAGACGGGGGGAGAAAAAGTGCACTTTTACCCCCGGGCACAACGAGAGCAACAATGTCGGATTCGCCCCCCATAGGAGACCAACCGGTCCGCGCACCCTTGGGCTGCCATGGGTCCGCCATGAAATTACAACCCTTTTCGCTTCCGAGGGGCGTTGCTGACCGCTACGCCGGAACAATATGGGGGATTTATATAACACACCGTGAACACTCGCCGAGTAACCCTGAAACGACATCGGGAGCTGAACACGAAGGCGAGTCCACGTGGATTGGTAGACATTGTAAAGAAAAACCGATTATTACGAAAGAAGCGACTTTGTTGAAATAATCGGACAAACATGAAATAAATTGACATGTACCCTGGTGCCGAGAGAAGGGATTTTTCTGGGTAATTGTTAAATGATGGGAATGCCTTTTTCTACTCGCACGGACACCCTTCGTGGAGTTTCTTTAATACCTGGGTAATTTACATACTCGGAGGTACATTATGTATCAAGATCTTGCCCTGTAAGGGGTGTTGAAAGTCTAGGTGCAGCGGCGCTTCAAAGGACCCCCTCCTCCTGGTATTGTCGGCGTGCTCGAGTCGACAGAAAATATAAAGTACATAAAATTACAACCCTTTCGTTTCCGAGGGGCGTTGCTGACGGCCACCCAACAATGCGGGGGATTTATAGAGCACACCCTTCGTCCCCGTTGCGTCGTTCTGCAACGTAAGTATGCAAGTACTCGATCGCGAGTATGAGTCCAGAGTATGTACTCGCGAGTACTTGCAATGACCTGCACGTGCAGGGTGCATACATGCAGATAAGCACAATTCCATTCGCCCAGGAGAACTTCTACACTTTGAAGAAATTTTCATCGTACCTGAGAAACATTTCTCTGAATAGTGCCAATGAAATATTTCGGTAATTGAAATAATTAATTTGACTGAAACTCGGACAAATTGGATGCAACGTTTCTTCGGAACGGTGACAATTTAATTGAATCTATTCGAGCCAAATGATTATTTCTGGGCTTAACAAAATGTTTCTTTGGTTCAATGCACTTTTTTTTTTCCCGGGGTACATCCGATTCAATTGAACCCCCCTATTCCCTTGTTTCATGAACTACCACACGGTGGAGGGCTGAAGAAGGTACTCTCTTCCGGCCAGGTCGTTCCAGGTCCACTTTATTTCATCTTATCTTTGCTATCCTCTTTCCTCCACAGTGTTTCGAAATTCCCGTCGAAGAAGAAATCGGGGAAATCGGATATCTCCCCCGGGAACCACTTATCTCTGATGTATCTCCCCGGCGAAACTAAAGCGAAGCTGTGGAAGAGAAATAGGATTAAATACCTTCCCCGAGAGCGCGATGTCTTTACGGTTCGAAATACAATACCTCGTTAACTTTTCCCTCCCCTGTACGTGTATGAACGGCGACACTTCACTCTCACGTTCCTCGGGTCTCTTCTGGCGACACCAAATAGATTTAAGGTCGCTTTTCACCTGCGATCGACCTTTCTTTTTAAATAAAGCCGAAGGTACTCGACGAGCGCAAAGCATTTGCTTATAAAAGCGGCCAGTCCGTTTTTTATTTTCCCAGTAAACTGTATTTTTGGATTAAGGTCGTCTCAATAACGAGCGCGCGCATACAGTGCACATATGCGTGGTGGAAAAAGAGAAAAAAAGAATATAACAAAATATAAAAACATGGATGACGTCGCGCCTATCTCGAGGGACTATATTCGTCGACGACGGGATCTAAAATAGTGAGCTAATGAGAATTATCTCACAAACGTGCGATTACGCAGCGAAAGGTTATGTTCGTCGAGCACATTGGGCCCCGGTTAACGTCGCGGTAGTCTCCTGATAAGCTATCGCGTCCTGATAACGCGAGGTCGCGATCACGTGAACGGCGAATCAGGAGACTTTCGCAGATTGCCGCACGTAACTACTCATTGTCAGTGTTCTGCACTTGTCGATGGTCAGGAATGCGACAATCGCTGACAAGCCGAAAATCCTCCTCAATCAAATTTTTCACAAACTTTCCAAAATTTTACTTCCTTTGGAAGATTGAAAAAAAAGAATCTTTTCCACAGGGCAGATTTAACCGAATTACGCATATTCTTAAACAACTAATTAGGAGACATTCGCAGATTGCAGAGTGCAACGACTTAGTGTGCTGTACTTATCGACAATCGCTGGAAAGTCGAAAATCTTTCTCAAATGAATTTTTCACAAATTTTCTAAAATTTTCCTACCTTTGGAAGATCGACAAAAAAAAGAAAGTTTTTCACAGGGCAGATTTAACCGAATTATACATATTCTTAAACAACTAATTAGGAGACATTCGCAGATTACAGGGTGCAACGACTTAGTGTGCTGTATTTATCTCTGGAAAGTCGAAAATCCTTCTCAAATGAATTTTTCACAAATTTTCCAAAATTTTCCTACCTTCGGAAGATTAATAAAAAAAAAATATATGGAACCAAGGTACGCATTTTTCAGACCGTTATACCTCAAATCCGAATGAAGGTTGAGGTAATGTATATAATTGTTGAAGTGGCCGCGACATATAAAGCGCTATATAAAGATCTCTTGGGAAGATAACCGTCGCACGAAAAGGGAAATAAAATGAGAGACCTCTCTTAAATAAGTCCGTGTTTCTGCATAAGCAAAGCATGCAAATGCGATCGATATGACCCGTAAAAAGAGTACTCTCATACTTCCCCTTTGTTTCCAGTGAGATTTACCGTACGAAGTGGGCGCTTTTTCGTGCCGGGCGTAACGCGGTCTTAATTATGCGAGTGCTGGGCATTTCAGGATGGAATTATTCCCGAACGGAAGAAATCCAGAGAACAGCCCTTGGGACTCGTGTAGGTCGCTGTAAGTAGTTGCCGCCGAGTTATGAACAATGCTCCCTTTGTTCATCATTGCAGGACAATTAGTGGACTGCGTCCGATGACCACCCTAGAGTAGTTAGTCACTCTCCTTCCATACACATCATCTCTCTACAGTTCCTGTATTCTACCCCTGTACAAAAATCCAATTTCCACGGTGACTTCCCAGAATTTTCCAAAAAAGTGTAGCCATCAGCAATTAAAGTATTTTGACTCGTTAAGATGATACGAAAGGGTCATTCTCTATATATAAAACGTTAAAATGTTTATGAAACTTCTCCAAACAGGGTGCACCGAATCATTTGAAATATCAGCACGTGATTATGGAGGCCCCAAGAGCGCGATGCTCATGAAATATCATTTTTCAAACAAAATATGCATCCTTGGTTCTAGTCTGGGATGAATTAAAAATTTCTGGTTGGAAAATGAAAATTTCACGAGCATCTCGTTCTTTCTTAGAGGCCCGATAATCAAGTGCTGAAGTTTCAAATGATTCGGTGCACCCTTTTTGAAGAAGAGTTTTATCAATATTTTGACGCTTTAAATATATATAGAATGACCCTTTCCTAACACCTTAATTAACGAGGCATTCGTTTCGTTAAAATAAATTTTAAAAAATCGCTTTAATTTCTGCCGCACCCTGCACTGCCGAGATCTGCCTGGACCTATACCAGGAGCCGGGCTCGAAGGGCAGATTTCCGTAATTCCTGGGAGGGTTCGCATCGCGCTGATCCCCCGGAGTGAGTCTCGAAGACGAGAGGCGACCTAGGGTCCCGGGGAGCCCTCGTACCCGGGGCTGCGCTAAGCGGCTCTCGGCCGAGTAGCGTTATCGCGTCCGCCGCGGCCAGCTGACCGGCGGTCGGCGTCCCGGCGGGCGTTGGGAGGGGCGGGGAGCGACGTGGCCAACCGCAGGTCGAGCACGTCTCTGCGCGAGCGACCGGAGAAACGGGCCTCGCGTCGCTGGCCTCGCGTCGGAGCCGAGGATGGCCGAGGTTGGCCGAGCGGGGCCGGCTCCGCGCTGCCAGCTGACTGGCGGGCGGTCGGGCGTCTCCGCCGGAGCTCGGGCGCGCTCGGATCTTTGTCTGGCGGCGCGCACGAGGGTGCCGGCTCGCGGTGCAGCGCTGTCAGTTGGCGCTGCGACACCGGCGAGGGAGGACAGACGAAGCTCAGGCTCGTCGCACGTACCGGAAAGAGGGGCACGAAGGAAGAGCGCGAGAGGGAGGGTCGGGAGGCGGAACGAGACGAGAAAAAGGGAGAGGAAGGAACCAACGGATCGCCGAGGGAAGCCCGACACTACTCTCCGCGAGGCGGCGATCGAACGAGCACCCGGAGCGCGACGTTACACCGGGCACGCCGCATCCCCGGACGGCGACCCTAACCTCAAAGCCCGAGCCCCGCCGGAGAGCCCCGGAGAGAGAGAGGACCCCGGGAAACAGGCGGAAGGGCCTACAACCTTTGTGATAAAGTCGTGATAACGAGTCGCTCCTTCGGCGACGCACCGGGCCACGCTAGCGAGGATCCACCGAAACTGTGATAACTCCCCGAAGCGGACCAGACGACGAGCGACGCCGCCGGTTCCTGCCGTTCTTACTCGTTTCTTTGACCTTAATTGTCAGCCGCGCTCGCTCTCTCTCTCTTTCTCTCTCTCCCTCGCTCTCTCCCCTGCGCCCTCGCGCGCTCTCTCTCTTTCTCGCGGCGATCGATAGTGCAAACGAGTGCGCGCGTGTCGACTGAGCGAGAGAGACGGACACAGGGAACGGGGCTTCGAGGGAACCCGAAGAGATCCTAGGATTTCCGCTCCGCGATCAACCGTGATCGCCGTCTAGGCGCACTTGGTGCGGCGGAATCGACGCGGAATCCGCCGACCCGACGCCGCATGACGAGGCTTTAGGTACGCCGGCTTCGGTAAGTAGAAATTACTCTTGCGAGGCTTTAGTCCCGTTTTTTTTTTTTTTCTTCCCAAGATACCTCAACCGAATTTTCCAAACGGTTCTTTCTCACCTAAAACGAAGAGTCCTCGCATCTAGAATCCTCTGACTCGTCACGATTGACCCTTTAAGAGTGCCGATGAAACTCTGCCGGTTTATGACGCAATCGTGCAGGCATAATGGAAACACACACCGCGGGATTTCTTGTTTTCCTTGCACGCAGGGACGCGTTCGTTCTGGTCGGTTGGTAGACCAAAATATTTTTCTTTGTCTCGACACGCCGGCTTAGACGGTGGTGGTCGATTCCGATTAATACGTTCTCGTGGGCGAATTGAACGGCCCTGATAGCCGAGCTCGAATTCGAGGTTTATGAATGTGACCGAAAGGAATTTATTGGGATGAAAGTTCTGGTCAGTGTGAGGTAAGTGGATGTAACGGAAAAAATATAAAATGAATATAATATTAAAGTGAACATTCGTGAGAGAGCATAGGAGGAAATAGAGGAATCGCACCCCGAGATGGTCGATGGCTAGACTCAATGGTTTTTCTTGAAGAGGGAAGTCGTGCATCTAATTCTCGGTAAAATTTGGTCAACACTCTTCGGATGTGTCGATTATCCTGGAAATTAGACTCGCCGAGGAGCGGGATTAATTTATCACCCTCTGGGCGATTTATTTATCGGCCTGGCTGTTAATTGGACGCGTAATCGTTCACTCGGTTCTCCTCATTCTGACGTGATTTCGAAATCGACTCGACCGAGTCGCAACGTCCGATGCATTATGCACGAAATAGATTCCCAGATAATAGTCGGTTGGTGTTAATTTGGAACGACGAAATTAAACCGCCATTTTTCATTTTGGGTATTCCTTATTCAATCATACGTATCGAAAAGTCAAATTAATTCATTGGACGCGATGGCTGGGGATTATTCGCTAAATTGTTAACTCGGCTTTCGTTCCGATGTGATTCCGAGAAAAAAAAAAAAGGAAAATGGCGACGTTCTGTAGTCGGGACACCATTTCGATCAATGAACACCAGTTCTTTGTGGATGGCCGCCCTTAAGCGGCGGGAGGAAATAAAAAATGCCGTTTCCGAAGTGGGTCCCTAGTTTTATCAATAAACGCTCATTTCTAGCGACCCGCCGCCTTTGGGGGTAATTAAAAAAAATGACGACGTTCTATAGTCGGGACACCATTTTAATCGATAAGCAGCAAGTTCTTGTGAATAGCCGCAAGTGACGGTGGAAAAATAAATCACACCATTTTAATCAATAAGCACGAATTTCTAACGAATCGCCGTCCTTAAGTGACGGTAGAAAAAACGAAATGTCAGCATTTTCGAGTCGGTAGTCCATTTTAATCGATAAACACCAATTTCTTGCGGATCGGCTTTCTTGGGGGGAGGCGGTAGAAAAAAAGAAAATGGCGACGTTCTTTAGTCCTGGACACCATTAGCGGGCCGCGAGGAAATTGGCCGGGATTAACGGCGGCGCTTTTAACGGCTCGCGGAAAAGCGTCTCCGGCTAAAGCCGGGAAAAGTTGATTTATCGCGGCCGGCTTCGAGCCGCCGTGTCGGCGCATAAATCCTCGGCATTGTGCAATTATGAGGATTATCGCGGCCGGGATTAATACGTTAGTCCGCGAGGACGGGCCGAGGTATATCGCGGCCCCCGGTATATCGACTTCGCTCGGGTATCGATTCGATTCCCTCGACCACCTCTTCGGGGGTCCTCCGGAGCTTCCGCGGGTACTCTTCCTCTTCCCGACCTTGAGAGCTCGTCGAGCATCGTCGAGGGATGCACCTCTTGGGGGTCGCCACGTCGCGTCGAACCCCCCGCGTGCTGACTGGTAGTCGACTGGAGGTGCGATGGGACGGATGGAGGGTAATTATTAAAATGAACCGATTACGCGGGAAGAGCGAAACCGCCTTGGGTGAATTCTTGACCTCAAAAAGGGTGTTTTAAGGTGAAACGGAAGAAAAAAGAAATTTAAGATGTTACGTGGAATGGAGAAAAAAATTGAAACGCCCCTGCTAGGAACGCAAGAAAATGGCACGGGTTGGATTTCATGACTTGATCTCGTGCTCGGTGGAATTTTTCTTGGATATGCATGCTTGGGGGTTATACGTAGGGTATACGTAATCGAAACGTAGGGTTTACGTAATCCAAACGTGGAGTATACGCATAACGAACGCGTAACGCAGCGTCGAGGTGTGTGCGTCGGTATGATCGAGCCGGGAATGAAATAGAGTATTTTTCCCTAACGGCGTAAATTCCTGTCCAAGGGGGTGAAAACGGCCCTCAAAGCGCACCCGGGGCATATCCCGTTTTTGCCGCGTCGCTTGTCGTTTACACGCCTTCTGCATACGTGTCGAATAGGGGGTGGGGGTCGCTTTTGCCGGCGGCGGGAAAGACATGCGTAATTTTCTGTCGCGAGGGAAAGAATCTGCCCCGGATTCGGGTGGGAAAAATCGAGGGGATTCGGAGGAGGCGTCGGGAACTGCGAGATCCCCCGGGAGATCCCTAGGCGGGATCTCCGGAGACGGAAGACTCCTGAAACGCATCGCTCCCTCCCGCCTCTCGGGAATAAAATCTAAGACCGGTTTGCCTCCTCTGAAGTTTATGTATCTCCTCGGCCAGCTCGTCCGAGCTCGGCGCTCTCTCGCGTCCTCGTACGTGCAACCAGTTTCTCCTTCGGAAGAGGCCCCGTCCTCACGAGATCCCTCCCTCCCCGATACCGTCGCGGTGTGCATACGCCTTAAGGTGATAACTCACTGCATCCTGTTAACGGCGAGTCGATACCCCCTTCGGGCTCGATCGGGGGATACCGGAAGTCCCGACAATCGCTGCGGGTGAACCCCGACGAATGGGGTGGTCCGATAACGAGTGCCGACCAATGGGGTGGGCTGATAAGGAGTGCCGGGTAATGGAGTGGCCTGATAACGAATTGCGACCAGTAGGTTAGCCTGATAGCGAGTGGCGGACCAATGCCTTGCCGGAAATCCCGGAACGGAGGATCTTATTTTTTTTTTCTTTTTCATCTCGAGCCGAATTATTTTTCGATACAGATAATTATCTGACTCGTTAATTCATGACGAGGAAATTGAGACTCACCGATTTCGCGAAGGAACGCCGATCGGCGAAAATTTCTGATATATCTCACTGGTAGGCGAGTTTTCGCGGTGAGAAAACCGCCCGAGAAAATATTATTCCAGTCTCGTTACGCGCCGCTGCGCGGAGGGAAATATGAATTGCTACCGAGACCGAAAAAGTGCGCCGTTGATAAGTGTTTATTACTGATTAATATGGAGCGGGATTATTTTCTCTTTTCTGTTTTTTTTTTCTTTTTCTTTTTCCCCCTTCTTTTCTAAGGTACCGCGCAAGCGATCGCGACGAGGCGATTTCATTAGAGAGCCTGCGAGCGCAACACGTAGGAGATATCGGTAATTGAAATTTGTACGTTTATCGGCCGTAATTCAAACTCCAAATATTAATAATCCAGATTACAGATTGCCCCCGCAGCCGCGTTTTAAGGAGTAAACCCGAACCGGTTGTCATTATTTAATCCCCATTAACATCCGCTCCCTTTTCCTCGGCGTCGATTTATTCGCCTCGATTTATTCCGATCGAACGGGACTCGATTGCCTGTTCGACGCTTTAGACTCTTCTCCGATATCTCTTGTAACGCGTGGAAGCTAAATGGCGAATGCGAGTGCTTTTCTTTCTTACTCTGGTGATCACGGTTGAGGTGATTAAAATCATCTGATTGTTACTTTTAAAAATTTGATGTTTTTTTTTTTCAAACACTCCTGGTACTGCTTTTCAAGGACTCAGTCTATATTCCTAATAATTGAAACGTACAAGTATGTACAAAGTAAAGATTTTGCTTTTTTTCAACGCTTCTGCAGATGACGAGACAAAACGCAGAAAATAAAAATTATCAGATCGCGCGTCCTCGAATTGAGGAAACAAATTGTGAGGATTTTCGAGTAGTATCGATTTAACCTAAAGTTTTAAACGATTGAAATGTTTAAAATCGCGTATCCCGGCGTTTTTTGATCTTCTAGAAGAAATCATGATTTTTATCAACCTTACTAGTGATAGCCGCGGATGTCCTTAAGGAGGCCTTTACCTCCGTCATTATTCAGCACGGATACTGAACCGTCACGGAACGGACGCGGCGCCTTTATCGAGCCGCGACCGGCCGCTTCCTTCCTCTCGCGGGTCTCGCATTTCCCGCGAGGAGGACGCGTCGTTTCTGTCCGGCCTCGCGGCGAGTTTGCATTTCCGGTCGGCCGGCAAGGCCACCCTCCGTGGAAATATAAAATGGCAGCTCCACGGTCCGTTGCCGGTGCAGCGGCTGCTTTGCATTTTATTACGGCACCGTCCGTCCCCCGTGTCCCTACACGCGTGTCCCTCCCCCCTGTCGGCCCTTGGCCCTCTCGGGGACGACCCTCGCCCCCGGCGCAGCTGCCTCCCCCCGCGAGAGTGTGCGCCTATGCATGCGAATGCCGCTCGGGATGCATATAAGCGGCGACGCGCGGCGCTGCGCGCCCATTACCGCGCCCGACCTCGGACCGCGAGGGTCGGCGCCAGCCCGATGGGAAAGTGGAACTCTCCCGGGGTGGAAACTCGCGAGCGGCGCTTAGAGGAACGTCCGTCTCGATCTTACGAGGGGGCGTATATTTCCGCCCGCGGGCCGCAGCGAATCAGACTACGCGGGAGGCTCGAATAGCGATGTCGACCGGTCTCGCTCCATCGTGGCTCCCGTTAACCCGCACTCGCAGTTTCGCGATTACACGTGCATAATGAAGTATTGTATTTTTTTTTTTGGGGGGGGGGGGTTAATTTGAAGAAGAATATATTTTTTTTTTATCTTTTGTCCGTTTTAATGACATTGCGCGGTCACTCGACCACTCCGGAGCACCGTCGTTTCCGTTGGCGCGGCCGATCTGTCCTTTCTAATGTGCCGGGCGATGCGTCACGGGTCGGCTCTAATGGAAGCGACCAATCATCGGCGTGCACCGGTCGACGTGGTTCGCGCGGCCTGCGCGGGGGCCAGTCGGCGCGCGACCCCCGAGGGAGGCGGACGTACCCGGTCGCGCCTCTTCACCCGCACGAGAGGCGCGAGAGGAGGGATCCCCGTTTATCGCCCGACGCGGCGGCATCGAAAGAAGAGAGAAACGGGCCGGCGGGGGACGAAAGAACCGAGGTCGTTATCAGGGCATTGCGCCTGCCTTTTTGCGTCCTGTCGCCGCTCTCTTATCCGACCCCGCCGTTATCGCGTAAAAGGCACTCGGCGATAAGGCGGCCTCGCGCGCGCGCGCGCCCCCGCCGATCGCACGGCGGAATTGATGCGGTTTCATTGGACGGCCCGGCGGGCAGGACCCACCGGAAAGTCGGCCATGGACGGCCGCGAGAAGCTGACGTCATCCGCGACCTCGAAGTTTCGTCAAATTCGCGACTTGCGGCGCCACCTTAGCCGAGGCGCGAAATCTTGTCGCGAGAGCTTCCGCGCTTGTATCGAGACCTGACCGACAAGACTGCAAGATTGTAACGGAGATTCCGCAGCAACTTTCGCAAAGAAAGTCGAATGTTGGGAATTCGCCGAGTCTTGTGTTATTTAACTATTTCAATGTTTGTCTGATGTACCATTTAATTGTAATCGTATTGTTATCGACGGTTAATATAGATGTACAGGTAGAAGTGGATTTTTTTATTATATTCGCCTGTTATTATGATTACTTTATATTAATAATGGTCTTTAGGTTCAATTGTGTCATTGAGCAGATTTTGCTCCGGCTTGGCAGCCTCCTTTAGAACAAATCTGAGCACTCGGGAGACTCGGAGAGTCTACGAAACTCGACTTGTCGACAGCGAGTGGTATCGTCTCTTTTATCCGCATTCCTTCCGCATCTTTTCCGCGGACGGATTTCCGGCTGCGGGACACGGGAAAGGCGAGTCGGTTTACCGCGTCCTTTCCTTCCGCGGAAAGTAATTAGCTCGGAGAGGCATAACCGGTGCGGATTTTTTTTTCTTCCCCGCGGCGGAAAGACCGCACGGAATTCTTGGGAGCTAACATTGTTAGACGAAGCCCGGCCGATAACGGGCGATAACGATAGAGTGACGCATCGGCCACTCTCAAACGATGCGCCTCCGTTAAGCCGAGGTTGATTCGAAGATACGGTTAATAAATGCAGCCGACTATTCGACGCGCAACCTCTCGGCGCACGTATACACGGCCTTAAGGCGATATGAAATTGGAGTCACAAGAGTCAAATGACACATTTCTCCGAAGTGGACGTACCGAATCGTCTGAGATACTAACCACGTGAACGTGGAGGCTCTAAGGAAGGTCTGGACACCCACGAAATTTCATCTCCTTACAAATTTGTTTATCAATTTTTTAGGTTTCTTGTCAAATGAAAATGAAATTTCTCACCACTCATTGGAGACATGTTTATGCGGTATGATTTCAAATTATTAGGTATATTTGGTTCGAGGAAATCGTTCATTTGACTCTTGAGACGGTACTTTAGTATCGCCTTGAGATTACGCCGAGAGGTGCGATGGTTTTTCAAATGGCGGGAAGCAAAAGCCGGGAACCGAGATAGCCTCTAATATCCAGAGCGTGCTGCCACGAGGCTCGCGTTATCCGACCTCGTCGAGATAAACGCAACAACGTTAGTTGCAACACAGTCCCTCGATATGCTCTCGATAGCGGTATCAGCTCTTGATTCGTTTTTTTTTTCTTCTCTCCCGATGCTCCTCGTGTCTCGACTCGGCGCGCTACGGTCACCTGAGAAGGTGACTTGAGGATTCACGGGGTACGCGAGGTGCATCCTTGCATTCGACTTCCGCCTCCTTCGACCTAGGTGGGTATCGGTGAGAGGAATTTCACGTGTTATCGGCGAAACATGGGCTCGTTGATAAGGGGAAGCTGACCCCCCTCGGGTCACCTCTTAAGCACCGGATAAACGAGACACTCGAGACCCTAAGTGCTCTAATTTCGTTCCGTGGGAAAAGGCAGCGATGGGCGATAAACGCCGACATGAGCTATGAATCATTCCGAACGTCCTTTTATTATATTAAAATATTTTAATATCTGTAAATCCTCGGATCTCTTTCTCTCGAGTAAATCCCTGGTAATGGGCTTATCAGCCAGGAAAACGCTGGCAAGAGATAAGCTCGAGGAAGCGAGTGTAGGACACTTTTTCTCGCTCTTTTTAACACGAGTCCAACGGGAAGACGAGATGTGCACACAGAGCGCTTTATTAGCATGGCGAGGACATTACGGGCCGCGCGACTCGCGGTTAGTAACCGCGGTTTTAACGACAGTGTTGGCAGTGAGAGGAAGAAGGAAAAAAGAAAGAAAGGGGAACGCCGCATCCGCTGTAACTTATAAATCGACGATTAGCCCGCCGGGGATTAAGACGTTTCGCGAGGCGCGACGGCGTCGCCTTTACGGCCGGCCTTAAAAGCCTTAAACTCGCCGTAAAAATGCGTGTCTCGAGTCCCCGTGCAAGTCTACGGTCAAGATGCGTAAAGATGCGCAACGAGTGTTGCGTAAACGTGCACTTCGACGCGTCAACGAGAATCATTCGGAGGCTGATATCGAATTCTCTCTCTCTCCCTTTTTTTAATCTCGAGTCTGCTGATAAGTGACCGACAATAAGTCGGCAGCGCGTTAACGGGCCTTCCTCTTTCCAACTATGAGGTCTCGCTTTTCCCCGGTTTTTACTTGGAAATCGCTTCTTCGCGACTCGCACACGCAGGAGTCGTCCGCTGAGAGCGAATTAGCGCGTTTCCGCGAGAACGGGATCTTGGTGCGGATCGTTAGCGCTGGATGTCTCGTATTCGCAGCTGGGAGCCTGCTAAATTTTTCACGGTCCGTCATTTTCCTACCACTTGTCTCCATTTCACGAAACTTACCTTTAAAGAGACCGTGGGAAATCATGAGGAAACTGCCACGAATGATCGCGACCCTTTGGGAAATCCCAAAGTGTCGTCTGAAAGAGCATTGGCGAGGGATCGTGAAAAATGCGGAAAAATCCCGAGAAAATCCTGAATAATCCCGCAAGGCGTGATGAATCCTGAAAAAGAATCGCGAGAAAATCGCGGGGAAAGGGAAACTCTGGAAGGCGTGAAAAAGCGTGAAAAATTCCGAAGAAAAATCCTGAAGAATCCTGGGAAGCATGAACAATCCCGAGGGAAAAAAAAGTCGATCGCCCCTCGGCATGGGAGTTTTTCCAGGCCCTTCTATATATTCACTTCGGCGAGCCTAGGGAGCCAGTTCGACCGAAAGTCGCGGAGTTTCCCCTCGGTTTATAATCCTCGCTCCCTGCTAATGCCCGGGTAATCATTTTACGAGGTCGTTCGCGGCATTCGCGCGAATCGCCGGGGAGAGGGCTTCGTCGTGGAGGTGAGGGGCCGAGATTAAGGGAAAGTGAGAGGGAGAAAGGGCGGAAAAGAGGGCGAGGGATGGGGCGCTTTTCCTCAGGGCCCGATCGACGCGCCTCCACCCATCCTCCCCACGACCTTGCGTCATCCTCTTTAAGGTTAAGAGGGAGATTCGAATGGAGAGAAAAAAAAAGAAAAGGAACGAAAGGAAAATAAAACCCTTCGCTCCACTTTCCGCCCTCCTGGCGATCGGTCCAACTTCGCCCGGCCTAAGGGGCGGAATATACCCGCTTGCGATTTCCACGGTGCGTTCTCTCGCGTAATTGGACCCTCTTCCTTCCTCCGTTTTTTTTTCTTTTTTTATTTCTCTCCCTCCTAGTTTAAAGGGGAGTTCCTTGGGGTGCGCACGTCCTTCTCGACCGATGATCCCCGCAACGAACGGCGGAATTTGACGTGAGAATTTTTAACCCCGTGATTAGGAAGTAAACATTTGATGAGAATTTGCGACTAGCTGGAATCTCTGATTTTTATTTATTCGTGTATTTATTTATTTATCTGTTGACGGTAACTCTTCCACCCGGGGGACTGAACGTTTACCCCGAGTGATGGGACCGTAATTGCGCAATGGGGATTGTAATGTTTTTTCTTTTCTATTTTTTTTTTTTTATCTGGATTGGGTAACTCGTGGTATTCGCGGATTATTTTCACGAAGTCTCGAGATTTTCGGGATCACGTTTCCGGGATTTAACGAGGAATCTGATCCGTTCGATTGCCAGTCGTCGATGCGAATTTTTTTTACCCCCTGGGTACGGATGAATCCCAAGTAATGAGATATCGATGTGAGTAATTAATCGAGATTTTTCCACTATCGAGTTATTTTTTTTTTTTCTTCTTTTTATCGTAAGAGGAGGATGGGTCTAGGTGGAGGGTCTTCGCCCCGAGGCTCCTCGACGCATCCTTTCCCCAAGGATGGACATCCATTGACATGTATGAAAATCGCCCCGAAAGGGTTCAAAGTCCGGGGGAACCTCGGCTCGTCTGGCGGCCGATCCGCTGCGGCTCGGCCGGGCTCCGATGACGTGGCTTTCTATAGAAGGACCCGATCGATTCCGAGAATTCCCGGCATCGATTTTTTTTCTTGCTCTCCCTCTCCTCTCGCGCTGTTCCGATTCGCTCGGCTCGGCTCGGTCCCACAAATCGCACGATCGGCACCAAACGAGTTCCTTGGAGGGCGTGCCCCGTGGTATGACTCTGCACCAGGAAGGGATTAGCCTCCTTGGAGAGGTCGACGCATGACTCGATCTTCGATTAGCTCCTAAATCGAGATCCGAAACCTGTCGGTCCAAATCCGTCCCTCTGGCTCTCCAAGACAAGCAGACAGCACAGAAATCAGCGGTTGGGTCCCGGATCCCACGTCCTTTAAGGTGAAGTGAATCCCCTTTCAAATCAGTCGATTCGAATACAACACTTTTTTTTTAAGGGTATTGGACCAAACTGTCCGAAACTTTGACACATCACTCCTGATCATCTAAGAATGCGCTTCTATGGTAAAACGATGTCCATAAATCTGGCATTGCCACTTTAGCACAATTAATTAAAATTTGTTGCAGAATTTATTGCTATTTCATTACGCAAAAAAAAAAATGTATTGCTCTTATAGTTTTTCGAAAAACTGTGGCGATGCCAGTTTTATATTAAGCTGGCATTGCCGCATTATAAAAACAATAATACAGCAAATGTTGATAATCGACGTACACGGCTGAATTTATTGCTAATTAATTGCAATGGTAATACGAGGTCTCGGAGTGAAAATTTAATTGACCTGGAAATCACAGATGGCGCAGGGGGTCCCTCTGCGGTCAATTAGGGCCCCAGAAAGCATGAATCCAGTGAATTTCTGGAGTTTCACATCGATTTCTTAATATTTATTGTACGAAAACGACAGGTGGAGTATGCCATTTGGTACAATATTCAATATAATTCGACCCAGCTGTCAATATAAAAACGAACGTCGGCTACGTAGGCATTTAGAAAAATCTTCTTTATCGAGGTCGCTCAAGTTCCTCGACGTGTTTCACTTCACCTTAAGGTGATACGAAAGTGCCTTATGAGGGGTCAATCGTTTATGAAAAATTTCCCCGAACTGGATGCACCGAGTCGTTTGACATTTCTCCACCAGGACACGACGGCCCTAAGGAAGTACCCGACACCCATGCGACTTCGGTTATTTTTTTTTTGTCAAGAAATTAAAAATTCTTTATCAACGAATATAAGGAAATCCTGATATTTCATGGGCCTCGGGACGTTCTCTAGGGCTTCCGTGTTCAGGTGGTGAAATTTCATACGGCTCGGTGGGAGGAATTCGGCGAAGCCTTCAAAGCGCTGAGGAGCCGTTATCATCCCACCAATTCTAACTATCCAGTATCAGCTATTCGGTATCAACTATCCAGTATTATCTACCCAGTTGGCGCAGACACCAGTGGTTGAATCCTGGACTCCACGTCCTTTGGCTTCCCAAGCCCGGAAGAGCTCTAATCGGGCCGCCATTTCCCACTATCTCGTATCAACTATCCAGTTAGCACAAAGATCAGTGGTCGGATCCTGGACTCCCTCCACTTCCTTTGGGACTCCGAGCCCCAAAGAGCCACGAAGGACCCTGCCTCTAGAATTCAATCGAACTCGAGTCCTGGCGGCGATTCCCACGATCCTCCCGTGGTGTAGAGCCACGGATCGAAATTCAGAGAGGGACTCTCGAAACGCGATTCCTCGGGCGGGTCCCGGGGGAACGCCCGCGAGTCCCGGTGGTTCTCTCCTGGTACGGGATGGCGCGATTCCGCGAACGCGAGACGTCCTCGGGGCGACGGTGACATCTATCCGACGACGTTCCTAGAAATAACTGTTTTTCCACGTCGGCGTCGACTTGTTGTTGGCAGTACTCTCGTCCCTTTCTTGCCGGCTCTTTCGGGCCTCTATTATGCTTGGCACAATCGCGCCACCCCGCGACTCCGACGATCTCTCTCCTACCTCGGATCCGGCGGATCGTCGTTCTTCCTCCGAGCCCTTTTCCACGTGTCCGGAATCAACCGCCCTATTAATAGACCGAGCGATTTTAGTCTCGAGAAACGAACGGCGGAAGGAAACGTTTCGCCGAAGGCGGAGCCGCACCCGAATTTTCGCTCCTACGCGAAGATGAGAGCTGTACTTATCTATATATTACAGATAATCTTAAGAAATTCGGGTTAACGATTCATTCTGGCGTTTTTTTTCTTTCTTTATATTTAAACTAAAGAAACTCCTTGGCGGAGATGCACCTCGAAGAAATTATGGGCGAATTGTTAGCAACATTGGAACGAGGGTCGTGCGCGACTTTCGCTGGGTGATCGTCAGGACTAGATAATTAAATGATGGGAAATTTAGTATGTCGCCCGATTTCGACTGTTTTGAAGAATTGGGTAATTAAGGTGAAGTGAAACCCCTCTCAAATCAGTCGATTTGAATACATCACTTTTATTAGACCATACTGTCCGAAAGTTTGACACATCACTCCTGACACATTCAAATTTTGGATTTTTGGAAACAATTTTTTAACAGCCCAAATCAGATCCAAAATGGCGTCGAGCTCTCATATTTCGATCAATATACAATTATCGAAGGCTCCGATATGAGAATCGAAAGGGTCAGGACAATTTCCTTGGCAAGTCCTCGTTTGGACGCAACGAGATGTGCGGTACCTTCGTTTCGGTCTTTCCTCCGGTTTTTGTCGGTATCCTAGTTGCAGTACCGGTGTTCCTTGATAAAGGATAAAGGAGGAATTAGCGTGTCGCCTGTTTACACGGTCTCTTCAGGGTCTAAGGCTCCGTGCCACTTCCTCATCCTATTTTAAGGCCTCGCTCGGTTCAGGTGATTCCTCATCTGCGACGACCATTGTCAGCGTGTCGGGCTTCTTTTCCCTTTTTCCTTCTCTCTCTCCCTCTTTCTTAAGACAGACCGGAAAACGATCGCTCGTTCCGTTATCGACCGCGACTCGTTGGACTTAACCTCGAAGACCGGTCGTTTGACTCGTCGTTCGCCCTCCAATTTTTCTTTCCCCCTCTTTCCGCCTGTAAACGTCATCCTGCGGTCAGCGTCCATAATTACGAGCCGGCGGCACGCAAGTTCGTTTTACGATAAAGGACCTCGTCGAGCAAACCCAGAACGCGGTCCTTAGTTCGAGGGGGACCCGACTCGAAATTGTCCCGACGCCCTCCTGGCACTTGCAGAGACTGCTTGGCGGGATTCAAGAAACGCGAAAAACTCATCCAGTCCATCTTTGTCCAAACCTTCGACTCTCAAAAGCGTTCATCAATATATCCCCTCCCTAATTTCCCTCCAAATGTAGGATTTCCTAATTTTTTTTCCTCTCGAATTTCCCACCACCGACTCGAAATTGTCCCGACGTCCTCCTGGCACTTGCAGAGACTGCTTGGCCGAATCCAAGAAACGCGAAAAACTCATCCAGTCCATCTTTATCCAAACCTTCGACCCCAGAGCGTTATCAATATATCCCGCTCCCTAATTTCCCTCCAAATGTAGGATTTCTTAATTTTTATTCCTCCTCTCGAATTTCCCACCGACTCGAAATTGTCCCAGCGCCCTCTTGGCACTTGCAGAGACTGCTTGGCGGAATTCAAGAAACGCGAAAAACTCATCCAGTCCATCATTGTCCAAACCATGGACCCCCAAAAGCGTTATCAATATATCCCCCTCCCTAATTTCCCTCCAAATGTAGGATTTCCTAATTTCTTTTCCTCCTCTCGAATTTCTCACCTTCTGCAATTTTTAACCGTGCATCTCGCACTCTTTATGCATTTTCATCTGAAGTCTTGTCTCCGGGATTTTTTAATTGTGCACTTATTGTTGTGTCATGTTCATTTCGTACAACTCTCTAATTTTTAACGGTTCATCCTGGAGATCGAATGCGAGATGAAGAGGGTGGATCGCCCTGAAGTCGCATATTAGGGATGGGCAAGGATTGCAGAGAGTGTAGAAGTAACAAGACCGATTTTCCGAATATTGCGATAATTGCGACCGAAGACCGAGGTCGCCTGTCGGCGTGTCCTCGGCGGTCGGAAACTGGAGTCTCGGTTACTTCTCCGAAGTAGGCTCTCGTCCTGAGGACCTTGGAGCGATGATCCATCCCTCGGTCTCCTCGCGGTCCTCCTTTTGTCCTAGGACGCTTCGTGACCGCCGAGGGCCATCACGCGTCTCTTCCGCGGACGGGGTCCTGCGGCCTCGCGTGTTGCGGACCCGTAGAAGGTGGAGGCGCGCCGCTCGGAGGAGAGACGAGCGGTTTGCGATCCTGGGCCTTCCTGGAAGCCTCTCGGTGGATTCCCGCTTATTTACGGCTCCCGAGCCTTTTTTCTCGGCTCGCCGAGAGCCGTGACGGAATATTACGTAAATAAATAAATAAATAAATATATATTTTTTCTATGTATTTAATATATTTCTTGTACATTTTTATACGTTTTTATAGATTTTTACGAATTTTTTTTTTTCTATCACTTCTCATCTGGTTGCCGGGTGTTATCAATGACTAGGAAACAATCGCGATCAGACATTCTGATAGTTGTATGTCAGACTGTCGCCGGATTTATCTTCTTAATAGAGGCATTCCCTTCTATGATATCCCGCCTTGCAATGTTTTATATATTTTTCGTATATATCATGATCTGCTTTTTCCACCCTTTTCGTCGATTAATTCCGCCCCCTTCCCGCGTATCAACTCGTTAACGGAGGTCCCCTTTTTATCGGGCTTGGCGACATTATCGAACGTGTAAACTTTTTAAAGACGTCGCGGATACCGCCGAGAGGAGCCCTGCCATAAATCTTCGTAGGGCCGTTCCGCTTCTCGGGAGGTTTCTTTCTCTCCTTCGTTTTTTTTTCTTCTTTTTCTCTCTCTCTCTCTCTTTCTCTCTCCGCCCCTCCCTGCCCTCTGCGGGTCGCGTCTCCGGGTTTTCTATTTTCACCGCGACGGGAGGGACGCTCCTCGAGTTACTGCGGGCAATTTGTCTCGATTCTTCCGTCTCTTCTCTCCCGCGGGGACTCCGCGGCCTGCACTTTGAATTTCATCGCGGCATCAACCGTTTCCTTCGGGCCCCGTGGACCCTGGAAGGGTTGCCAATCGGGAGAGCCCCTTCCCTAGGGGAGGATTCCTCGATTCGCCAGATTCCGCGAGGCCAAATTCAATTTTAAGGTGAAATGAAACACGTCGAGGAACTTGATCGACGTCGATAAAGAAGTTTTTTTTTAAATGCCTACGTTGCCTACGTTCGTTTTTATATGGACAGCTGGGTCGAATTATGTTGGGTATTGTACCAAATGGCATACTCCACCTGTCGTTTTCGTACAATAAATATCAAGAAATCGAAGTGAAACTCCAGAAATCTTCTGAATTCATGCTTTCTGAGGCCCTAATTGACTGCAGCCACCTGTGATTTCCAGGTCAATTAAATTTTCACTCCGAGACCTCGTATTCCCATGGTTTTAGCATAGGAGCGCATACAACAATTTGTTTGCCTTTATCCCGTGCAAATGCGAGTTTATCGACTACCAGAGTGTTTTAAATTGTCGTAAAATTCCCTTTCGTTTCTCATGTCAGAGCCTTCGATAATTATATTGATCAAAATATGAGAGCTTGACGCCATTTTGGTTCTGGTCTGCGCTAAGTTAAAAAATTGTTTCCAAAAATTCAAATTTTGTACGTGTCAGGACTTTCTCGGCAATATGATATTTCCCAACACTTCACCATGAATTCGGTACACAAGTGCATCCCTTATACGATCTCACATACTGAAATGCTGTCATAATATCACTAGAAATTCGTGATAAGCGCGCGTCGATTCGCATTTACGACCCGGAGTTTACAAAATTCGGTTGTAAAGGCCTCGCAGACCCTCGAATTTTATGAATAGTTTTTTTTTTTCTTTGTATTTCGGAGTCATGGCTCAATCGCTTTTCGCGATCGGGAGGCGCAAAAATCCGCTTCTGGTTGAACCTCGCACCTCGAGTCGAGATGCAGCCAGAAAGAGAGAGAGAGAACAGCTTCTCGAGGGTATCCGTCGAGATTCGCCACTCGTTGTTATGCAAATGGCGAATCAACGCGAGTCCGTCAGGGAGCCTATGAGCCGTGAATAGGAGAATAGGAGGCCTCCTTTTTCCACAGCCTCTTTCTATCTCTCTCCCTTCCTCTCTCTCCTTTTCATCCTCCTCCTCCTCCTCTGGACAGTTTTGTACCCGCGACCGGCAGTCGTTCACCTGCCCACGCGTGCGCGTGCGCAACTCGTGTGCGCGTGCGCACGGGCCAGGAGGTTAATGCGTTTATGAGCGCGCAGAGCGAGACCCACCGCGAGCGGCAAAGCCCATTGTGGCTTGCCTCGTCGGCGACGAGATTCGATTCGTCGATAGGAGGCCGCCGGGTCTCTTAGAGCGACCCCGCGAGAGTCGTTGAACGCTTTTTCTTCTATGCCCGAGTCGTATGCGCGATCTAGCCAGATTATTCCAAGGCGCGACGCCGAGCATCCTTGGAGAGGCTTCCTGGAAACCGCCCGACTACGATTCAAGCTTGTTCCGAATTTAGCATGTATGTACATTTGGATTTTAACCCTTTTAGTGCCGAGCAACGAGATATGTCGTCGTTTTATATGGGCTAACGACTTCGGCCGGCACTGAGAGGGTTTATGTGGATTCTAGACTTGGGATGAACGTCTCGATCGAGTTTTTCCGTAAGGATTGGCCGATCGACGTGTCGTACACGAGGGACTCGCGGAAATGACTTTTCCCCGCAGGTTGGTACGGAGAAAGTCGCGTTTACGGCGTGACACTTTTGCTGAGGGAAAAGCGTGACCGGCCCCGTCCGGCCTGATTTTCTGACGGACAGATTCGACCGTTAGACGATACGCCGTCGACTCGTCGTTTTCCATCCGTGCCCTCGATTTTTCCTAGGCAGCTGAATTTTTCCAAACCCTTATCCAATTTTTCCCCGAAACCTTCACATTTGGCCTTCCAATTAAGCCCTCGCGCGAGTCTCTGCGATTTTTCTTGAGGAAGTTACGAATTTTGGAAAAATCAGGTACCATTAGGTCGCGTCTTTTGGGAGCGTAGATCGCTTCCCTTCTTTCGAAGAGCGCTCAGCCTCCTCTGGATTTTCCCAGACCATCCTCCAATTTTTCCCTGAAACCTTCACATTTTCCCTTCCAAATGAGTCCTCGCGCGAGTCTCTGCGATTTTTCCCGAGGGAGATACGATTTTTTGAAATGTCAAGTACCATTAGTCGGTTCCTGGAGGCGTAGATCCCATCTCTCCTTAGAATCGATGCCCTTGGCTGGGTTCCGTTTCCAGGGCGGTCCTCGGAGAAAGTTGCATTTCTTTTATTGCCTTTCCCGGGAGCGATCGCCTGATCGAGCGGAATCGAGCGAAATCGCGTTCTTCCGTTTTTCGACCCCCGTCTTCGCGGGGGGTGTGCCTCTCCGCGCTCGTAAAAGTATAAGCGGAGGTGGATGCGCTCGGCTCTCG
Organism: Orussus abietinus; assembly: GCF_000612105.2. Lineage (NCBI taxonomy): Eukaryota > Metazoa > Arthropoda > Insecta > Hymenoptera > Orussidae > Orussus > Orussus abietinus. The sequence continues at coordinate 559,267 of NW_019394279.1, read as the reverse complement.
GTCTGTATAAATAGGCCGGGTTTCCGGGTAAACCGACTTATAGCCCGGTTTATTAACTGCGGAACCATTAATCATGCGGTCGCGCGGTCGCGATAAATAAATGGACCTTCGGGGCCCGGCCGGAAGCTAGAGGAGCTCGAGTGCAGAATAGGTGCACCGAGTGTTCTCCGCCGTTCTCCAGCTATCCCGAAGAAAATCCTCTGACGGACACCGGTGATAAATATTTGGACCCAGCCTTCCTCTGGTCTCTATCGGAGGGAAATTGTTGCCGCAAAGTATAAATAGTGTTTCCCGCGATGACCTGGCCGACCATCGATTTCGGTGCAAAAGGATATCTCCTGATAAATATTTAACCGTGCTCTTAATCTCTGGTATCTGTCCGAGGAAAATTGTTGCAACAAAGTGTGTAAATCGTATCTCCACATTCGATCGTCCTCGTCGTCGGTATATCTCGGTGCAAGGAGTGTTCTCCAACCCCTGGAAAAAAAGAAGTCCCCTGATAAATACTTCTGGTAAATATCTCTGATAAACATTTCGGGGTGGCCTCACTCTGGCATGTGAGGAAAATCCTCGCAACGAAGTATAAATAGTGTTTCCCTATCGGCACACCTCGATCCACCGTCTTCAACGTCGATCTCGATGGCAGGGAATGTTCTCCGACCTGAGAAAAATAAAAAAGAAAATCCCCTGTTAAATATTTAGACGCGGCCTTAAGTCCATCTACCGTAGGAAACTTGTTGCAACAATGTGAAGGCAGTTTTACTGTCTTGACGGCAGGATCCGATCGTTTTTATCATCTATCTAGATGCAGCGAGGGTTCCTCGTCACTGGACAAAAATATATTCCCTGATAAATATTTAGGTGCAGCCTTAGTCCATCTATCTTAGGTAACTTGTTGCCACAAAGTGAATACATTTCCACCACCTCGACGCCTCGTGATATCGACCGTCTTCATCGACGATCTCTACTCCTAGTCCGTAGTGCAAATCCATCGGTGGAGTCTCCGGTTGGGCTAGGTTAGTCGTCCCCTACACTTCGGAGCGAGCATACGTGCAGATACGTGTAAGTATATGGAAATGCACGAGGGGCCGTGCGTGGAGCTACGTCAGCGGAGTTAACATGACACGCGTGCAAGATTGTAAGACCCGCGATTTGGCGTGCTCGTCCCCACGGTTATTTCGAGTCCGGTCAGCGTGCCAGGAAAAGCGCAATGCACTCAAACCGCATTCTTGCGAGATCGCAGAATTCACTGGATGCCGGGCATTTTCTCCAGGAGGGGTCTGGTCATTTTTGGGAAGTGTCGGAAAAAGGAAGAGGCGAGATATATACCGGTGTCCGAAGTCGGAGAGATTGCGAAAGAGGAGGCAAAGGATTTCGTGCATCTTCCCTAGGTGGAGTTCGGTCATTTTTACGAAGGGTTGGAAAGACGGAGAGGGGAACATCGATGCCCGTTGTCGGACGGGCGGTGATAATGGAGATACAAAATTTGGGCATTTCTACTAGGTGGAGTTCGGTCCTTTTTGGCGAAGGGTCCGAAAGGGGGAGGGAAAAATCTATGCCCAGGGTCGAAGAGATTGTGGAAAAGTAGGGAAAGGATTTTTTTTCCATCTTTCCTAGGTGGAGTTTGGTTATTTTTACGAAGGGTTGGAAAGACGGAGAGGGAAACATCGATGCCCGTTGTCGGACGGGCGGTGATAATGGAGGGAAAGAATTTGGGGGATTTCTTCTAGGTGGAGTTCGGTCCTTTTTGGCGAAGGGTCCGAAAGGGGGAGGGAAAAATCTATGCCCAGGTTCGAAGGGATTGTGGAAAAGTAGGGGAAGGATTATTTTTGCATCTTCCCTTAGGTGGAGTTGGGTCATTTTTACTAACGATCGGAATTGACAGAGAGGGAAATATCAATGTTCAGTGCCCAGTGGAGTGTGGAAAACGAGAGAGAGCGAAAGGAGGCAAAGGATTTTTTCTTCCATTATCTCTAGGTGGAATTCATTTTTACGAAGGGTCGGAATGACAGAGAGGGAGATATCGATGCCCGAGGTCGGACGGATCGCGAAAGAGGGGAGAACGAGAGGAGGCAAAGGACGCACTCGTCGGCGAGGCTTTCAGGGAAAACGGGGGCGCTTTAATCGACACCCGAAGAGCTCGGTGGGTTTAGAGCTACCCTAAGTGGCCGTGGAAGTGCGCCGCAGTTGTCTCGGCGCTTTCCCGTTTTTATAGAGCCCGATCCGGAGCGGAATCTGCTTTCCGTAAAGGCCGTAAGTGGACGGTACGCGGGTTGACACTTTCTTCGCCGAACGGCCGTATCCCGCTTAATCGATGCTCGCCTTTTACGGCCGCCCGCCACTTTTTACGGTTTCCGAAGCCATTATAAATGTCCGAGTGACTCCTCGTGTGCCTAAAGGTCGCGCGTTTCCACGATTCCGAGCTTTAAGGTGAAGTAAAACACGTCGAGGAACTTGATCGACGTCGATAAAGAAGATTTTTCTAAATGCCTACGTTGCCGACGTTCGTTTTTATATTGACAGCTGTATCGAATTATATTGGGTATTGTACTCCACCTGTTGTTTTCGTACAATAAATATCAAGAAATCTAAGTGAAACTCCAGGAGCCCTTGGGGAAAGTCTCGATACCCGTAAAATTATACATATATTTATATTGTTTTTCTTTTTAATCAATGCAATCTCCACCTTCCTCGGGGGCCCCCCGTATTCACGTGGGAAAATTTCAAACGTCATATCAACGTATAGTCCTATTCGATCGGTGCATCGATACGATTCTTGCACTCGGGCAACCAATTATATAGATTACATGCAATGGGCGATATGATGCGCTCTGGGTGTAATTGAAAATTCATTAGAATCCCCGGAAATGTTTAAATACCCCGATATAGATATTCCCATGTTCCCATTTGTAACCGTATTGTTTTTCTATATTTTCAAGACACTCAAGGCTACTTTACTTTTCCTTTTTTCACCTGCGAGGTCGCTTTGCCAGGAAAATTCGACAGGGTGCAACCCTTGCTTATCTTTGGCGCGGCGCCAGCAAGGTGCGGACAACGTGTGGGCAACGTGTGAGCAACGAAGAAAAAGAGGAAAAGGAAATAAAGAGAGAAAGAGGAGACTGCGAGGGTCGGTCCTCGTTTCTTGACGAGTGCACGCTCGGCAAGGCGCGTCTCCTCACCCACACTTGCGCATGCGCGTCGACCGGCCGAGCCGGCGCCGTAAAACAAGGCGGCGGGAGAGTTTTTACGAGAGCGCGGCCTGGATTTTTAAAGTGCGGCCGAAATAGCGTTTTACAGCCCAGTTTCGCCGGCGAGCTCTCCCGCCGGCGGCGCGCGCAACGTCCGGACTCCGGCTAAGAAGCGTTCGTCCTCGATTCCCTGACCTCCGCGATATCCCCTCTGCCCCTCGCCCTCCTCTTCGGATCGAAGGACGAGAAAGAGGAGGACTCGGAGTTCTCTCGATTTTTCCGACCCTTCGTCTCGTGGCCATGTAACGCGGTCCTATCTCCTTCGAGGGACCGAGATAAGAGCGAAAGCACGAGCGGACCGCTCGCTGATTTTTTTTTTCTTTTTTTTCAAAGCTATCCGAAAGTCCGAGGGTTTAATCTCGACCTCTTGTCTTCTACTTTACGGCCCTCCTGGACTCGCCGAGCGGAATTTCTACTTCAGATTTCCGGAGGAGATAGTCGGTTTTGAGTGTCTGCTTTGTCAATATCTTGTCATGTAGGAAGAGATAAGAGGACAGCTAGGCCCGCGTCCGCCTCCCTCGGCGGCGCGAACTAGACTGAACGCGATCGGGCGAGTTCGGGCGTCCTCGGCTGTGCTCGGCCGCGCCAGGTGGGGAGGGCTTGCGCGCGCACTCGGCCGAGGCGCGATCGCGGTTCCCGCCTCGTTTCCTGTCATTTCCCTACCGACCGTTGGCAGGTAGAGGGCTCTCGCCGGGTTTTCTCCTCCGGCGCGGGAACGGACGCTGCGGTTAATCCTGCATAAAGAGCCTTATTATGGCCGCGTCTTGGGGTACGGTTATATCGTTGATTGCGGTGCACCGAGAGCCGCGGCCATGCTGTTGCCAGGGGCCGATAAGCGGTGCTCCTTTCCGAGGGCCTCCTCCCTCTTTCTCTCTCTTTCCTAACCACCCACGGCTGACGAGAAACAGATGCGCGGCCGTCGCGGCGCCCGTAAATCATTCCGGTAGTCAATTCCCCAGAGTCAACACGAAACGTCTCCACTGTTCTACCCGGGTGTTTAAAAAAAATCCCCGCGGTGCGTGCGAACACCGGTCCGGGCAAAAGGAGGAGGCGACGTGTTTACGCAGCGCGCGAGGACGCTCGCGTGCCCCGGATAAATGGAGCCGGTCGACCCGACGCCGCCGGATTCGGCCGCGGATGTTGCGTCCTCGGATTAACTCGACTTAATCCGCCGGTTTCGCGAGTAACGCGACTGCAGCGGGCCCGTTGATTCACCTATTGGTGACACCCGGAATCGCGCTGCTGGAATACTTTTTTATTACCTTGAAGGAAAAAAATTAGTTACCTTAAACATACGTCGTTGACATATATTGCTCGAATCATGTATTACTACAAGAAACTATTAATTTTTTCTGAGATGAAAAATTCACGTTGATTTCAAATAATGTTCCCTAGTCGATTTGATATTTCTTTGGATGTATTGGATTTAATTTTTCTTCTCGCAATGCATATTTCTTTAGGTTAACAAACTCTTCTTCTCGGTGTGGTTTTTTTTCTTTTTTTTTTGTCTGTTTCTCCACCACACTCGAACGGTGTCGAGGGAATCTCCGCTGCGGGACTCGAGCATTCGAAGCCAAGAGGAAGACTTGGTTTGGCTTGGCTTGGTTTTGCATTTGTTCCTCACTCGCGGTGTATTACTATCGGTCTTTGGGAAAAATTGACTGGCCGAAGGAACGGGCACTCAGAATTTGGCACGGCGCCCATTTCGGGCGGCCATGTTTCGACATTTTCGCCGAGGCGACAATCAAGTAGCTCGCGACCGATCATCGCTCGGTCGGCCAAGGCGCGATCATCCTTCGCGACCGCTTTCACATGAGCAATTACAATCCGGTTTAACGAGAACCGAGCGCTCCTCCGATCTCTTTCTTATTTTCCTTTCTTTTTTTTCCTCTTCTTTTTTTCTTTCATCGCCCGCGACATACCTCCTCCGCTTTTTCGCAGGGAGGAAAACCGCTCTCCGGGATTTTAACGACCGGTCCCGCGGAGAAGAATCGCCTCTCTGACCCTTTCCTTCTTTCACTTTTCTTTTTTTCCTCCCTTTTTCTCTTCCCCCGACAGATGGCGAATGAACTCCCGTCGTCGAGCGGTCTCGTTCCGCGTCCGCGTCTGAAAATTTCATTTTCGCATTTCCCCTCGGGTGCCCGGAGTCAATGCTCATCCCTCGTCTCCGGTCTGCATCATTTAGTGCTCCTTGGAATTATTGAGAAAATCCGTCCTGGGGATGTACCGGGGGAAAAAAAATTCCCGTCACCCCCGCCCGGAGAGGAGGTCCTCTCGAGCGCCCTCGTGTTTTCCCTCGTTTATCGCAAATTTGATTTTCTTCCCCGCCATTTCGAGACCCTCCACTCCATTCCACCGATGCACTATGTCCTTTTCATCGTTTTCATTTATTATGGGCTTATTCTCCGGGTACTCATTTTTTTTTTGGTGCGAATTTTGTGAGGCGAAGAACGCAAGTTCTGCCGGAAATGGAGAAATTCTTGAAATTTTGGAAATCCTTCAAATTCTCTAGTTTCCCCAGGGTCGTCTAGGGGTAAACTGCAATAACTGCGCGGCCGCGTAATTACGAACTTGAGAATGATAAAAGGAGCTCTCACAAATAACCCCCGCGGCCTGTCAACGAGGCGCAGGAAGAAATTCCGGAGCCAATTTAAAGTTTTCAAGCTGGGCGCTGCTTTTATAACTTGCCGCGATCTGGTATCTCCTTCTCGCTCCCTCTCGCGGGACCGCCGATGACGCCGTCTCGCTCGCACTCGCCACTGAGAGGTATCCTGATTTTAAAAGAATTTTTGGCCATTTTATTCAAACGTGGCTTACCAATCTAGCGATAAACTTTCAAATAGTAGATAAGTATTCATTACTCCGACACGATTTCACAAAATTGTTACGGGTTTTTATACAATTGCGAGATAACATTCCGCGTTATTACCGAAGGTTGGATCTTTCGGGATTTCGACAGGATGTCGGATGTCCTTTTAACACTCCGGTGTTTCTTAGGTCTTTCCCGTATTTTTACGGTTTAAGACACGAAGTTATACCTGTAAGTTCGTCCTCTTCTCTCTGGTAATGGGGAGAGCGGGATAAAGCGCGAGGACCGATAGACGCCAAGAGGAGGTTGCGCCACCGACGATGATAATAATAAAGGACTTTATCGTCCTCGACTTTATTGTCCTGGATAATAAAGTAAACGTTGCGAGGCGTGGCGAGGCTTTTACAGACCGACCTGATCGATTAGGTCGCAGTTGTGCAGGGATCTGGCCGAGGAAAAAAGGACGCGGATTTTTCCTTGACACTCAAAGGTGTAAAGGGATAAATTCTTGATCTGGTCAAAAGTACCCGCGATATATCAGGGATACTCATAGACAATCAATTAATTCTAACAAGAGTTTCCGGAAAATTATCGAAATAGCACGCATGACTCCCGGGTACTCCTGATATTCTTTTTTTATTTTCCTTTTCCCTTTCTTTACATCATGGGAGGAAATTAAGTTTCAGAAAAATAAAAAAAAATATATAAGAAATTCCTCGTCGATTTTAACTCGCTAATCTCGACTTCAACGATCAATGTCAATCCGTTCTCGACGATCGCCGGCTTATCGTCAGAATCGACGTGTACGTATCGCAAAGTAAATCCACCTCGCAGATACGCGCTCGATTCGAGGTCGATCGATCGATCGATCGATCGGCACTTGTCACAGGCGAAAACGCGACCTTCCTCGGAGTCGCGATTTCCCAGGGAGTGTGATTATCGATGTGATGTAATTTCATTCGATCCCGTCCGAGGATTCGACAGAGTCGGATCTTGGAGGTCTCCAGTTTCCAAGGGTTTAAGGTGAAGTGAAACACATCGAGGAACTTGATCGCAGTCGATAAAAAAGATTTTTCTAAATGTCTACGTAGCCGATGTTCGTTTTTATATTGTCAGCTGTGTCGAATTATATTGGGTATTGTACCAAATGGCATACTCCACCTGTCGTTTTCGTACAATAATTATAAAGAAATCGAAGTAAAACTCCAGAAATCCTCTGGATTCATCGTTTCTGAGGCCCTAATTGACTGCAGAGGGACCCCCTGCGCCATCTGTGATTTCCAGGTCAATTAAATTTTCACTCCGAGACCTCGTATTACCATCGCAATTAATTAGCAATAAATTCAGCCGTGTACGTCGATTATCAACATTTGCTGTATTATTGTTTTTATATAGTGGCAATGCCAGCTTTACGGACATCGTTTTACCATAGAAGCGCATTCTTAGACGATCAGGAGTGATGTGTCAAAATTTCGGACAGTTTGGTCCAATACCCTTAAAAAAACAGTGTTGTGTTCGAATCGACTGATTTGAGAGGGGTTTCACTTCACCTTAAGGTTAACGCCGGTGCCCGAAGAGTCGCGCGAGCGGATCCCCTAAATCGCCGGAACCCGATCGCCGGGAAAGCAGTCCGAAGGGCGGAACTCCGGCGTTATCGGAACCCCGGTGACTTAGAGCTCGCCGGGTGTGTCCTCTTTTATTACTATGCATCCCCCCCCTCGTTCGATAAATCTCGCGGCGAATCCTCGGACGAGCAGCCGGCTCCCGAATTTTCGAGGATCTCGACTCGCCTCTTCCTCTTTTCGAGATCCTTCACGTATTTTCCCTTCCTCTCTCTCTCGCTCCCTTGGAAACTCGGCGACATCTGTTACTGTCCGAAGAGCCATTCGCGGCAGCTTGTCCGCGACTCGTGTCTGACTTTATATGAGATTTTTCCGCGGACCATCGGTTTAAATTAAAATTAAAAGTGATCTCCATAAAGTAGGAAATGAGAAAACGAGAAGACACGTTCGGTGGAAAAACTTCGGCAGATTTTCGCGATTATGCGGAAATATGGCTCGTGTCGCCGGTTCTGTGCCGGATACGGCGGCATTGTCATGCCATTAAGGTGAAGTGAAACACGTCGAGGAACTTGATCAACGTCGATAAAGAAGACTTTTTTAAATGCCTACGTTGCCGAAGTTCGTTTTTATATTGACAGCTGTGTCGAATTATATTGGGTATTGTACCAAATGGCATACTCCACCTGTCATTTTCGTACGATAATTATAAAGAAATCGAAGAAAAACTCCAGAAATCCTCTGGATTCATCCTTTCAGAGGCTCTAATTGACTGCAGAGGGACCCCTGCGCCATCTGTGATTTCCAGGTGAATTAAAATTTCACTCCGAGACCTCGTATTCCCATCGTTTTAGCATAGAAGCGCATACAACACTTTTTCTGCCTTTATCCCGTTCAAATGCGAGTTTATCGATTACCAGAGTGTTCTAAATTGTCGTAAAATTGTCCTGACCCTTTCGTTTCTCATATCAGAGCCTTCGATATTTGTATATTGATCGAAATATTGAGAGCTCGACGCCATGTTGGTTCTGGTCTGGACTGAGTTAAAAAATGTTGTTAAAAAATCCAAATTTTCTACGTGTCAGGACAATTCTTAGATGATCAGGAGTGATGTGTCAAAGTTTCGGACAGTGTGGTCTAATACCCTTGAAAAAAAGTGTTGTATTCGAATCGACTGATTTGAAGGGGGTTTCACCTCACCTTGAACCTTGAAATTCAATATTTTTGCCATATACAGGATAGTCGTAATTCTAACTCGACTGATGATGATGAGTGGGATTTATAACTGGAAGCAAATGAAGAGCGGTCAGGGTACGAAATTCGTGGGAACTGGAAGGGAAGCGAAGATGAAATTTAATGAATACTTTTACGGTGCCGTTATGAAAAATCGATCTGCAGTCAGCATGATTATGGCAACTTATGCTCGTAAGAAAAAAAAAAAAAAATGAAGGGAGGTCAGGGTCCGAAATTCATGGGAATAGGAAGGAAAGCGATCGTCCGCAGGGTAACGCTCGAGGACCGTGACGTCCGTTTAAGTCCCAAAAGGAAGCAGAAAAAGGAGTCTCGCCGCCGCCGAAACCCGGGCCCGATGTCGATCCGGGCCCAAAATAGCACCGCCGGGGGACCGGCGGCGGAACCGGTTCGGTCACTTACTCCGGTTATCGAAGAAAGGGAGCGATACGCGAGTTAAGGGATTAGCGGTATTTGGACTACTATGAACGGTCGGTTCCGCGCGTAAATTTGCGGCCCGGTTATCGGCGATAACTCGCGCCCGGAAACCGGGCCAGGACGACCCTGGATAACGGCTCCGCACCTGCGGCACAATTCCGCGTTAAATTTCCGCGGGAATTAAGCGCTGCCACCTCCACGTGAGACTTCTTACGTCACGGTGTAAAAGACACGGATTAAAAAAATCGGGAGGGTGGTAAAAACTGCAACGCGTGTTTTACTTCTTTCCTTTATTTACGCTTAATTCATCCTTACATTAATATTTATCGATATTGAGTAAGATTTGCGGAATTCTTTTTTTTTTCCTCTCAGTTTGTCGATGGGTTAATGTTTCTTCCTTTGCCTCCTCGACGACGTACCAATACCAAGGTCCAGATTTTTTTCCAGTCGACTCGAGAGTGCCGCCCGAAGCGATCGGATCTTCGCATCCCCTGTTTGACGTTTGCTAGTGAAACGCGAACTGGCCATTGCGTATCAATTTAAGTACACCGGATCCTGAAACGAGATACTCCCCTAGAAGCTTGAGAACCCCTGCGCCGTCTAATCCTGACCGACTTGCAACTGCAGTTTCACTCCTCGCGGTGCGTGAGCTCGACTCGTCCGAGAGGAAAGAAGAGGAGGCCAAAGAAGAGGAAGAGGAGGGACGAACACGAGAGATCTCGCTACCGGTTCTCTCGATCGTACGGTTCTTCCTCCCTCTTCCTCCCGCGAGTATCTGTCTCTCTCGGTGGCTCTTCTCATCTAGGATTCGGCTTCGCGGCTCCCTTTGCCCTCCATGGGTCGGATGTCCGGTGGGATCGATGGCTCGATCGATCGATCGGCGGCCCGCCTTCCACGAGCCAAAGGAAGGAAAAAGGCCGCAGCTGCAGCTGCGGCACGCGACACGGGGCACTCTGCCAATTGCAAGTGCAACGCCGCTCGGGACTGGGGAAATTTATACCCTCCGCCCCCCCTCGTGCCCTTTCACCCCTTCGTTCCCCAGCGGCCTCCTCGCTGCAATCGGAGGAGTCTTCGATTTCCTCGGCCGTGAATTCGAGCCCGACCTCGCGGATTTGTCCCGCCGGAGAAGCGCGCGATGACGCAAGACGGAAAGCCGCAAATGGAAAGAAAGGAGAGCCGGCGGAAAGTTTGCGGCCTCCTCTCGGCGCCCGGCCATCCCCGGATTTACGACGGAAAGTTTTCCGCTGCGGGTCGACCGCGTCCCGTCGGGAGAGCGCGCGACGGCCGGGCCCCTCGGTTAATTGTGGACTCGAGTGCGCCGATCGATTTCCTTCGCGCGGGTTTCCAATCGAGACCGTGAAGGACGTTAATTGGAATTCTCACTTTTCGATTGGACACGCGTGCACGCGAGGACGAGGGGCGGCCGCAAGAGAGACAGAGAAAGAGAGCGAGAGAGAGGATTTTTCTAGACGGCGAGAGCGGGTTTCGAGATTTATCTCGTTTGGCTAATGAAGACCTTCGCGCCTCGTGTCGTACTTTAACTCGAATTACCACGCGGGTAGTCGCGACCAGCCGCGCGTGGGCGTCGCGGCCGCTCTGGCCGCCGCGAGCCCGGCTCGACCTTTTATACCCGCCGGGAGGCCCTTTAAAGTCCGCGCGGTCACGTGGTCTCCAATTTTGCCGGGCCGGGAGGGGAGGGGGCTCGTCAGTATGCGGGTCGCGGCGAGCCCTTAGCGACGGTCGGTCACTTCGCTCGGCGACGTCGCGGCGGATGCACGCGGCGGAGACGCGCTTTGCTTCTCGCGGCGCGTCTATCCCGGGCCGAATTACCGCCGACCCTTGTAAACCCGGTCCGAGCCTTGCCACGGCAATTTGACGCCATTGTCCCCGCCGTCGAAGGCGACGCCTACCTCTTTTCTCGCCTTCCCCTTTGCCGACCTCACCTAACCTGTGATCGGGAGGAGGGTCCGATCTTCTCGTAAATAAAAATTCCACTAAAAACCCAGAAATCTCGAGTTATCGACGCTAGACCGACCCAAGCCCTTAAAAATGACGAATCTCAAACAGCAATGTTTATTGAATTTCATTATCGATACGATGCTTGACTTTTACCCTGGAGGGAAACGCCATAAATGAGGGTACGCTTCCAAGACACCGATGTCTATTTCCAAGGTTTGCGATAAGCTTCTCGCCGCCATCTTGGATTGCAAAGGGGAATGGGGCTCGTCTAGAAAACTAATGCACCTGCCGGCCCCTCGGTCTAGCCGGAAAATGGCCCAGACGGGGGAGGATTCCGCTCTTATCGCTTCGGTCACTTTACTCGAGACCGTAATGTAAGTCCGCGTCTTCCATCGATCCGGCCGAGCGGAGACGAGGTGCTCGTCTCCCATTTTCCACCCTTCCCTCCCACCGCCATAAATCGTAAACCACTTGCTCCGGGCAAGCGGAGCTTTTGTTTTGAAAATCCAACGAAGCGTAACAATACGCTGCTTGCTAATACCGGTGGGTGGTAATGCACTCGCGTGTACGACTCCTGAGGGGAGCGGACGCGGCGTGTTCGACGACTCCCATTTTTTTTTCTTTTCTTTTTATTCTCTTTTTTTTTCTTCTTAAGCTCGCGAGTCCTCGTCTCCCACGTTTTTTCCTTTTCCCTCGAGGCCGATTCTGCGATCCACGTGGCGCGTCTATCGTTTAATTGCCGGCCGATGCAATTCCTCGACGATGTATGGTTAACAAACGAACCTGTCCGAGATTCGCTCGGCGAGATCGAATAATCGCTTGATAAACAAGCGTTTATTGAAACACAGGGAACCCCCGTGGCCTTGCTTGTCTAACCTGGAGGACAATGCAGCTTCTCCGTATACTGGACTTTTAGGTTAAGGCGAGCTGAATGTGACAATTGAGAGTGTATACAATTTTTTCATGAACTCGGTGCACTGAGTTATCTAATATTTTGCTACGTGAATGAGACGACTTTAGGAAAAATTCTGATATCCGTAAGATTTAATTTCTTTTTTTCCTAATCTTCTTATGGACGCTTTTTTAATATTTTATGGAAAGCGAAATTTGGTGGATGTCGTTTGGCGGATGTTCCTCAGGGCCGTTATATTCACAGGGGTCATATTTCAAACGATTCTGTACACCCAATTCGAATAAATGCGTCATACACGATTGAACCATGTCACGTCACCTTAAGGCTTAATTTTCACTTTTTACCCCTTCTCGCGTAACTTTAACGCTGAAGTACAACGTGCATCACGTCTGCATCTCCAATCGCTAGTCGGCCGGAAATCGAGTCGGTCTATGCAATGTGGCAATCCCCCTTTGGCTGTGGGAAAATCGCCGTTAGATGTAAATCAAGCTCGTCCCTCGTTCACGTGGGGAAGAATCGCGCGATAAATAAGCACGCGTAAAAGCCCCATCGCGAAGTTCGGGCCGTGATTTACCGTGGGACGCGTTGCATCTGAAACGCAGTTTACGGTCGAACTCGGTGAAATAAACGGCCGATTGGCTGGGCCGATCTATGAAGACTTGCGAAAACCATTTTTTTAGAGGAAATTCGGTGGCAAGTGTTCCGAGGTTACGTGCATCTCGGAGTGCAACGAGTCACGAGCGCCCTAATAAAGAGAAAATGCCGTTGAACCGGAGAAATAATTTGTCAATTTAAAGAATAACCTAGTTCGACTCGAGTAAACTCAAATAAATTGAGAAAATTCCATTGAACCAGAGAAATAATTTGTCAATTTAAAGAATAACCCAGTTCGACTCGAGTAAACTCAAATAAATTGCCATCATCCCGAAGGAACGGTGGGTCCAATTTATTCCCGTTCATTCGAGTCAAATAATTATTCTTGGAATTAACCAAGAGAAATATTTCTTCGGCTCGATGGTACTCTTTCTTTTTTTTTTCTTTCTCGGGGCAGAGATGCAAAAATTAGGGGTGCTTCTCGAAGGTGTGCGATTACATTCGAGTTTCCCTCTCAGGGATGCAACGACGCCGTTACTGAAACCTCGTCTTTGATCGGGGTAGTTTTCCCTTTGGAGGGGGAAATCTCGCTGCGGAAATCGACTCGACATTTTCCCCTGGGTTTGAATGGACGGTGGAATGGTTTTTAGCGAGACGAGGAGAGCGGTGATAGAGGAAAAAGAACGATATACCACGAGGGGTGCGTAATGGCCGCGCGACGATCGCGGCGTCCAAGATGGCGGCCGTTCCCGAAATATTCGGGGAAGCTCGGGGGTTTTAATCGGTCGAAAATCAAGGGGGTGGACGCGCGCTCGCAAATTCCATTAGGACAAATCCAATAGAGAGCCTGGCCTCTTCGGCTGCACTGGAGGAGGAAGGGGAGGAAGGAAAGGGTTAGGGAGGGCTCGCCAGGAACACGTGAGGTTTCTCTCCCGGAGGATTATGGAGTCTGCTCGACGAAATTAAGGCACCGAGCTTCGCTCGTGGATTACAAGATGGCCCCGGGTTCATCCCCGGAGGGCTCGCGCTATGTCACGTTATTGCGTTCTAAGGACACCCTCCGGTAACCGAACAACCCTTTCAAGGGTATCTATAAGTGCTCTATTTCTCGAAGGACGAGAATAAAAACACACGAACAAATAATTGCATCATATATGCCTACGTAACGGTAAAATGTTCAATGCTAATTGAGCATTTGGAAAACCCCCGCTTTTTTTCTGTATTCAAAAAAATCGTACACACAATTCATTTCAAGGAATAAAAATGATATTCATTGATAGTACTCAAACATTTGGAAATATTAAAAAGTTTACCAGAGAAATTAAAATATCTAAGTAAAACGAGTGTTATAGCATTTTGAATATCGGACGCGTCTGTCAGGGTAGACAAAAGGCATGATTTTTGTTTTTAATACAAAATCGCTGACTATGATATAAACTCCATTGATTAAATATGACACAGCGAATAGGACGATCGCGCTGAGTAGTACTAGGACTGTTTGAAAAATCGTGATTTTAAGGAATAAAAATCAGCTGATCAAAATCGACGCTTTTAATCTAATGATTAAAAATCGGCTCAACTCTGACGTCTGGCTTTCTGTACGATTTCTGGACACTTTTTCGAGGTGGAGGTTCGAGTCGGTGACATAGCTCTCACCGAGTTGGCCCATATTCTCGATGACTCGGTCGAAGTCGTCCTGACCGGCCGGTTTCTCTCGCGGGCGTCGTTTCCGGTCGCGGACCGGTCTAGTCGTTTCTCCCTGTATGGCGACGCGACGCCGAAGAGGCTGCGGGTTTCGATCGCTTCCGCGTGGGGATAAACGTTCTCCATGGGTCAGATTGCGGGGAGAAATTACTGGACCGGGCCCCACCCCTACGGGGAAAATAATCGCCCGGAACTCGGGGGCGGGATATAACCCCCAGGGCGGCGGTTCTCGCCGTCTTCGGTTCCGCTGGGAATCGATTGGACCACTTCTTTTTTCTTTTTTTCTTTATTTCCTTTTTGAGCGACCCTCCCGAGATCTGGGACCAGGAGAGCCGGAAGTTCCGAATTCGAAGGGCGGCCTCTTCGGGGATTAATTTATGTTTAAGCCGATCTGGGGCCTCTCGCCCTGGAGGGAACTTCCCTGGTCTTCTCTGAGGTCGACTTCGACCTCGGACAGATATCCCCTTTGCTTCTGACTCGCTTTTTAGTCTACTTTAAGGGGATTCTTTTTTATCTGGGTGGATGCGAATTTCTGCCTTGATTGGGTGCTTGGTCGTTGAAAGTGTTTCGGCTTTATCGCTTTCGCCATTATTGAGCTTTTCTCGTAATCGCTTACCGTTTTGCCTCTCGTCGTTCGGCGCTCACGTTGGGATACCTGACCTATCGTAAATGTCCGAGGTTCGGACTAACGCCGATCTAACTCCGTCCTTTCACTGCCACCACGAGTCGCGAGTTAACGATGTCTTTCGGAGCAACGACCGGAGACACGATACGACCTAAAGCAGCGTTCACAACGCGACTTGCCGAAGACCGCTCGAGCGGCCTCGCGAACGCCATCGATCGGCGCCACAAAAAATCCCCTCCTAAAATAATTAATTTCCCCAAAAACTCGCCTCGCCGAAGATCAAGTCGAGTCGATTCGTGATGCCCCGTGATACCTCAACAAAATCCCTTTCGATAAGAAATGAATTTCCATAAAAACTCCATATGCATAGAGGAAATTCCTGTAATTATTTTTTTCCCCCTTCATTGGGGGGGTTACTGAGTATGTCGTAATTTTCACCCTTTTTGCATACTATTTCGACCTGACTCGTATATAATTCATGGAACCTCATTTTTCACATTTTTTTGATTAACCGAGGTCGAGTAACCTTGTCGACGTCCTCGTCGCGTCGCCAATGTAGAAATCAAAGGAAATCTTTGAAGAAATCGGAATCGCGGCATATAAAAATGAACGTGTGGTAATCTCCACTCTTTTTCGGTGATCTTTCGGGCTGACTCGTAGATAATTCATGGAAGCTCGTTTTTAAAATTGTTTAATTAAGCGAGGTCGAGGAACCTTGACGACATCCTTGTCGCGTCGCGCCGAGTGCGGAGACCTTCCGAAATGATTTCGGGGACCGGTTTGCGCGTATCCCTCGAGGACATGGAATCGCCGGGGACAGGTTTCAATGGGTTCTCTCGTTTTCTGCGGCGAACGGTAGCCGGTCATAAACCGGGCTTTGGCAAAAATGGCGAGGCCTGTCGCAGGCCGGCGGTGACCCGTGCCGTTTAATGACTCCTCGTCATCGGGCGATTTACCGAGTTTCTCCTTCTCGGGTCTGCAAGACCGGCAAGAAGTGGAGCGCCGACCTGGGTCAACCTGGTCCCCGCTTCCCCGATTTCATCTCCCGGTCTATCCCGCCCGAACTCGTCCGCTCGGAATCGATCGAAATCGATCCCATCTTAACCGGCGACCTCTGAACCGGTCCGATCGGGATGTCGCGACTGCTCCCTTTCGTCCCCCTGATTATCATTTCCGAGCTAGGTCTAGGAACGGCTATCGCTGCATCTCCGATCGCCAATCGTTCCGTGACCTCCCTTGACTGCATCCTCATGACGATCCGGAGCGATCTGCACTGTACATAAAAAGACAATGAATAAATAAATTCATGAAAGTTGTAGCCGATGTTTTATTCATGCACGGTACACTAAATTTATGTACACTCGTGGACGTATTTAACGTACCTGATTTTTTTTTTCTTTTTTTTTTTTACCTCCACAAACCGGTGAAGGAAGTTCGAGCACTCGCAGAAATTGCGTGCCGATTTAACTCCTCGTGTCAGGTTGGCAATTTTAATGCGAATTCGCCTGGCTGCATTGTTCGGGATTTATGGACGGTTTCGACAGTGCGGTGTGTGGTTACTTTCTTTACGTCTCTTTGTTTTCTTTTTTCTCTCTTCGGTTTTACCCTTTAATTACAATTCCTGGATCTCTCTCTCTCTCTCTCTCTCTCTCTCTCTCTCTCTCTCTCTCTCTCTCTCTCTCTCGTTAGTATTAACGCGCCTGGTGGAAAGTTGCAAAGACGAGGTGCAAAGTTCCTACCTGACGTGTCCGTTATAGAGTTCCCGAACTCGTAGCTCGGAAATTGAACATTAGGTACACTTCAATTACGACCCCTGTTTTGAGAAGAAAGAAGGAGACAAAGTTATTCGAATTATTCATAGAGGGAGCGGAATCGAAGTTCGCGGCGGAGAGGTAAAGGGGAGCAGGCCAAGTCTTACGCAAACAGTCCATCGATCACACACATAGACACGTAAACGCACGTAAAATCGCTGAAGATTGACTGTAGAAATTCAAAATGGCCGACCAAGGTCTTTCCCTCGACAGGGTTACGATCCACCCTCCCGCTTTTCGAGGCCACCTGCGATTATCAACGCGATATCTCGTGTGTAACGATCTGGCCCACGGAGGGTTGGAAATCGTCGAATCGACACGGAAGCTTTATCAAATTTCCTCATTCCCGGCAGCCGAATTATACAATTTCAGTCGCTATAATCCTGGGAAGATGGGGAGGGAGCGAAGAAAAAAAAAATATATATATATAAAATGGACGAAGCGAGCCACCTTCCAGGTTGGGACTCGGCCGACCGAAAGTTACGAGCGTCGATTGCGAAACGCTCGATTATGTAATTCCGTTTTCCGTGCCGTTGATCCCGGGAGCCACCGAGTAGGGATAAACAGAATCTGCCTTGCACTTTTTGCAAAATTGAATGCTCGAGTGAGCAGGACCAAGACCTCGAATACTGAAAGATGTCGGGATTAAAAACGGTATACTGTAAAATCAATACCCGGCTCAACGGGTCCATCGCTAGGCCGAGAGAAAAATAATCCATTAGACCGGAGAAATATTTTCTTAATTCCAAGAATTAATTAATTCACTCGAATAGATTGTCACAATTCCGAATGAACGTTGCATCCAATTTGTTCGAGTTTGTCCGCATGGAATAATCATTCCTCGAATTGACGGAAATATTTCTTTGGATCAATGACATCTTTTTATCTGAGGGTGATGTGCCAAAACTGGTAAGGTCAAAGCTGCGTCTTGTAAAATGATTCTAAGTTCCTTCAAGGCTATAGTTTCAAAAATTCCTTTTTCTTCAGAATTGTCCCTCGATTAAGCAAGATCAAGCTCCGAAGGGACTTTACAAAATGGCTCCAAATTCCTTCGAAAAGATTCCTAAAAAATTCTTTTTTTTTTTCGAAATCATTTCTCGACCAACCAAGACCAAGAGCAACTATTTCGCCCATCACCTCTACCTTCTCTCTCTCCTCCGGAAGAGGGAGCATCTGCACCCTCGTCTCGCTGCGTTATTCCTTTTTTCTCTCTTTTTTTTTTTTTAAGTTGGCTGGAGAAAATTTCCCTGTTGTCCTCCGGGGGAAAAGCGCGCCTGGCCGAGGGCGGAATAGGGGAGGAATACCCCCCGCGGAGCGTCGAACAAAGATGTCTCGCAATCATCCGCCGGGGCGAGAGGACCCTCTCTGATCTTACCCTCCTCGAAAATTTCCCACCCCTTATTAGCATCGCCCCCTGCCCTGCGGTGCAAACAATTCCTCGGTATTAGCCGAGCCCGTTGGTCTGGCCTTCGCACCCCAAGACGACGCCCTCGCGTTGCATCCCGGGGTGAGTATCGACGCGGCCCCGACGCCCGATACATATTTTTACCCCAGGATTTATGCAGTCGCTATCTCGACGTGTCCCCTATGCCTCGCAACGAACTAGATTGCGAGCAGGAAGTCGAGCTAGACGAAAACCCCCGTCGGGGAGGCGCTCGCACTCGTGCATTCTTATGTGCAACGCGCTACGCGGCCGCGCCCGGAAATGCACCGACCGAAGGCTGAAAATGCACCGGTCGAAGGCTGAAAATGCACCGGCCGAAGTCGAGCGAGCTAATGAATATGGACTGCGAAGTGGAACGGAACGAAAACCGCGATTCCGACGCACCCTCGAACGACCCTGGGTCTTATTAAAATCCCCGCTTCCGCGGAAATCGCGTCACGGTATGACTGCGATCCGAGGACGATTTCCGCCGATTTTAATGGATCCTGGGAGAGAGCGATGAAGAACCGAGTGAACTCGAGGGAACTTTTTTAATCTCAATTTTTGGAGCGGCGAAGGATGGAAAAGAGGAGGGCGACAATATCCATGCATATCGGATAATTTAGTAGATGGCATTACAATTTGCCTCCCTGCGATTCGAGGTGCATTTCTGCCGATTTAAATAGATCCTAAGAAAACGATGAATTTCTTTTTTTATTTCGACATTTTTTTTTTTCGTCTTGGAGGTTAAAGAACAAGGGAACGCGGTAATTACGGTGCATCTTGTATACCCTCCACTTCATGTCTCGGTACGACTGTTAATTGAGAATAACTCTAGCCAGTTTGAATATAGAAGAACAGCGAAGTAAATTTTATTTCCAGAGAATGATATTTAAATTTCATTGTTTTCTCGGTGTGTATGGAAAAAGGGAGGGCGGCAATTACGGTGCACCCTGCACCGTCCCCGACAGCCGGGCACGTAAGGGAGTGCGTGCCGCGTGCACGTCTAGCGCGCACGCATTGCACGTACCGCGCGCGCACGCTACAACGCCGCGAGTACGTGTCGCGAATGGACATGGCTAGAATTAGCGGCCGCGATGCCGACACCGACACATCGACGTCGACGGGGCCCGCGCCTTCTTTCGGTTCCGAGAACCGCGCCGATCCGCTCGATCCGCGCCGCGTCGCGACGCCTTTCCGCGGCGCCGCCGGCGATTGACTCGACTCGCGGGCTCGAAAATTCTCTCCGAGTCTCACGAATATTTCTGAGACCTAACAGATTAACACTAGATTGCCGGATATTAGGTACAT
The DNA here is from genome assembly GCF_000612105.2 of Orussus abietinus. Classification (NCBI taxonomy): domain Eukaryota; kingdom Metazoa; phylum Arthropoda; class Insecta; order Hymenoptera; family Orussidae; genus Orussus; species Orussus abietinus. The sequence goes on along the minus strand of NW_019394279.1, from coordinate 539,643 downwards.
ATGCATTTTGCCTGAAATGAGTCAATTTGACTCAACATCAAAATTGAATTAAAAAAAAAATAATAAAATTTTATTTTAATGAAACTTTATTCAAAACAATTCTTACATATATATTCTGGAAACACTCTTTACAGTACCAAGTATAATATTTCTTTTGGCGTAGGAAGTTGGCCCTGAGATGACTTTGAATTTGGTATGACCGGGAAATCTACCAGTATTTTTATCATCTTTCAATGTTTCCCATAATGTCCCATCAGCAGCCCTTTGCGTTGAAATTTCTTCGTTATCGGATCTATCTGCAGGGTCTAATTCACTTTCGGTTTCAAAGTCAGGAATATATCGTACTCTTTTTTTGCCAAGAGTTATATAACGATCACTATCACTGGCACTTCATTCACTTTCAGATAGAAAACAAGATCTTCTCTTTTCTAAGAGCTGTATGATGCAGATCTTCATCTTCACTGCTCGAAAATTCAATCCTATTAGCTTGATTCTCTATTTCATATAGTTCGTTATCAGATGCATAGGATTCGATATCTGATTGGTTTCCTCTTATTTGGGTCAGTTTTTTTTCGCAATTCAAGATCTCTTACATTTTTTATCATAATAGCAACCCTTATCTAGAACTAAAATATTTATTTACATTTACGTAAATACATCTTATAAATAAATTCTGAAATTACCTTGGTACGCAAAAACTCTTCAAAAATAATTTATAAAATTTATTTTTTTTTGTGTTACCAAAAATGCATTATTCTCTCCAATGCCATAAATCGAAATGGAAGACCACAAAGAGTTTTTTATCAGAGCTTTCATAAAAGCCCAACAAAAAAGACGCAACGAATAATTTCACAATATTGAATGTGCGAGTTTGCAATAGATATCTAACTAGTATATTGACAAGTTTGAACATGAAAACTATCGAATCAGATTGGTTACAAAAAATTTCAATGGACAAGAAATAAGTTACATGTATGTTAAACGACCAACTTTAAAAATATTTAGTGAGTCAATTTGACTCACATCCGTCAAAATAGGTATAACACATATGGATTTTTGGAACTAAGGAGTGGGGAGAGGAAGGAATTAACATTTGTATACATTTCATAATTTTATTAAAAATTAACATGTTTTAAAAATAAATCATTTAAGTTTTTCCAGATATATGTAGCAATAAAATCGCAAATGAGTCAAATTGACTCGTTCCGGCAATCTAGTGTTAAGAGAAGAAAAGGGAATATGCTCGCGAATACCGTTCCGTATCGGAATCCCGGATCCCTTTTTCGATCTGTACGCGATCTAATAGGTAGAATTACGAGTCCGAATTTTATGGGTTCAGGTATAAGTGATAACGACCAATGATTGGAAGGTTTCCCCCTCTTCGCGATACGCTCGGCGGACGCTTAGAGTTAGCCAATACTTCCAGAGTTAGTCTTTGTTAAACTATTCAATCGAACGGAATAACGTGAGCGATATGTAGTGAAGTTATTTACTACCATTGTAGAGTAACCCAGGTGAAGGTAGGTAATCTGGAGTGCCCATTCGTGGCGTGAAATGTATTTTTCCATTTATTTTAATGGTACTTATTCCGCGCGAGGAAATGCAGCTTGTCGTTAGTAATCGGCTTCTTATGGAAGGGGCGGAAGTAAGCGAAGTCAAAATTCAGAGGAGGGAGAAAATGTGCCCAGGAATATGTTTTTAATTTTTTATTACCGCGTTTTCGTGAGAAAACGGGCGCAACTCGTCTTTCGATATCTCGGTGCATTTTGGGGCCCGACTGGTGCCTGCCCCCCAAGACTTGGACAGAGAGACAGGGAAGCAACAGCGATATTTATGCGAGCGAGAAATCTTGGCGGATGCAGTTTTCGACCTTAGCAATGATAAATAATGGCCGAGCGCTGCCAAGATGTTTCTTGCCCTCTCAAGGGTCTTCCTGTCCTGCGCATGGACCTCCCGGGCTCCCCTCCGTCTCGAGTCGAGACCCTCCGCGATTTTTCAGGAACTTTTTGTCCGGGAAATATTGTCAAGCGTCGTTCCATTAGACGTATCTAGAAGTAGAGAGACCATTTATATCGTCGATGTTTAAGATTTGACGGTGGATGGCGATGGATACTGACCGGGCGTCGTTTTTGTTCAGTTGCAGGACCCCGATCAACTGACCCCGCTCGCTCACCTGTCGGACTATCACATCTACAGGATTCCGAACGCAAAGAGACACTTCGGTGCCCCCTTCGAGTGGGGCGCTTGTCTCAGACCGTCCAGCAACGCGGAAGCCGAAGACACCGAGGCTGGCGAACCCGGCCTCAAAGTCATAGCCTTCCAGAGCGAGAAGTCTCGCACCTGCTGGATCACCGCCATGAGGCTCGCCAAGGTGACAGACTGCTTAATACACAGCCTTACCGTAGCCATTCTTCGCGGCTCTCTTTCCACCTCCGATTCCTATCTCCCACGTGAGACTCGAGTCTAAATTCCCAGGAGAATTTCCACGCATTCGCAAGCCGTTCATAGTGCCAAATTGGCGAACACGTCAGCCTTAAGGTGAAGTTGAAACCCCCTTCAAATTAGTCGATTCGAATACAGCACTTTTTTTTAAGGGTATTAGACCAAACTGTCCGAAACTTTGACACATCATTCCTGATCGTCTAAGAATTGTCCTGACACGTTCAAAATTTGGATTTTTGGAAAAAAATGTTTGAAAACGTCAGGTGGAGTATGCCATTTAGTACAATACGCAATATAATTCGACACAGCTGTCAATATAAAAACCAACGTCGGCAACTTAGGCATTTAGAAAAATCTTCTTTACCGACGTCGATCAAGTTTCTCGACGTGTTTCACTTCACCTTAACGTCAAATTGTCTTCATGACGAAAATTGACCGAGGCAATAATATTCGACTTTTTCCGTCGCTATCCAGTGAACATTGACGAAACCATTAACCGACAGATTTAATTGTGAAAATTGGCCAAACCGATGAATAACCTCGACTTTTTCCATTGTTACTAAAAGTTGCCAAGTATCGTCAGACTTTTTCGTTTATCGCTGTAAATTCCTACGTTACGCTTTGCGATCAATTCGAAACATCCATCGGCTCCTATCTTACTCCGTTCGAGGTGCATCATGCTCTATCCCAGCCTCCGGACCCCTTTTTCGGCGTTTAGGGGGAGAGAGAGAGAAGGTTCCCGCGAGATTCGTGCCCACGCGCGAATCGACGAGGGTCGTCCCTCTCCCTCTCGCCCTCCTTGGCAACTAAGTAACGAGTTCCGGTCCGTGGCGGGCATGCACCTCCGGCGCAGCCCTATTATGCAACTCTTTAGGGGCTCCATTCTTTCGCGAAGTGGAGGCTCAGACCACCCTCGAGAGCCCGGCTCGGTCTCTAGTGGTCCAGAGCCACCCCCGCCCGGCATCCCTCCGACGTACGTGCACTCGGAAGCTGCGACTGCTCCGATAGGCTCGCTTCAAAGCCCGAAGCAATGTCTAGGTTGAGCGTGCCTATCCCGCTTGCTTAGCCGGGGTATCTCCCTCTCCCTCTAGCGCGCCGCCCGGCGCATCCGTCCCTCTCTCTCGCGCTATCTCGTTCGCCGGTCGCCGACGTCTTCAGCCCTTTCGGCCCGCCGAAAAGCGCGGAGAGGAGGCGCGAGAAGTGCTCGGTCGTTTCCGCGGGGGAGTGTCTTTGTAACCCTTTCATCCTTAGCCAAGAAAGGAGGCCTCGCGGGGTGGTGCGTTCCGAGGCTCTTTACGGCCAGACGGGACTTTCCTCGACTTTTACCCCGTACTTCCGGCCGCCATCTTGTCTTGGACGCGGAGAAATTCTTCACGGTCCTGACGAAAATTCTACATACCCCGGCACATGTGGAAAGATGTGTTGTTATGTGAATATGGCATCTGAAATCACGGTACTTTCACTGGGAAACGCGAGATAAATTCATCGCTGCATTGTTTTTTTTTTTATCAGGGGTAATCATACGTCGCTCATTTGATTAAGTGGTAGCCACATTTCTTGGCTGCTATCTACACTTGCAAAAATGTTCCTCGTCTACTCGTACGTATTTTTTTTTATGCTATCATTATTATTACTGCAATAAGAGCAAAGTCTTGTCAGCACTGTCCTGTGGTAAGAATAAAGACGTCCTTTTTTTCCGTGCACCTTCGGCACGAAATTCTACTCCAACAAGCCCCGATGTGCGTGCACGTGCTCCGCTGCTGGTACCAGCACGACGTCGAGACGTCAGCTTTGTCTCGCCTTGTCTCGGAGCGTGTGTACGAATTCATAAAAATAGGGGAAAAAAAGAGAGAGAGAGAGAGAGAAATAACCACGCCCTAGACGCAGACTCCGGAGCCTTCTTATAATTTGCAGGGATTTTTTGGTGGCTGTCGGAACCGTGCCAGAATTTTTTCCTCACTCGCCCTGGAAAACCAGGAATTGATGGAAGTCCGGCTTTTTCGCGGCCCCCCGTCCAATCGGTCATCGATTAATTAGGGCTTGTGTCAATCCGGCGGAACTGCGTTAATAACGTCCCTGTTTACCGGCGCTTCATTATCGGCAGACGTCTCACCGGTCATTAATTATTTGCTGGGCCTCGCTGCTCCGTATCTACTTACCCGCGACTAATGAACTTACGTAATCATTCGTACGTCGGTTCGACCCTCGTGTCTGTTACGAATTGACTTGGTCACTGGAAAGTCAAAAGACGAAAGTACCCCGGAAAAGTCGGTCACAGTTGGAATAAATGGTTTTACTTGCCTTGGTACACCGTGAAAAAAAAAGGTCGACTCGAATAAATATGCATTGCTACAACGAAATCCAGCGATGAGATGCGTCCAAAGGAATGTCAGGAAGAGTAAAGAAAAGTAGTTTAAAACGAGGGTATTATTTTTCTTCTCGGTGAAATCATTGTCTCTTGCAGTTATATGTGATTCAGGCAATAATATATATTTGCTTCAGTCAACTAATATTTTTTTTTTCTCAGTGTATACGTGCACGATTGAAGATGGGACAGGAAAATATTTTTGTTAGATGGATAACGAAAGAGATAATAATTCACTTGGAGAATGGAAATTATATTCGTGATTGCTATGCCTTTTTACCAGCTATTATTATGTGCCGTTCGTTTGATTTGGGGGTGAAATGTCATTTTCTTTCCGTGTATTTTCTCGAATTTTTAGGCGATTAATGGTCCGTTCATCTCGAGCAATCGAATGCGAATTGATCTACGCACCCCTTCAGGTGCGTGGCAGTAGGGGCGACGCAGGAAATGACAAAACTTCGACTCGGGGAGATCACCCCTGTTAAATTATCTTCGGTCTGGACCATTGTGCAGACCGCGGCGTTTCGATTCGTCCTGACTTCCGGCCCGATAAACGCTTTTCCAGGACGCGTCGAGTCCGAATCGTAGCAAATGCGTATCCAAAATGTAGTCGGGGAGGGTACCTCCATTTTCGGCCGAAAGCGTCCCCTCTGAGGTGAAGTGAAACCCCTCTCAAATCAGTCGATTCGAATACAACACTTTTTTTAAAGGGTATTAGACCAAACTGTCCGAAACTTTGACACATTACTCCTGATCATCTAAGAATTGTCCTGACACGTTCAAAATTTGGATTTTTTAACAAAATTTTTTAACTCAACCCAGACCAGAACCAAAATGGCGTCGAGCTCTCAATATTTCGATCAATATACAATTATCGAAGGCTTCGATATGAAAAACGAATGGGTCAGGACAATTTTACGACAATTTAGAACACTCTGACATCAACAACAATCGATAAACTCGCATGTGAACGGGATAAAGGTAAAAAAAGTGTTGTATGTGCTTATATGCTAAAACGATGGGAATACGAGGTCTCGCAGTGAAAATTTAATTGACCTGGAAATCACAGATGGCGCAGGGGGTCCCTCTGCAGTCAATTAGGGCCCCAGAAAGCATGAATCCAGAGGATTTCTGGAGTTTCACTTCGATTTCTTGATATTTATTGTACGAAAACGACAGGTGGCGTATGCCATTTGGTACAATATCCGATATAATTCGACGCAGCTGTCAATATAAAAACGAACGTCGGCAACATAAGCATTTAGAAAAATCTTCTTTATCGACGTCGATCAAGTTCCTCGACGTGTTTCACTTCACCTTAATGCACCTCCACCCTTGCAACTGCAGGTCGTGGATGTACTCGTCGAAAGGTGGCCTCATGGGGGGTCGAAATTAATTGCTCGTAAAGATCCTTGGAACCCTTTCGGGAACTCTCTCTTCTCCGAGGGCTTCTTTCTGGGAAGGAAATTGAAAGATCGGGTCGCGACCGGGGAAATCCAATTTCCAATGGAATTTCGTTGGTTCGGCCCCTCCGCGTTTCCGCATCCGGTTTCCCCTCCGACCTCTCGGTCAAGGTAGAAAAGTCGTCACGTGACTGGACGATGTCGTACCGGATCGTTGCATTTGTTCACGAGGGAATATTTTTTGGAGATTATGACACGTTCGAGGAAAATTGTAAGGTGGGTGAGAAGGTGGTCAAAAGCTTCCAACAAAAGTACGTTATTTAATTAATACCGGATTTGGTGACAGTAAATAAAATTATGAACATTCAAGAATTCTCACGAACGAAATTTTGCACTTTTAGAATTTTCTGCACTTTTTCCAGGATTAGATAACCCACTAAATGTGTTTTTATCGTAATTTCGACCGATTTCTCATGACAAAAAGTCTTCCAAACACATCAGAAACGCCTTTCTTATCCGACCTCACCCAGTTAAGATTCCGGCGGGTCGGTCTTGCGCCATTTCCAAAATCGACGATAATTCCGCTTCCCAGTTTCCGCTGATGCAGCGGGACGTCCGCCAGCTCTGGGAGATTTTATCTCCGAAGGGCGCACCTGCCACCTGGAATAGGAAAAAGGGACGCCGATGCAAATTGTCCCCGCTTTCTCACCGGAGCCTATTTGCAGCGGACGAGGAAATTTTAGTCGACGATTCTTTTCCGGAGGTCCCAGGGGCTTTACCTCCCGGCTTCATTGAATATCGATGGATTTCCCTCCTGCCGTTTCGAAAATCCACCTCCCCTTCTGCCTTCTTTTCGGGTCTTCGCTGAAACAGCGCGATTGATCGAATCGAATCGAACCCCCTCGCCTCCTAACTGCGGAAATCGTTTACTCCGAAACAGAGAGGAGCTTTCCTTACTTTCCGAGGCAGCTGAGCACGGACCGTAACCGTTGAGCTTTTCCACCCTTTTTCCCGAGATTTCCTGAAAACATCCTCCATTCCCGAATCCCGATTGTCCCACTTCCTCCGCTTCTAATCGGGACGCCTTTACGACTCGTTAAACGATTCGTTAAATCGCTCTCGTCGATCTCTCGCGAGGAACTCTTTCTCTTGATCGGCATCTAATTTTCGATTAAATCGTCGATCGAAAATAATTAATTGAGTTATAATCTAAGTCCCGAAACGTAGCTCCCAGCTGCACTTCGATGTTACGTATACAAAAGTGTAGTTTCAAAATAGGATTTTAACGCATTCGCGACCGCTGACGTGAATGTACGTCTTGTCAAGTTCTATTCCTCGTTGCCGCTGACGTGAATTCACGTCATTTTAAATTCTATTCCTGATTGCCGCTGACGTGAATCACGTCCTGTTTAGTTGACTCACTAATTGTTATCCGGCGTGGCGCACGAATTTTATCATTTTTATCCTTGCTTTAACGATACAAGTTTGCGGCAACCAGTTTCAGAATTTCATTATTTTCGCCGGTACTCAGTATTTGAAACGGAAAAAATTTGCCGATCGCGAATGTGTTAATAACGACGCGAGGAGAAACATTATCGGGACAATTTTACATATCAATTCTGTATCGCCTCGATGTTGAAAGTGTAGCTTTAAATTCGGATTTTAGCAAGTTTGACGATAAAGTGCCGCTTTGACTCCGAATTTTGTATAAACTTGATGGCGATACTGGATTTTTGAATTCGAATTTTTGCCAGACGTTGCTCTTGAGATATTTCGGCAAATTGTCGAGAGTGTCGTCAAGCGATCTCGATTATCGCTCGCCGCACCGTTGCGTTCTCATTTATCGACTGTTAATTTGTTCTAGTACGGCAAACAGCTCAGGGAGAACTACAGGGCGTTCAAGAACAAACAGTGCGAACAGACCGGCGCCGGCAGCCCCAAGGAACAGTACAGCAGCTACAACGTCCCCAATGTAAGTCTCCTCCACTTAATCGTCTAGTCTATCTCTCTACGTACTCGGGCGAGTGCAACGAAGCTACCGAGTTGTCTCGACTTGTCGGCTAAAGTGTTGCGAGCAAAGTTGTTGCGAGTTTAGGGCAAACGTTGGAGCTCGCCGAGTTAGTCCCGTCGAGTCCGCGGCTCGATTTCAAAGGTAAATTGCCCCCTTAAAAATTGCCCTCCCCGATGCACCTACTAAAAAATGTACCTTAAAACTATCTCAAACTATCAAGCGAAACTAGTGAAGGTTCAATTGAAAATCGATATTTAATTGATGAATTAAAATCGCGACGCGTTGGGGAGAATTCCCCGTCGAAGAGCATACAGGGGGGGTCAGAACTCGTGTCCAGGGTTTGCTCGTCACTATCCTTATTGAAAATGGAGCAGAAAACTCTAGTGGTTTTTTTTTCTTCTTTTTTCTGCCGCGTATAGTTCGCTCGGAATAATTAATCGTAAAGGGGTCGGCCTGGGTTGGCCCTTTTTCAATTAATATTTACTCCAAGCAAACTGTATTCCGTAGGGGAAAATTGCCCGGGACTTTTCGGCTGCATTTTCAACTAGTCGTGAGACAACCTGTATATCTGATTTCTCCAGCGCAAGAGGTCGCGTAGAAATCTCATGGAAATGGTGAAAATTGCCCGGGGAGGCGTCGCTCCTCTTATGGGCCGTCTCTCGTCCGGGTTTTCTTCCAGCACCGATTGCCGACCGGTTGGCCGGCTTCGGCGATACCATCGTCGGCTGCATTGCTCCGGAGGATCGCGTTACCGATCTCGCTCGTGGTCACCAGACCACCGGTTCCTGTCGGACACGTCAGCCTGCTATCGCGTTTACGTCACTTGGTCGGCTCGGTCGGGCCGTTGATCGGTTAGTCGGTCACTCGTTCGCTCGATCGGCCCGCTGAATCATCGGGGCACTTTTCCGCCCACCGCTATTTTTCTACCATTTTTGATAGACTTCGAAAAAACGGATTCTCAATTCTACCTGTATTTTACTTGACGTATCGTCACGCGCAACTTTTCTTTTTTNCGGGGCACTTTTCCGCCCACCGCTATTTTTCTACCATTTTTGATAGACTTCGAAAAAACGGATTCTCAATTCTACCTGTATTTTACTTGACGTATCGTCACGCGCAACTTTTCTTTTTTTCGAATCTGAATCATCGGGGCATTTTTCCGCCCACCGGCATTTTTCTACCATTTTTGATAGACTTCTAAAAAAGGAGATTCTTAATTCGGCCTGTATTTTACTTGATGTATCGTCACGCGCAACTTTTCTTTTTTTCGAATCTGAATCATCGCGGCACTTTTCCGCCCATCGGCATTTTTCTACCATTTTTGAAAAACTTCGAAAAAAGGAGATTCTCAATTCGACCTGTATTTTACTTGACGTACCGTCACGCGCAACTTTTCCCCGAGTTAACCGATTTTCATGATTCTTTTCTGTCGTTAACACGTTCCGTGCCAAGCCGTGTACCACCCGAGGTTAACGCGTATTATCGGTGGTACACGTGGCACGGAACGTGTTAAACGCCATGTCAATCACCAGTGACTGACAGTATACTTTTCGTCGGGTAAAGTCGGACATATTAGGTGTAACCATAGGTAATTAATTTTTTTTTGACGTCTAAAACACCTCTTTCAAAATAATTCATTATTTATGGGTAATAATAGTCCGATATTGCGGCCTAACCGGAAAGGAAGAAAAACAGGCTTGGAGCTCACGTGATAACGGAGGGTACTTTCGGTCGCATGTGTCATCGTGATCCGATTCAGAGAATCCAATGATAACAGAAATCAGGAACAATTTATTGATTCAACCAAATATCGTTCCGCGACACTTTGCATTTTTATCTTTCAAATTCGAGAGAAAAAAACCTGCGGAGAGCCGTTGAAAAGCTGCCTGATCGGTGGGCACAGATCGTATAACTGAATTTTATAGGTTATAATTCGGAAGAAAAAAAAATTTCAAATTGGATTATTATTGTCGTAAGACTTTTTAGTCGACTCGGTAGATACTTCGGTATCGGACGTACTCGATATATCGAAGATGGGATCTTTAAGTCCTGGCGACGCGTGCGCGACTTAAAGGTGTCTTTACATCGGTGCATCCTAAAAGCCCGTTCACACGATTGCAACCGGCGGATCGGGGCGTCGAATTAACGCGCCCGTGATTCACGGCACGCACCGTGCATCATACACTTTATCGCTAGTCCCACGCCGTTATAAATTGGCCCCATGGTCATTTCGTTAATCCTGGAGGTCGAGCCCGGCGGGAAAAAAATAAATCGGAGGGCGACCTATCTAGCTTCTGATCACAGTTTATCGGGGGTCGATCGATTTTGCTAGAGAAAAAATGGCCATCTTCTCGCACGCGCATTTACTCCAATTTGGCTACAGTGAGATATATTTCGCCCCGAGTGACACTAAATCTTTGTTAAACGAGTCCTGTCGAGACGAGGGTTCCTTTTCTATTTTATAACACGGGTTGATGAATCGATTTCACGAAGTGGGTCGAACCATTTCAAACTTTTCCCTTACATATGAAAAGCGGAGGCGCCACGATGGCGAATCTCTGCGTCGAATTGCGGGGAGCGGTCAATTGCAATCGAGCTTTAAAATTACCCTAAAAATCGAATGCACCGTTTACTTCCTCTCCAACCGGTTCCTACCTCTCTGGTTTAGATTACGATCGAATCGTGCGATCCTGTTCATGTCTTCGCGAAGGAACGGGGCGAAAAAAAAAATAAATGGCGTTCGACTCGCGTCTCCGCCCTGCTCGCTCGGCGACATGGCGCGAAATTTAATTGGACCAATTCGCGTTTTTCCGGCAGGCCACTCCTTGCCAACCAAATGTCTGCGAGTTTATTTCTTATGCGAAAAAAGATTCGTATGAACTAGAGAATAGGGTCCCTGGAGTAGATACAATTAACTTTTGCACTAAAAATTGACCAGTTTCGCCCATGACTTTGAAATGTTCACCAATGCCGCGCGACTTCCTAATAATGGCAAATTTTTCATGCGAGTTTATTTCTTTCTTATGCGAAGAAAAATCAGTATGAACGCGAAAATCGGGTGCCAGGTTCCGAAATCTTGCGGAGTCTTGGGGGATACAACCCCCCGAACTGGGGAATAGGGTCCCTGGAGTAGATACAATTAATTTTTGCACTAAAAATTGACCAGTTTCGCCCATGACTTTGAAATGTTCACCAATGCTGCGGGATTTCCTAATAATGGCAAATTTTTCATGCGAGTCTATTTCTTATGCGTTGAAAAATCAGTATGAACGCGAAAATCGGGTGTCCGGTTCCGAAATCTCGCGGAGTCTTGGGGGATACAACCCCCCGTGCACCATATCGATTCCCATGGGGTGTCTCGCCGGCCGAGAGGCAAGTTCCGGTGTAACGGTTATCTATCGGCGGAGCGCGTCGCTCCATGAAAATTAATGCCTCGCCTCAAACGCGAGGAGCGCGCACCGGCCGCCACCGTGGTATCGATCGCGAAGTAGGTGGGGTGGGGGGTGGGCCCGGTTATGAGGCTGCACCCCGGGTCGGCGCTACCGGGCGCCCCAGCGTGCCCCAGCCCCCCGAAGTCCTCGCGTCGCCCGCACCCCCCCCCCCTCCACCCCGGACCGTTCCAAAATAAATCCCGACCTTCCGAAGAGCCAGACGCACGCCCGGGCTCTCCGTCTCTATCCGTCTCTGTCCCACCCGCCACCCACCCACCGCCCACCGGGTTACGTCATACCGGTCCCGTGTCTGCAGTTAACGGGCTGCCGGTGGATACGCGCCGCCACGGTTAAACTTTCACGATCGCGCCCCGCCGAGCCTCGCCCGGGCCAGACAGCGCGGCGACCCCCCACGAACCCCCTCTATCCTCCGATAGAACGCGAACGCGATCAAGTCGTAATGTCCTACGACTCTTTGTGACGACCCCTTCGGTGGAACGCCACACGGTAGGTCTTCGAGACTCCCCGCGAATATCTAGAGGTGGCGGAATTGCATCGACCCGCCTTGATCGATGATCAGGACGAGGTCGATGGAGCGCAATCGAGGGTGCGCTGTTCCTTTTAACTACTTACGTCGACCCCGTGCGAACTTTGTGGACTCGTCCTATCCGCGTTGCGACCCCCCGCGAATCCCCGCTGTCCTTCGATAGCATACGAACGCGACTAAGTCGTAACGTTCAATGACTCCTCGTGACAGCATAGGAACCCCTGTGACCCCTTCGGTGGGACGCGGCCAAGGTTGGTCTTCTAGACCCCCCGCGAATTCTAGAGGTGACGGAACCGCATCGACCCCTCTTGATCGATGACCGCGACGAGGTCGATGGAGCGCAACCGAGGGTGCGCTGTTCCTTTTAACGACCCACGTCGACCCCGTGCGACCTTTGTGGATCCGGACGATCTGGAACGCGACCCCCCGCGAGCCCTCGACAGAGGGGATGGAACCGCGTCGACCTCCTCGATGGGAGTGCAAGAGCGGCCGCGTCCCCTTTTTAATGACTTCTCGCGACCCCCCGCGAATCCGTGGCGACCCCCGTCGGAGAGAAAGCGACGGCGACTCCACCCGGGTCCCCGCAACCCTTCCGGGAGAAGGGTGAATTGATCCTCCGCCGTCCCCTCGCAACGGCTTCCTTCCTTCCTTTCTCTCCTCGACCTCGTTTCCGCCGACCCTTCCTGAAAAAACACCCGCTCCACCCTCTTGCCTGCGCCTCGGCTTCCAGCGCGCCATCTTCTGCCCCCCTCCTTCCAGGCCCCCGGGGGAGGGGCCCCCCTTTGTTCGCGAGCAGCCACGGTCAGGCTCCCTTTTTTCGCGAGTTTTCCGCGTCCGCCCTCGCCCCCTGACCGCGCGGGGGGGGATGAGAGAGATCGCCAGACCTCCCCGCGGGGTGGAAGAAGGAGACAAGGGGCGGACGGGGGTGAGCCCTGCAGTTGGGTTTAAAAGTCGAGCAAAAAGCCCGGCCGGCTGTTGCTACGCGCGAACTATCGACCAGCCGCTGTTACCCATATCTGCAAAAGCCCTCTTGGGTATAGAAGAGCTATATAGAGGGGCGGAAGAGGGGCGGGAGGGGACAACCCGCGATAGTGCAGACCGGGCGCGGCGCTAACCCAAATGCGGCCCGTTTTTATTTTCACGGGGCGAAAAGTGCATTGGTTATGCATGCATCGAGTCGCCGGCCCGCGACACGAGGGGGGGAGGGCATGCTTTTACGATTTGCCGTTACAAAATTGGATAGTAAAGGCGGGCGTAAACCGCGGATATATACCGACGCCCTGTCGGGATTTCCCCGTGCCCTGAATGCGTTCCTTATTTATTTACACGTACCTACTTATTAACTCAACGTTATTTACTATTTCTCGCCCATGAGGGGAGATATCTCGAGAGGGCGCGACCGAAGGCTTTGGCTGGTCCCGCCAGTTTTCTGGTTTTTTCCAAATCTTCCTGGGACAATCCGGCGGAAGTCCTCTTTCCCCTCTGGTTTTGAGTCTCGACATTTCACGCAGGGGGCGAGATTAAAGTTTCGAATTATCGGGAACATTGAGGGGGTGTATCGGTATCTGGATAGTTGTCGCCTCCAAGTTCGCGGATTGGCCGGCGCCGGCTCGAGACCCCCCTCCCCCCTCTCTCTCCCCCCTCGCGGGGGGTCGCGACACTTCCGTCCCGGAGACGTCGATGAGCGAAGCCAGGGCGCATGCGCGCGCCTCTCGGAAATTCGATGAGCACGCTCGGCAGCAACTCTTGCGGTGTCCCCGGTGTTCCGCGGTTTCCGAGGATTTTCTTGTCCCCCCCCCCCCCGCGACGCGACGCGACGCCTGCAAGGATTATAAAAGTCGTCGATTAGTTTATAAAATGTCAGACTTAGCCATCCCTACGCCTGGTATCTCAGCTAGACCCTGTAATTAATATCGCACATCCCCGTTTCATACTTACCTCACGGCGCGACGTACCCGACCAATATTCTCAAGCAATGGAATTTCATCTGGAACCAACTCCTTTCCAATCCATCGGGCGATCGATCGAGCATTAAATCGTACAATTTGTGACGTTCATCCTGCGACGTTGATATATATATATTTTTTTTTTGGTTTCACTCATATTGAATTGCCAGAAGCGAGATGGGGAGTGTACCCAGGAGAAAGAGAATTGTTCGTTGAACCGAAGAAATATTTCTTGGAATAGTACCAATGAAATATTTCGTTAATTCAACGAAGAATTATTTTACGACCACCATGTTACATCTGCGACACGAATAATCATATTCTGGCAGCTTACCATTCAGCCGAATATAATTATTCCTCGAATTCAAAGTATATCTGTTTGGTACTATTCAAGTATTACCTTGATACTATTCAGGTATTTCTCTGGTACTCTTCATGTATTTCTTTGGGTCAGCGGATTTTCTCTCACCGTACTCGGTGCATCTCGATGCAAGTGGACCCTGGATCCTAGGATTTAGGATTGAGCACCGCTGCGGGGGGTCGAGGGGAGTATTACGGTATCGCCCCACCACGGGCTACCGCCCGTCCCTTCTAATAATTTCACAGTCCACCCCGAACCAGTATCGGACCCCCGCCACCCCCTCCCGTAATTGGGGCAGCATCTCTGTCTCTCTCGCTCCCGTCCCCTCTTCGCCCCTCCTGTCTCTCTCGCCTCCCGTTGCCGGCCCTCTCGGTACCCTGCCATCCATCGATGGTTATCTCGCGGACCTACTGCCCTCTCCGGCCGCGCGGCGTACTAGCTGCGGGAGCAGCCCGAAATTTCAATCGCCCAAGGAGTAGAGCCCGCCGAATCGAGACGTGGCGTGCCGCTATGTGCTGTGACGTGCCGTAACATGCCGTGGTTTCCCGTAACGTGCCGTAACGTGCCACGGCGTGCCGAGGCGTCGCCTCAGAGGGCCACATTGGTCAAAGGAGGGCCCCTGAGGCGACGCCAATGGGGCTCCAAAGGCGATACCAATGGGGGGCCCTATGAAGCGACGCCAATGTGGCCCAATGTGGCACAGGCAGTGTACATTACGGGACCTAACCTCATCCGAAGCGAGTTATCATTTCCGCAGAGCCCCCCCCCCCTCCCCTCCCCTCGCCTTATCCTGCGACGAGCGAACTGGCCGGTGCAAGAAGACTTTTAATTTAACTTTCCAACCCCCCGCGACCCGGTTAACCGTTTTTGGTCGTTACTAAAAGACCATGATGTGCCCGCAGAAACTATTCCGGTCGAAACGAGATCCACGCGCTTTTCAGTGATCGGCTTTCGTATTTATAGGCTTCATTTAAAATGATATATATCCGAGATTTAACCGAGAAAGGGGAGAAACGACAATTTTCGTTATTTAGACTCGGTTTTGCTCAGGTACTTAGGCCTTGGTTTTGTTAAAAACCGTCAGTGTAAACGATCGGGATTCGGCTGGACTCGGGTCCGCTCGGAAAGCGCGAAGTGTACCGACTTGGGACGTCGGCGTTTACACCGAGGGTTTCGTTAAACTAAGCCTTAGCAGCTACGTTTGGATAATTGTAAATAGGTATGTAAACCCACTTGATAATTTTACCTTACAGTTTTGCACGTTTTGCGAGCCCTAGACCGACTTTGTTTGCCTATAGGGCTCCTCTTTTGGGGGCTCCGAGACTCGGGACGTCCGGGACGGTTTGAAAGGGGAGCGGGAAATATCGCCGATAATGAGCCGACTCGAGCCGATAATCGAGTGCACTTCCTACGAACGCCTGCATATCGATTCGACATACTCGAAGCTGCCGAGTGGCGGAGAAACGCGATGGGCTCGCGAACGCTTCCCTGCTCTTAAAGCTGCCTCCCTCGAGTCCCCCCCTCGATCGTTTACCGGTCCCCCTGCTTGATCGTTCCAATAAATTCGCGGTTAGATCATCTCCTGCATTTCAATTTGGGGGGCCGATAAGAGTCGCCAGCACGAGCGCCGCGTGCAAGAAAGCGAAACTGAACGGGCAGCGAAGGCATGACGTGAAACTTCCACCGGCGAGACGTGCATTTCATTTCATGTCTTCTTATTTTTTTCTTTTTGTTACACCTCCCGCGAGGTGCAACACGAATTTCCATCTCGGATTTTATTTCACCCGCAGCGATATCTCGTTTGTCGACCGAATTGATCGGCTGCAGGCGATTGGTCGAATTAAGCGTGCCCTGTCACAAGTGGAAGTGACCAATCGCCGGCGTCCAATATGGCCGCGGGGTTTGAACTCATCGATCCGTCTTCGTCGCGACAGATATCGGCATGTCTGCCGAAAAATCGGAAGTAAATCCGTGGAATTTCCTCGTGGAAGTTAAAGTCGGGCAAAAGTTAGGTGGGGAATGCGGAGTTCAGGTAATCTGGAGATACGCTAGTCTTCAATCAGCTCTATAATCGAATTTTCCTTTCCTCCGCTTAGCGACCGCTTCTCTGACGGCGGCCATATTGGATAAAAATCGCGGTAGCTTTAACTTCGGTCGGTTTACGCCAGCGAAGTTGCGGCCCTCCGCAACAGTTTAATCCGGCATAAACGTGCCGCAAAAGGGACTGTAACTTTACCGGTGTAATCTCGCGGATGCGCGGTGTAGCTCGTAACAAGAAACTGTGCGTGTATACGCCATGGACTCTCCCCCGTCGTTTATTTCCATCGCGCAGCCGAACCGAGAACTTCGGAAACACACAGCGGGAGTTTATGAATTCTGGACAGGCAATCCGCCTCGCGAGTTCCTTTTTCTTCCCGCCGGTGCTCGCCGGGGTCTCGCCTGCCCCTTTCTCTCGAGTCTTCGCCTCTTTATCCGGTCAACGGAGGAGAGAAAGGTCAATCGGCGAAGACCCACGTCCGCGGCCATTGATGTACCCCATGCACCCTCTTGCACGCGTCGGGCGCTGATGGTGCGAAAATTCAGCGTGGGCCGACGGTATGGACTTTATGAAAGGGAGGGAAGAAAAAAAAAGAAAATTATGAACCGCGGCAAAATATAGATAGAAAGTATAAAATCGTGGGACGAGATATTAAGGCTAAATAAAATATTATCGAGGAGGATACGCGAGGAATAACCCTTGCCCCCGTACTATAAATAAAACATATAAAATCATGGAGGGAAATGTTATACTCTGAATGAAAAATCTATTGAACGGAATATCCTCCTAACCAGTGTTAGACTGACATAAGAAATTTTGAAGACGGTCGAGTACACGACGTGCAGTGTATCCCCATACATATAATTTTGGGCGGCTCGAAGATTGAGAGATCTAATTTTTCTTTCCAAGGGGGTGGGTTCCCAGGGGCGATCCAGGTGGATCCCCCTCTCGGGGACGGTCGCGGAGGTGCGAGCCTCGCCTCCCTCGCTCTCGGGCCCTCCTCTCCCTCTTTACGAGCCTCTTTATCGATGGTAATACGCGGTCGGTCAGCCGTTTGGCTCTCGGGGTTTTCGAAAAGTGCAGGGGCAGCACTAAAAACTTCACCGGCAGTTTTACCGTGGCGTATAAATTAAAGCGGCGCTCGGGCCGCGACAGAGGCGGAAGAGGAGTCCCCTTCGCCTTTCCTCGGCGCGGCTCGGTTCCCCTCGGGTCCGTTCGGCCCGCTTCGATTTCCCTCGACTGCCCTCGGCCCGCCTCGGTTCCCCTCGGCTCCCCTCGGCTCAGCTCAGGAAGGGCGGGGGCGGCGGCGACGCGAACACGCGCGCGCCTCCAGCCGTCAGCGAAGCACTCGGGGCAGTAAAAGTCAGCTAGCGTTCGAGGATTATATTTTATCCCGGAATTTATTTAGAATCTCTTTGAGCTTTGAGCACCGGGTTTCCGTCTTCCGGGAAGGGGGTTGGGGGATACTCTCCCCGATCGCAGGGGAAGGGGCGATTGCGTGAGCGCGCCCCCGCAAAGGGAATCCCGCATTACCTCTGCCCCCGGCGGGATAAAAGTTTAACTGGCTTTTTCAGTCCACAATGGACTCGTCCGCCCCGGCGGGCATTCCGCGGACTACGGAATCCAATAACCTTCCGCGGGCGCGCCCCGCCATTATCGCGTAAAACTACGGGGAACGTCGCCCCCCTCCCCCTCCCCGGAAGGACGTACCTCGCTGTTCCCCCCTCTACCCTCGACCTGCCTCTTTTTTCGGTTTTCCCCGGAACCAAGAGGTACCGATAAATCGACCCCCGGCATGTGTCCGACACGGGACAGACCCTCGGAACTCGCGGTCGAAATTTTTCTCCTTCCTCTAGATTAGGGAAGAATTTTAAAAATTCGACTTTTGGATATGAGAGGAAAATCGTCAATTTTTTAATTTTCGTTATCGCGAGTGATGCGCGCCTGGACGTTCATTGGACGAGTAGGGGAAGAGAAAGGGGTGGGGGAGGTCAGTGCGGCCTCGCGCCGCCAGATGGCCACGACATCGTTCGTCTCTCGCAATTATTAGCCCGCGAGGCGGTCCAGCGCGCGGGTGTCGGGGAGGGGGGGGGGCCTCCGCTCGACGACGCCGTAAATTACGCCGGCAAGACTGCACCCCCGGGTACGGGTTAACCTTAACTTAAATTGCACGGGAAATCCTGAAGGTATCCGGAGCGAGTGAAACCGAATTAAAGTTGGTCCTTCCGGCCGGGCGGAGCGGACGGGAAGCGGTAACCGCAGGTAACGCGCGGCCAGGTGGAGCGAGGAGGACCGGATCCACCCCCGTCCCGGGGGACCCGATACTCGAGAGGAGAGGACGAAAGGTTTCGACCCGGCCGGTCGCCAGAGATGCCGAGAGGGAGGCTGCGAAGCCCCTGGGATTAACCTGCAGCCAATCGATAACCCTGCGCCCCGCCTGCAGGGGTGGCCGCGCGCACACGGCCCCTGAGCAGGGGCCTCCTGCGCTGCACCCTGCTGGTCCACTCGCGAGGGCCTCCTGCGGGGTCCAGAGGCAGCGGTGCACCTTTGTTCCCTGGACTCCCTTGGTAGTCTTCTCCTGCCTAACGAACCGGGAACAACCTCCTCTTCGCAAAGAGGGAAGAAGGGAGCTACCGGAAAACCTGTCTTGAACGTAACATGATTCCTCGTCCTCGTCCTAGGTCGAGAAGGATTTTCCTTTCCGTATAAAATTTTTAAATTAGGAATTTACATACATATACGTAATATGTATATGGAGAGAGAGCGCGACAGAGAGAGAGGAAGATAATGGTATCAACGGCACTTCCCGTCAGCATTACTCAGCCTTTGCGAGGCCCCTGTCGATGGCGGCGGCGCGGTCGATTTTCTGCGCGTGCGCCCATGCGACCTTGACATTGAACGACTTCCCTCTCCCGATTGGCTCGTGCCGCCCCCCCCTTCCGGCCCGGCAACCCCGGGCCGAGCCGGCGCGTTCCCGGCCGGCGAGACTGAAAAAGGTGCACCACGGACACGTGTGTGCTGCCCGCCGACGTTTCCTGGGGGCCGCTTTTAAGGTCCCCCCCCCCCCCGCGCGGTCCGCGTGCACCGCTCAAGGTCACTCGGACACCACCGCGCAAACCGGTAAGAACCGATCCCGGGGCACTCCAGTGCTGCGTAAGCCGTGCGTGCGCGCGCACTCTCCCGGCCGAGTCACGCGAGTCACGTGGGTCGCGCGAGTCACGCGCATGCGCGCAGGCCCGCATCGGCAACCAGCCGCCCCCGCGGCGAGGCCTCGCTCCCCTCATTCCCTTTCCGCGCCCCGCGGACGGCGCGCCCCTCGCCCCTGCCTTCGAGTGCCGAATCGATTTCGAGACGCCCCACCCCCCTCGAAATTTAAAATTCACCAGGTTTTTTTTCCCCCCGATTAGTTCACTTCGGAAAGGAGGCTTGACGAGGGCCCGCCGCGGGATGATGGACTGATTCGGTACAGGTGTCCCTCTTCCCCTTCGTCCTGAATTTCCGGGGACTTTAGAAACTTCTCGGTCTCTTTTTTCCCGATTTTTCAGGTTATCCTCGGGTTACGATGTTGAGTAATCGACTCTTTGTCGCCGTACGGCTCCGATCGAATGCGGATGCTGCAATCGGCGAATAGATGAGCTGTCTTATCCGGCTCTCGGCCACACCTAGTCTCTGTACCGCTAAAAACGTCGCGACATTTCGAACACTTTCGAGTGCTGAAGTATTCTGACGTCAGCGGCACTCGATGTGGAAACCGGGAATTGGGTACTACCTCGAAAGAAGATAGCTCTATGCGAGGACTGGAAAATCGGAGAATCTTGATTTTGTTTCCAATTGTTTCCGATATTTGGGAACATTGTGATTTTGAGGAACTTCAATGTGCATGGCATATTTCTGATGAGAATGTTTATCGGTGTTATTTTTTATTTATTTATTTTTTTCTTCGGTTTAAGCTCTTCCGATGTATATATATAGCCTGGATTATTATAGGTTTTCCTAAATTCAAAGCCGTGGATGGTCATTTATTCGCCTCTCGAGTCCGCGTAACGAGACGCGGGCGCCATGGCGTGGGTGTTAGGTTAGAGTGTCGCGTGGCACTATTGTACTTCCCGTGCTCAACTCGTGATTGCGAGTTATCTAATGCCGGCGCGCGCACTTACGCAACGCGGGCCGGCATCTCCGTGGGGCCTCCTCACGTGCCGCAGCGCGCGAGGCCCCTGCGCCGCGCGCGGACATTATTCTTCCTGCTCGTAAAGGAGATAAAAGTGATTCGATAAGAGATGTAACGATGATTCAGCGGTCCCGCGTACGAACTGTAATTCACGTCGGAAGACGAAGTGGCCGAGAGAGGGGAGGGGAGAAACCGATAGCACGGGATCCGATTGGTAGCGCGGTCTCGTTCCTCGAGTTCCCCGAGGTCCGCCTCAAGGCCCCGGACTCGTTCCCCGGGACGTTACGTAAGGGAACGAGCTCTCCTCAAGGCGAACCCTCGCGGGCCCCCGAGACCTTAGAGGACCTTGAGCCGGGCCCCGAGATAGAGAGAGGACCCCGAAGAGCCTCCGAAACCGATTAACCCACATAATATAAGTGAGCAAAATGAGGGAACATTTTATAAGAAATTTTGCCAACGGACTAAGGGGTTTCGAGTATTGGTGGCATTTTTCAAGGATGGGAAATATTGCGCCTGGAGGGCGAGAGGACCCTGAAGGGACCCCCGCAATCCCAACACCCAGATAATATATAAAAGGATGTAACGAGAGGGAATACTTTCTGCTTATCATTCTCTCTCAATCTCCGATTATCTGTTTATTGACCCCTTAATCATATCTTTTTTTCTTCATTCTGCAAATGTTAGGTTAGGTTAATCGCCGAACTCATAGCCACACGTAATTCCGCAGTCGCTCGGGTCAAGCGCCTAGGTTATGTGGTGACCCCAGTTTGTACGATATTTAGACATCGATACGACACTTTTTGTAACATTCTACGCAAATGTGATATGGTTAAGGTGAAGTGAAACCCCCTTCAAATCAGTCGATTTGAACACAACACTTTTTTTTAAGGGTATTAGACCAAACGGTTCGAAAGTTTGACGCATCACTCCTGATCATCTAAGAATTGTCCTGACAAATTCAAAATTTGGATTTTTTAACTCAGTCCAGACCAGAACCAACATGGCGTCGAGCTCTCAATATCTCGATCAATATACAATTATCGAAGACTCCGATATGAGACTCGAAAGGGTCAGGACAATTTTACGACAATTTAGAACACTCTGGTAATCGATAAACTCGCATTTGAACGGGATGAAGACAAAAAAAGTGTTGTATGCGCTTTTATGCTAAAATGATGGAAATACGAGGTCTCGGAGTGAAAATTTAATTGACCTGGAAATCTCAGATGGCGCAGGGGGTCCCTCTGCAGTCAATTAGGGCCTCAGAAAGCATGAATCCAGAGGATTTCTGGAGTTTTACTTTGATTTCTTTATATTTATTGTACGAAAACGACAGGTGGAGTATGCCATTTGGTACAATATCCAATATAATTCAACCTAGCTGTCAATATAAAAACGAACGACGGCAACGTAGGCATTTAGAAAAATCTTCTTTATCTACGTCGATCAAGTTCCTCGACGTGATTCACTTCACCTTAACTGCGAAATCGGGGAAATGGCTCGAATGGCAGGTTAAGGGAACGCGTAAACGCCTCCCGAGGATCGCGGAGTCCGCGCCGATAGGTACGTTGCACCTTGTCGAGATTCGGCGAGGCGCGACTTTTTGTTTGGCTTAAATGCAAATTGCAGGGTAAATCTCCACGGCGGGATCTCGTCCCGCTGATTTATGCACGGTAAACTCGAGTCCCGTCGGCCCGGCCGGGAAAGCCGGTCGTAACTTTCGACGCGTCCAACGTCCAAGGCACTTTTGTCACAACCGGGGACGGCCCCACGGATATCGGTAACGAAGTGGCGTGAGTTACGACAGCTCGACCAGCGTTTCCCGAAAGGTTCGCGTGCCCTAGATGAATACCTTCATGGACCTAAATACCACCTACACCCAAAAGTGATCGGGGGCTCGGCAAGCCGCGAATTAATCCGAGGAATTCGAGCCCAAACTTCGAACTCTATGGACCCCCGGCCCGATATTATGCGACATGAAAGCGTCATCTAAGGGGTCACTAATTAATTTTTCCCCGAACCGGTTTCAAGCTTTACAACGTGAATATGGACGCTGTAAGAAAGGTCTTGAGCCCCATGAAGTTACATTTCTTTTTAAACATTTATAAACAAATTTTTAAATCATTGAAATCTCATGGGTGCCAGGACCTTATAGCCTCCGTATTCACGTCGTAGAGTTTGAAACGGTTCGAAGAAAAGTTAGATAGACGAGACCTTTTTCATACCACTTTCACGTGCCCTTAAGGTGATATGAAAGGGTCATTCTGTATATCAAAGCGTCAAAATACTTAGCAAACTTTTCTCCAAACTAGGTGCATCGAATCGTTTGAAACGTTATCACCTGGTTATGGAGGCCCTAAGGAAGCACGCGATGCTCGTGAAATTTCATTTTTCAAAAAAGATTTTTATTTATTTAGACTGGACTAAAACCAAAATCACATTTTTGTGTGAAAAATTAAATTTCACGTGTATCGCGTTATTCCTTAGGGTCTCCATAATCACGTGTTAAGGTTTCAAATGATTCGGTGCATTCAGTTTGGAGAAATGTTTTATACATATTTTGACGTTCATATATATAGAATGACCTTTTCATATCACCTTAAGAGGGAGAAAATCATAGGCTGGTCTCTTATCCAGGCATCGGCAATCATTTGATTTCCAAAATTTTTCGCCATTATAACTGGGTGATTGTTAGGTTTTCATGGTCAGCTATGGTTGAGAGGTATTTTCAGACTTCTCCTTCGCTTTTAGCGAAATGATCGTGAGACGGAAATGCGTGTCTTCGGCTAAATGGACGAATGGACGGATGGACCACGGGTGGATGGTTGGACGGACCCTCGGCGGTATCTCGAGCGGATACATCCGCCAATAAAGCGTACGTCTCTTCGTCTTGTTGTACTCTATTGTTGCCGGCCGGATGAATCGGCTGGCCCTGAAAACCTAGCTAACCTTGGCTGCACCTAAAAGTGCATCTCGAATCCGGCCTAGACGCGGGCGGAAGTCGCTCAGTAAAAACTCGTTCGTCCTTGTTTGGATCAATGGGATCACGGTGAGACAACGTGCTCTCAGAGGTCGCATAATCGCCTAAATATCTTCTGATCTCGACGCCAGTTCCGGGTACGTTTCCATTTAGATCCATATTGGATTACCTCAGGGGACCAACCGAAAATCGGGTAATTTCTACCCAATGTCATCACGTGATAAAAATCTGCACTTTGCATATGCAATCAAGCATTTTACCATATTCTCCCGTAGGAAGTTGCGATTAATAGTAGTCGAAAATGAAAGAAAAGAAAAAAAGAAGAGTGCCAATCCGATTTTTATCAGAAATAGTTACAATTTTTTGGGGACGTTTATTTGATGACGTTCGGTCAAAGTGGTCCAATTTCCGTTGAGGAGTTAATAAATACGCGGTTCATTTCTTTGCAAAAAAGTACATTTTTGCGTCGCCTCAAATTTATCCGCGAATTTGGGGAAGCAACCTAATAAATAAAAGGGTGTAGACAATGTCCGGCCTTTTCGGGCTAGATAATATAAAATGAATACGTCGTCCATCTCGTTGCAAATAAAATGTTTGCGTCTTCCTGGATATATTTCACGGAGCACCTCAATAGATACAATTGTGAAGAGAATGTGCGGTCCAGATCAATAGTGATGAATTAGTACGCGGTTCATTTCTTTGCGAAAAATAAATTTTCATATTAATTAGTATGCGGTTCATTTCTTTGCAAGAAATAGATTTCCACGTCTTTCTAAACATATTTCAGTAAGCAACTCAGTGGATGCAATTGTGAAGAAAACGTGCCGTCTTTTCGTAATTCCTCATTTTCCGGAAAAACCGAGTTCCCGGGCTTAGAGCGCGACGCGGACCGGGGAAGTTTTCGGGAGCCCCTTGGCCCTGCGCCCGGTCGGGGGTGCCGGTTAGGCCCTATAAATCGCGGGACCGGACCCCGTAGTTAGCGCGAGGCCGAGCTCGAGGTAGGAACTCCGAGGACCTTTAATCATATGGGCCTCCTAGCGCCGGCCATAAATATCGGCGATGCAAGCTCAGGCTGGCCCCGCGCCAACTTCGTTTAGCCCCCGCTTAGCCATCTTGGACGACACTCCGTTCCGCATTTAGCAAATTCCTCCTCCTCGCCCCTCCTCTCTTTCTCTCTCTCTCTCCCATTCGACTCCCTATCCGCGTTATTGCATAATGCGAGCGACGCACTCCGGCACGATTCCCTCGTTCTCGCGTTTACGCGCTCCTGTCTATTCCGGAGCAATGCTTTTGCGAGAGTATCGTCGTTTCTCGCCGATAAAGGAGACGAGGGCTTCTTTATATACATTTTTATTCATGGTCGAGGGGTACTTTTTAATTTTTTTTAAGAGCTGATTTTTCTCCAGGACTTTTTTCGAGGAGGGAAATCGCGGTCCGAAGGCTTGCCGACCCCTCTCGACGAGGAACCCGCTCTTTGATTTTCCGGATGTTGCGTGGAGGGTGGAAGACGCTTCCGGCTGGTCGGGTCGCGAAAGAAAAAGTGCTACAAGGGGGGAAACTCCACTCGAGGAGAAATATCGCTCCACTAGAGGCGTTTTTTTTTTTTTTCGTGGGAGTCTCGGACTCCGCTGCGTGGGTATGATTTGTCTCTTTTTATATTTACTAGCGACGAAAAATTTATTATACCGAGGGAAACTAAATGGAAATTGTTGATCTTCGCGTCATCGGGTTGCGAATTAAAGAAAGTTCTCCAAGGGCGAGACTGCACCTCGGTATCGCCCCAGGAGAGATACTTTTTCCCCGGTCATTTTGAAATAAATATACTTTCATTTATGAGGGATTTCTAAAGGCAACTCGCTGAGCGGGTTTACCCTGGGGAATTCGGTATTTCGGCGGAAAGCTACCTAAATAGAACCCGCGAGCTCCCACCGGCCAGTTCGAGGAGTATTGGTCGCGAGCCAAGGATTCGCAAAAAGTGAGCCGCGGACGTAAACTTTAGAGGAGACCCCACCTATATCCCCGAACTGCGGAAAAAAAAAAGAAAAAAGTACAAGCGGGATCCATAATTTCAAACAATTGACTTCGGGCCAGTCGAGAACGGATACCGGGCCAATTCGACGCACCCTTTTCCGGCCCACTTCCGGGCGGGCCGGAAACGCAAAATGCGAACGAGCCCCGACAAAAACGAGAGAATTTCTCGATACCGAATTTCCGCGACCTCCATCGCGATCGAGGCGACCTTCTTTCGAATTTCTGCATTCGAATCGGTATACAAAAGTGGAGGTAAAAAAATCTGAAACATAGGAAAAGGGGGCACCATCGGTCGCGCGCGCTCTTTCCCTCCCACGCATTTCTTCCCTGCGAATGAGAGATCGCCCGACTCTCCACTTCAGACTGTCTATTATCTCGGGCCTCCTCGACATGTCGCGTTATATATTATTTGAAGAAACAAAACGTTCGTAAAACCGAGGCGGCGTTCTTCACCCCTTAGATACTTCAGAGCGCTCGGCGGCGTCTGTTTCCGCTCGTCGAGGCGCGGCGCGATTCTTTGTAAATTCCGGGAGATAGAGAGCGAGAGAGAGGGAGAGAATTCTAATAGATAGGTATATACGCATTCGAGAGTAACGCTTGTCCCTTCCCCTCGGTTACTCGCTTTTCGGAGGCCCTCGTTCTCCCTCGCTCCCTCTTGCGAGGGTCGCGTACTCGACTGCCAGTCATAAGTGCTTGCTCTGCGTTCCCTTTCCTTCCGCGTTCCATTATTCCTCGCCTCGACCTCTTCGGATTAATTAAGAGAGAGACAGAGAGAAAGAGCTGCGCCGGTTTCGCGCCGGTTCTTTAGAAAAGCGCTAACGGTGTCCGTATTCGATGGGCGTCCAGGTCCTGGGACTCCTGCTTAATTTTCGGTCATCTTCGACTATCCTCTATTCTTCATCAAGAAACTCGGTACAGTTTCGAGCCAAATACATTTTTGAGCGAGAAACTCGCAGCTTCGTGTGGTGAGAGAAACGCTGCAGAGTTCTAGGAGGATATTTATTACTAGGAAGGATCGATACTTATTACTAGTGATTTACCAGGGGCCTATTGGGCGATATTTCAAAGGTCCCTCTACCCTTGAAAGTTCCATAACCTCTCGCCAGGCGACGCTGTCGACTTTTCTAAATATGGCGGGGCTTCGATTTGTCTCACTAATGTTCCCTGGTAAGCGTATGCAATCCCGTATCCAGTTTACTTTATATCTGCGGTCCGACTCCACTCTCGGCTGAAAAGGATTAAAAAAGAGTTAAATGGGGTACGAGAGGGACTGTGAATTTCCCCCAGGCTCCTGTGATACCGAATCTTCCGGTCCGCTCGTCGCCGCTCTGGCCCCAGGTCCGCCCTTTGGGCGATATTTGACGGGCGCACGCGAAAGTTTGATTCGCCGCTGAATGCTCGAAATGCCGGGGAGTGGTTGGCGCGTTCAGCCGGCACATAACGCGAGCTCCGGCGCTAGCGTGGATCGATGCGGGCAGAGGGGGAGAGAGAGAGGCGCGGAGCCAAGTATAGCGGTAGAGGGAGGGAGAGGGACACGTTCGGACGGACCGCGGCGCGGGACTACCTCGCGACCCGACGTGTGCCCGGCTAATGGGGGACACTCCAGGAGAGGCGCGACCCGGCGCGATAGCCCGCTAGGCTCGCCGTGATTGGTCCGTCCCGTATGGTGGCCCACCAGGCAATGCCGCGATTGGCCCACTTGGCCCGGTGGGCCGCGTAGCTCGGCCGTGATTGGTCGACAGGGTCTTCGGAAGTTGGCTACGTGTTCGATTTGGAATTTGAAGTCGAACGATAGGTGCCATCGCTGCCGGGCCGAAAATAGATTTCTCGGGGAGATCGCGCCGCTATCGAGAATCGAATCACGGGAGCCTCTCGGAGCCCCTCCGAAGGGCGAGCTCTAGGAAGTAAGGAAAATCAGGTGGTCGTCGAGGAAAGGTGGGAAATTGATAGGAAATCGAGTCGAGGGGAGGGATCGATTAATTCCCGGGGAGAAGCACGGAAGATGCTTACGTCATCCGAAGGAGGGGTCTCCATGGAGGAGGATAAAATCCTGGAACTTAAATATCCCGGGTATTTCAGAGTTTCATCGATGCGGCGCCGGGGTGGCTCGTCCGTAAATATCGCCACGTTCAATTAGACCCCGAAGGGAAATCCCGTGCCGGCCGTTCGGGAAAATCGGCCGCTCGTAAAAGACACAAAGAGGGGCCGCCTTGGGAGCTCCGCAGCTTCCGGAAAATCGCCGGCGGAATTTAATTTCCCTGCCCGCAATTTGTTATATACCGCCGCAATTACCGCGGTTATCGGGGTTAATTACAAGAACGTCGCAATTATCATTAGCGTCCTATCTAATTACGGGACAATTGCGAAATTATGCGCGCTCGCGGACCGCTATTCCGACCTTCTAAGGCGCGAGTGCCGGGCAATCTGCCGTTCTCTTCTCCTGCTCCGTCCGTGCATCCTTTGCGAATCCAGCGATATAACCGGCATCCTTCCTATTCTCGAAAAAATACTGCGCCGTGAAAACCCAGATCGGCCTAACCCAATAATATCTCACTATCGTTTCTCGCGATTTTATCATTATCCCAGTTCACCCCCGCGTTTTCTAGCGCCCGTCAAGACTGATGTCGCATCCGTCATGTGGTCGCTACTTTTCTAGCAAAATCCTGAAAAATCCGACATTCCTATAATTTTCCAAAAAAATACTGATCTCTTTCTAAATTCATCCTCGTACCCCATTTTTAGCGTTAAAGGACGCCTTTCATCTAAAGCCATTAAATGGATGAAAAACCTATTTTATCCCTGCACATCCTCCCAAGCTATTAAAAATCCATCCTTAACCGAATCCATGCGAGGTTTATCAAAAGTCCATACTTAACCTAAAAATATCTCAGTCTCGTGACCCATTGTATCATCATCTCGGTACCCTCTCCACGTTTTCCGACGCGCGTCGCGTCATGGCTTACGTCGTACATGTCACGTGGTCACGCGCGACTTGGCACGCCCCGAGTTCGCCTTAAGATGCAGAGGGTGGGGCGATCCTTAAGGGATCCCATCCCCAGCCTAAGGGGAGAGACGGAGCGACGCAACCTCGGGACTTCCGGGTGGCGGTCACGTATACCGCGTCAGGTTGGTCGCGGTCAAGGTCGCTCCGAAAAAGATACCCCTTGTTTTGCGAGGGGTTCGACAGCCTCCCCAATAGAATGGGGCCCCTCCCCGTGGACGGTGCCACGGTGTGCCATAAAAAGAAACAATCGGGCTCCTACCTATATCAGATTGTGTTGAATCGATGAGGCAGTCGGCCGGTAAGTTTCTATAGGAACCGATATATAAAGGACCTCGATAGAGAACGGAATACTTGTGTTGCGTCGTATTTTCATGTATTTTCGTCTCCAGCAGTCATTATTTCAAGAAGGGGAACAAGGAGGAAGTTTCATCCAGTCGTGATAAGGGATTTTCTTCAGGGCTTATCAGGGAGGCGCGCGACATGACCGCCGACCTCGGACGGCTGCCTCATTGCAGAAGTAACGAAGATCGTTTGAGCAAGTTAAAGGGTGCACCAATGTCAATAATCGTCGAGGTTCAGATGCGTTCGTCATTCGACCGTCTATCTCTCTGTCTCTGTCTCGTGATATCGCGGCGATATCGCGCGATCTT
Organism: Orussus abietinus; assembly: GCF_000612105.2. Classification (NCBI taxonomy): domain Eukaryota; kingdom Metazoa; phylum Arthropoda; class Insecta; order Hymenoptera; family Orussidae; genus Orussus; species Orussus abietinus. Next base: position 510,266 of record NW_019394279.1, on the reverse strand, counting down.
GCACGAGGTATCGATCTCGCCCTGGGCGAGCGGTGGGCAATCGACGGGACGATGGAGGAAGAGAGAGGAGAGAAATGCATTATTACTCGCTTTGAGCCGCGTCCTGTCAATCGATCGGTCTACCAACCGCACGAGTGCAAATGCGTTTTCATGCAACTTCGACATGGAGTCATAGATATCCCCGAGGGTCTGGCCGCGTCATCCCTTATCGCTTATCAATCTCTGCGCCTCCTTCCTGCCCACTACGCTAATTCGAGAGAAGTCGATTGCAGTATCTCAAAGATGATCCATCGTTTATGACATGAGTTTAGAGAATTTATAAGATAACCCATGACCATGACATTAGGTACCTATTAGCGATCAAGGTAATCCAAATTTGAAAAATCGTCCACCAAACGAGGAAACTGGAATGACACTTCCTACACCTTACAATTATCCAACTGAAATCAATTCCAGTACCACAGAAGAAGAACATCCGTCGTTTATGAAATAAATCCCGAGACTTTGTAAAATGATACGTAATTATGATATCAGCACATAATGGCCCAGGTGATCTGAATTAAAACAGAAGGAAATTTTCAAAATCGTTCCCCTCGACATCAGGAATAATCCCTGGGGGGTCGGAGCACCCCGCGTGTCCGGAGAACTCTCGAACGATAATCAGATCGCGATCGGTCGATTGCTCCCATAACGACGTCGTTATTTCGGGCAAAGAAGACACTCGTAGTAATTGTCGGAGCCATTCGTGCCGTAGCCCGGAGGTATCCGAAGTAGTTTACACGAGGAGCGAGTTTCCTCCTTTTCCGAGGCCCCGAAGGGGTGGGTCCGAAAATAAGAAGGACAGGAGGGACGCCCGTCGGCGGTCCTCCGGGTTGCACGTACGATCGATGTGGAGCATCGACGCCGGCGTCTCCCGGGGGTGGCCGCCCCCGGTGCAATATCCTCGACATCGCTCGAGAGGGTTGAGGGGCCGGGGGGGTGGGTGGGGTAGGGGGCGAAAGAGACCTCGACGCGTCGCTCTTCGCAGGCCCCGGCCTTTCTCCGGATTAACCCTCGACACGCTTGTTTAATCAATGCACCCCGCAAGGCCGGATTCTACGCTCGGAGGGAGCGGAGAAAAGGGGCGAAAAGGGGTGAAAAGGGGGAGGCGCGAGCGGCATTGTGCTCGCCAATCCTTTTCCGAGCCCACTTCATTCCCGCCGACGGGGTGTGGACGTTCGGCGTCCCGGCGCCCCCGGGACGGGTGCGCACCCTCGCGGGCACAATGCCGTGTGCACACCCCCCGGGAGGGTAAACACCTCCCCGCGAACTTGGCGGTGCATCCCCTGAGTGCGTCCCTCGAGAGGAACTTCTTAACGAGAAAGAAGTCGCTCCACTGTCTGAAATATTTCCAATCCTTTTCCGCGGACAGGGCGTCTCGGGGGTGCGCACCCTCCGGGACGCGAGAGGACCCGTGTACACCCGGCGACCGACGGGGGGCGACTGACGCGCTGCGCCCTTGACGCCGCCTGTACCCCTCGCGTGGGAGATCCTCGCCCCGACCCTACCGCCCTTATCAGGAAACTCGGTAGAGTCTCGCGCCAAATACGCGTTAAAAAGCACGAACGGCACCGAGCACTTAACGCCATATGGGCTTACAGCTGCAAGGCTGCGCGATTCCGTCCGATTAATTCCCTTTATTTTCAATTATCACTCCACACCTGTTCTGCACACCCTTTGTGTCGTTCCCTCCCACTCGAATATCGTGCCAGTGATCGCGAAAGCGACCTCCGTAATATTTCTCATTCGACGGGGAACAAGAGAAAATAACCTCGCGTTATTCCAGTTAAGAGACTCCGTGGAGCTTTGCGCCAAATGCATACAATGGGCGCGACCGACTCAGCTAGTCATTATCTGCGATGTTTAGCCTGGTGCGATAAACTGGAGAGAGAGAATGTCGTTTTCTAAACCTCTTGAATGAGTAACGTCAACTTTAACCGGGCTTCAATGTACGCGATACGTTGGAATTTTTTTTAATCAACGGCATGTTTATTCAAGGATGAATCACGTGTGATATGTACATATTTAACTGTGGGCGATAATTGAGATTTGCCCCTGCGCATTGATAATCCATCATAGACGCGATATGTGAATCTAATTTCGAGACTCTAATTTCGTGACGTCCGTTGCGAGGTCCGGTCATCGGCAGCGGCAAAGTTCTCGACCCTGTCTCTTCCACTTGCGAGGGGCCGAGCGCGCGCGCAGCTCACACGCGCAGCTGCGCGCGCACCCGGCGGCACGGCGCGTCGCCGGGGGTCGGGCCGGCTGTGAGTAGCGGGGCGCCGAGGCGCGAGCTCGGACCGTGACCAGGTCGCGCGTAGGTGGCGTCGCGGACGAGGATGGCCGCGGCCGGCGAGAAGCGGAGTGACCGAGGCTCACCTCTCGTCAGAGTATGCGCAGACGCGGTAGCGACTACGTGGGTCTTGCGTCGCGCCTAGACGGCGATGTACCAGATGGAAGGCGGTAGTCCGACGGCAAGTATCGCAGGGAACCCCGCCAGTAAAAATGTCGGTCTTAACAGATTAATGACAAATCGGGCGTTTTTAAAAGAGCCCTCCGAAAGCGATTTTAAAAGAGTGTCCTAAGAGTGCTTTCAAAAAATCGCACCCGTCAAATCGAGCGATTTTGTTAAAATGCACGGTTATTATCGTTATATACTACAAGTATGTAACTAAAGCCCAGCTTGTATTATATGCACACCCTGGCATGTAGAAATGTGTAAAAACATTTTATCCCTTTTCACTCCGTAAAGGGTTGATTAGGCCGGAATCCTGAAATATATTTTTAGGCATTTGTACATGCCTTTTTTTTTTTTAAGTAAAAGCCAAGCCGATATCTCAACGTGGTTGAGAGTGTTAGGAAATTTGTAAAATCCAATTTTACCCCTTTTCACCCTCTTGGGGGTTGAATTTCGAAAAATCCCTTCTTGGCGAAACAAAAGGAACATAACCCCCAAATTGCACGTTTCTATGCCTAGCGGTTTGGGCTGGACGATAATGAGTCGTTGAGTTAGCGGTAGTTGGCTTATTCGTGTTTGGTGTTTGATATGATTTTTCCTGTTTTATTTCATGGTCGGTTGAATTTTGTTTCGATTCAACGGTACAGCGATGGAAAGGGCGACTTCTTCTAGAAAACTCTGGACACTTCGTCCCGGGTCCCCTGTTGTCGCGTCCTTCTCGCGCGCACGCGCTCGCGGCGGCGTGGGAGCGAGACGCCGCACCTGGAGACAGCGGCGGCCGCGCTCGCGCCTGCGCGCTGTCCCGATACGTGAAGGGTCTCGCGGTGCTTTCGATTGAGTGCTTTGCGCGGAGCCGGGGGGGGTCTCGGAGGACAGACGGCATTGACCGAGGTCTCACCAGGGAGGGGGCGATCGTAAATACGATCGGCAAATACACTTGGGTGTCTTATCTCATATGAGGGCGGCGAGAGGATCGCCTTCTGCAGTATCGCTCTTTTTTTCTCGTCGAACAAGCCGCGTATGTTCGTACACGCCGGCTACTCGTCGAGAGGCTACGGGCGTCGGAAGCGAGTCCCACAATGGCGCAAACGGGAAGGTACACGTACGTACACGTGTGCATGGACACGTGTGTACACGTCTCGATACCCCGCCGGGAATTTTCGGGAGAGTCGCAGGAAACGGTCTCCATCGAGACGTCTCCGCGCAACGGAGGGGGCCCTAATGAGACCGGTCGTCGCGAGTATATCTCGCTCGGGCGCGATGGATTGGGAAGGCGGCAGTTCGGCACGTGGGGACGAGAGAGACGCCGCTAGTCGGAGACGGCGCATGCGCCGTGAGCCGCTGGAAGGGTTCGGTAACTCGGCGCAGCGCCGGTGCAGTACGCAGCGGCTCAGCGCAGCGCAGGCCGGCTCGACGCGCCGCCACTTACGCGATGACGTCGACTGACGGAGCGCCTAGCAACAGGCACCGCTTCAGGGGTTGCCAACCCCCGGTGACCGTGGCCCCTTTCGCCGCCCCCCGAGCTTTTTGTTGTACTCGGTCCCGCGAGTTGGCTTCGAATTATCGTTAGCCTCCACTCGAAAGAAAAATTCCCTCCGACCGAATGAACCATATCCGATCGCCGGACCTTGGACAAGTGAAATTCACTGAAATTCATTAAAATTCGCTTAAATTCACTGTCTCAAGACTCTTCGCCGATGTCCGGGAGGTTGGTATTAATTTAACACGTCGTCCAGTCGTTGTGCAACCGTCCATCATTTTTGCCGCACTCTCCCTCGGGTAACTCTAGACCCCGGATACACCGTTACAAATGATGGCAGATTCTAATGCCGATCGACGGCGATCGATCTTCCGCCCGGCCGCCCAATCACGCGATCGCTCCGTTGGAAACCTCCAATCGATGCCCGCCTCCCTCCACCTCGCTTTACTTCTTGCCCCCTTTCGGCGCGTTTGTCTTAGCTCTGCCCGTTTTCTAGGTTAGGTCCGAAGCGGGTCACCGCGCCTCGCGGGGTGGCGTTGCACGCGGTGACTCACGCTCGTCAAACTTTAATGCCTCTCGGTTAGTACCGCGAATGGACGCCGATATTTGCGAGACAAATCTTGGAAAGAGGGACTCAAGGCGTGGGATTTGGTATTTCGAGTGTTATATTGAATCGTCCCGGGAATTTCTTATCAGCGATGCATGCTACTCCCACGTGGAGGAGCTTTTCACCGTTTCGGTCGCACGTGACCAAATTTAACCTTTTGCACTCGAGGCCTTTTTCCCTCGGGCGAACCAGCAACTCGAGACATTTCGCGGCATATTCCATGAATTGCTTACCTCTAACTTAAAATGATTACACATATAAACTAATGTATAAAACTTTTATATTTTAACATTTTGTACTGTACTGCTGTTTAGTATGTTATTTTACGAAGCAATTGCCGAGATGCATCCCCGGCTCGTTGGGGCACATATTGCAGTAAAATGTTGTCTGGTAACTTTTGCCGGACTCATTTCGTCAAGAGCAGACCCTGCAATCCTTCATAATTGTTAAAATGATATGCAGTTTTCCATTCAAACGGATATCTTCGAAATAGAAGGTTGAAGTGGAAGCTCGATCACAAGTCTGGTGAAAATCTCCACTCAATTGTTCAACTAAAGTTTTCACATATCGCAGATGACTAATAGGCTGTTTTCTCTGTTTTTTTTTTGTTTTTACTGTTTTATACAGAATATATGAATTGATTAAACATATCTCAGGCCCCAAAAAATCGTTTTCGCCACCATTTCAAGGATTTTCTTGTAATAGGAAAATCATATCGGTATGTGAGGAAGCGTCATTTTACATTTTGTTAGGTTATACATTGTACAACTCCTTCGAGTTTTGCATACGCACATGAACATAGCCGTCATTCGATGTATCACGTCAAACCGAACAGTGACTCCGTGAGTTATCGTTCGAGCTGCCACAACAAAGTGGTGAGCGAGAGTCACCACTCGAGTGCAAAGGGTTGAAAATGTTCCATTTAAGGGGATGTAAAAGTGGTATCCAAAAGCTCAATAGTTCATAAAACTTGTCTACGAACTGGGTGTCTCAAATAGTTTCATACTTTAAAACGTGAATATGGAAACCCTAAGGTAGGTCCTGAAACTCGGGAAATTTCATTTTTTATAAACTATTTTTAAAATACCTATAAACAAATTTGAAAAGAATTGAAATTTCATGAGTTTCAGGACCTTCCTTATAGTCTCCCTATTCACGTTGTAAAGTTTCAAACTATTCGGTAAACCGAGTTGGGAGAAAAGTTTTATAAACAAAACCTCTTCGACGCCACTTTCACATCACCTTAAGGGGATGCGAAAGTGGCAACCGAAAACCCAATCGTTCATAAAACTTTTCATAGAACTGGGTGTCTCAAATCGTTTCATACTTTAAAACGTGAATATGGAGACCCTAAGGTAGGTCCTGAAACTCGCGAAATTTCATTTTTTATAAACTATTTTTAAAATACCTATAAACAAATTTGAAAAGAATTGAAATCTCGTGAGTTTCAGGACCTTCCTTATAGCCTCCCTATTCACGTTGTAAAGTTTCACCCTGTTCGGTAAATCGAGTTCGGAGAAAAGTTTGATAAACTAAGCCTCTTCGATGCCACTTTCACATCACCTTAATTTACGAGTTGGTGGGATTATTCGATGGAGTCCACGGAGCAAAGCTTTATCGGCAATGCTGTCCTTTGCTAAAAGTGCAAATGTCACTCTCTCTCTTTTTTCCTCCCCCCTGTGCCCGAGTCCCTTGGCAAGGAAGCGGCGATTTCGCACCGCCGAGGCTCGACGTTCACCTACATCCGCGCGCCAGGAAACCTAACCTCTCCGGGCGGGAATAGAGGGAGAGGGAAAAAGGAAAACATCTTTTACGGCCGCCTCGCGACGTTACCGCTCCGCCCCTCCCGTCGCGACCCAGCGGTGGAGCTTTCTCCACTTTTCTTTATCGCCCTGACCGCCTTTTGCGTATCCTAACCTATTTTTTTTCCTTCTTCATCCCCACATTTTTTCCCCTCGCTTTGATCTCCGCGTTCCCTCCTTCGAGAGCTAGCCCGGCGAAATCTCATTTACTCGAATCAGTCGAACGCCGATTGGATTAGACGGATTAAACGGGTAGGCAACCTTGCGGAGGCCGGATGCGGGGATTAAACGGCGGAAGTAACGCGAGTGCACCTCCAGAAACCGTTTTCGACCTCCGATTGATTGGCCCGGGTGGAATCGATTTCCGACTAATCGAACCTAGTCCTCCTCGGTCGAAATCGGTTGATTGGTCGAGTCGCCGGGTAATTGGAATAAATTCGGATTCACCGTGCGAAGAAATTAATATTCATATTTTCGGGATATCGCGATACGGAAGGAATTGCCCTGGCCGAGTCGATCAATCTCCCTCGAGCCAAATGCATCCCAGCTGATGACGCTAACCTAACCTCTAAAATACGACATACATTGAAAATTTATGCCGCGGTTTTCCGGGGTCATTTCAAATTGTAAAGCTAATATTCAAGACAATTTTATTGCGGCGCTCGCCAAATACTTCTTTTTTTTTTTTTACTCAAGATACATTTTATTTTATACCGAACAAAGAAATGCACATATTTGGCAATCTGATTTCATTCCTTTCGTTTGCTTAATTATTAAGTAATTGTCAGGTTAATTCTGTAAATTGTAACTATCCGAGATAATTCATTTAGCGCAAGGTGTTTTTTTTTACGCCGATTTGTAGGGATCGATCTTAGGTAGAATCGAGATTCTCTCTACCTAAACACATCCCAGCTGATGACGCTAACTGATTGCCTATCATTTCTTGCATAAGTCATGAAGTCTTGTGACGCAACCGGCCGCTCGCGTGCGGTCAAAATAGACGCGGAATTTTATTCGCGGACCGTTCGAAACCCTGGGTGAATATATGTATGTATCGGGGAGTTAACGAGCTGACGTAATTTACCGGAGCTCTCGACCTATCGAACCTATCGAGACCATTAATCCGATTGGAAGTTGTACAAAGGGAGCGGTCGGAATTGCCGTCGCCGGTCGAGCTTCTCTTGACGCCAAAGGGCCGGCGATATTCCCTCGCGTCAAAGGGACTGCTTTTATCGGCTGTAAACGACATTAGGGATCCTCAAGGTTTCGGGGAAAATCATAACAAGGCGGTTAAGGAAAAGAAGCCATAGGGAAATCCGGCTATCGGGCGGTCGAGCTTTTTCGGTGCCGGGGAAGCCGCGGAATCTGCGAGATACGGAAAGCTGTGGGAATTAACACATTCGCGACCGGCAAATGTTTCCCGTTTCAAATACTGAGTACCGGCGAAAATAATGAAATTCTTAAACCGGTTGCCGCAAACTTGTATCGTGTAACGTTATGGACGTGATTCACGTCAGCGGCAATCAGGAATAGAATTTAAAATGACGTGAATTCACGTCAGCGGTCGCTAATGTGTTAAAGTGAAGTGAAACCCTCTTCAAATCAGTCGATTCGAATACAACACTTTTCTTTTAAGGGTATTAGACCAAACTGTTCGCATCACTCCTGATCATCTAAGAATTGTCCCGACACATCAGAAATCAAAATGGCATCGAGCTTTCATATTTCGATCAATATACAATTATCGAAGGCTCTGATATGAGAAACAAAAGGGTCAGGACAATTTTACGACAATTTAGAACACTGGCAATTGGTAAACTCGCATTTGAACGGGATAAAGGCAAAAAAAGTGTTGTACGCGCTTCTATGCTAAAACGATGGGAATACGAGGTCTCGGAGTGAAAATTTAATTTACCTGGAAATCACAGATGGCGCAGGGAGTCCCTCTGCAGTCAATTAGGGCCTCAGAAAGCATGAATCCAGAGGATTTCTGGAGTTTTACTTCGATTTCTTTATAATTATTGTATGAAACCGACAGGTGGAGTATGCCATTTGGTATAATATCCAATATAATTCGACACGGCTGTCAGTATAAAAACGAACGTGGGCAACGTAGGCATTTAGAAAAATCTTCTTTATCGACGTCTATCAAGTTCCTCGACGTGTTTCATTTCACCTTAAGAGACGTTTTTGGGACGACGTCAAGTGAGCCGTCTTGCGAATTTTTAATAAACGGATATTTGGGATTAATGAAAGATGTCGCGTCTCATTTTTCCTTAAAAAAAGTCCTCTCTACCGATCGAGAAGACCTGAGGGAGTCAGGACGTCTAAATCCTGGAAAATGGATGTGCCCCCAGGAGCGCCGTGTGTGTACGTGCGGTCTCGAACCCCGGACGACCCGTCCAGGATTTACCGCCGGGCCGCTTGCGGAGACAACTGCGGCACTTCCGGAAACGTAGTGTCGCGGTTACGAAAACGCCCGTCGCCTTTAAGATGCACCGCCGGGCATTAATTTTGCAACGCACCGCGCCCCGGGGTCGAGATTCCTGCACGCGTGCGGCCGTTCCGCGGCCGCGCTGCGTGCGCCAGTCTTCCGCACCCCCGAGGCGCTTCTCGTAAATTTCCCTAAGTGCGCGTAAATTCCCCTAAGTTCCCGGAGGTCGACGAGGCCCCGCGGTAACGTCTCCAGGATTCCGGAACTGCGGAATTGGTTTCTTGGTCAAGGTGTCGCCGGAGTTTCCGAATTTCCCTTCGACGGCCTCTCGACCCATATTCAAGGGAGATCTTCCCTTCCCTATTAATTTCCCCAGCTTTCCCGAATTACGGGTAGGAACTCTGATTTCCCTAGGAAACGTCTCGAAACCGTTTCCATTATTTTAACTAGGTCGAGGTTAATTGAATTCTTCCAACCGAGTCGAGATCATCGATCCGAAATTTCGGTTCGCCGAGGAAAATTTCTCATCTAGTTCCCTGGAACGCGAAGCCTTTACGATTTAATCGAAACTCGAGGAGTCTTAGAATCCAGTGGTTACTCCAATTTCAACAAGCCAGATTACTATATTATTAAATATATTATTAAATATGTATATAAAAGCCAAATACCTGACTGACTCATCAGCATCATAGATGCTCACTGAAAAAAGGATTTCTTGAAATTCAACCCCCAAAATGGTGAAACGGGGTAAAATGCGTATTTACAAATTTCTTAATATCTCTCAAGTTCGCGAGATATACCGACTTGGTATTTACCTAAAACGGGTACACATAAAATTGAAATTTCAAGATTTCGCCCTAACCAACCCTTCGGGAGGTAAAAAGGGGTAAAGGGTGTTTTTACAAACTTCTATTAGCACGTATCGCGGGCGAAGTCGCGACTGGGGATGCTGGAAATACTTTCATGTGTGAAAAAGGTCCCCGGGTTGGATTTCGTCCGGATTTCCTCCGCCTGCGTTATTTCCGCGCGGTCTCATAGTCGATCCGACCGCTTGGGGTCTCATACGTGGCCGGGCCAGGTCGACATATCGTGGCCGGGGTACTTAGGGCTGCTCCATAACGCGCGTTATACGTCATAAACGGCGACAACCGCGCATAATATCGCCGGCGAGGGGGGAGAGAGAGGTACTGAGACGGGGGAGAGAGACGGCCAGACGGATGGAGTGCTCGAGGGGACGCGCGGGGTAAACCGCCGACGAGTTGACGAAGTTAGGTCGGAAGCAGTAAACTTGTTCCGAACACTATCCGGAAAGTTCTTGCGTTAACGCGCCGGAGTCCTCGGTCCTAGTCCTCCGGAAGATAATCCCGGGGACTCCGCTCGTAACCCAAACTCCGGGTATATACCTCTTCCCCGACGGCTCTCTATCCGCCGTAAAATTCTTCGGGGGGAAACTTCCGCCTCGGTCGTTGGAGGTCGAAAATAGAGTTCGCACTCGACTGTCCCCTTGGTACCCTTCTGGGCCCCTCCAGGGACCCTATCCGTGAGTTCATGGGAATTCTTTTCCCATGAATAATGTGGCATTATTGAGAAGTCACGCGGCATCGGTGAACATTTTCTAAGTCGTGTACGAAATTGTCAATTTCCCACGCGAAAGTTGATCGTATGAACTCCAAAGTCGGGTCTCAGGACTGTCCCGTGTGATCGACGTCCCCTTTGAACCGGGGTTGATAAAAATCATGATTTATATTAAAAGATCGAGGACCGTTGATTTATAAAAAAAATCATGATCTCCGTTTAAAATACGTAAAATACGTAAGGACGACCCGAGACTCACTGAATAACGCAGTTACGTGAAGTATCTCGGGAGCGTTCGTTAGGTCGTTCCTTTTCCTGTTTCTTACGCGATGGAATTCCTGTCTCCTGGTGTGACGGGGGTCATTTTACCTCTCCGCTTTTCCGTCCGAAGCGTTACGTCGAAAGCGGTGCCAACGGCTCCCTCGACGGACCCGTTAACTGTCCAATTAGGGCGCGTCCGCGACGACAAGTCGCCACGAGGACGTAAGGCTTCTCTCTCGAGTCGAGGCAAAAGTGTCGCTCCCCTGAAGAGGTCCTCGAGGAGAGGAGGTCGATGACGAGTCGACTCGCGAGGTGATCCGTCAACTCCGGGACTGACGTTTCCCTCTTGATCCGTTGCATAACCCGTGTTGCAGGAGGTCGTTGCATAACTTTTTCACGGCACAAGGCGGAACTCCTTTGTCCGAAGAGTTGGTATCAGGGAATAGGGATTAAAATGGTGGACGCGCTCGGTGATGAGCAAAATCGGGCATACATTTGGTTAGCACAAAAAGTTAGTGACGAAGAATCCTTTTTGCAAGATCATGATCGAAACTGTGTCCAAGACGAAGATCGTGATGTTTTGGGTCTTGGGCCCTATATTTCCTCGTCACCAAATGCACTCTATCTTGAAAATGAAGGGGACAATCGTTCTAATGGCGATCGACCCTCCTGACCGCCGTCGACGGAAGACGGAGCCTTCCGGGCGGCCATCGCGCGGAATTCCGGCTGATAAATGGCGTCTTCGAACTACTCCGAATAACTATTCCCCCGAGAGATTAACGGGCGCGTCTTCATCTTTCAGGGTGATTTATAGGGCGACCCCGCACACACCGAAGCGTCCTCCTAAACCCCCCTCGTCGCCGGTCGATGTCGGGGCACCATGGAACCGATTCACAGAGGTGATACTTGCATCTTCCTCTTCAGGGAAAATTTCTCGCCTGTGGAAAACTATTTCCATCCCCGAATCAATCCATTTCGATGCACTTCCAATGTGCCTTACTTGAAATCTCATCCAAGAGATATTCCGCCGATAAGGTCTACGGTTACCTTCCGGCCATGGGTCGCAATGAGATTACCGATGCCTGGTTATTTCTGCGCTGCCCTCGGCGACGACGATCCGATCGAATTTGCTCACCAAGCAAAAATGGCCGCGAGGAAATTTTGCGGAATCGCTGCCGAAATTACTGAATTTTCCACGGCGAGATTGTGCCAAACGTTACGCGGCAAACCCTCGACAATATAAAAACAACGGTTTATTGTTTGAAATACTGCAGATATTTTGGAAAACAACATAATCTCTGCGAAAACTTCAGTCATTCATGATCGAATTTTTAACGGTTCCCGTGTAGAATCGACAACCCAGTTTCAAGCGAACTCGGCGTGCTCATAAAACTGCGCATAACCTGCACCCCAGTTCACGCTGCATGTCATTAGCGGCGTTGTTATTACGTGGTTTGCTAATTTCGGAGGCCCGAAGCAGGTGCGTGCACTTGCAGGCGAGCTGCACGCAGGGTGCATCATTGGGTAGGTCAGGACGGGTTGGTTCTTGCATCATACCTTTAACGCCGCTATTCGGCCTTTTTTTTGTGTATTTATTTATTTTAATGTTTTTCGTCAACGCTCATATCACGTGGAAAAGTACCTCGTAAGTTTACCAAAGTTAAGCAACGTAGAACGCGGCCGGTACTTGGATGGGTCACCGCCTGGAAATAGCGCGCAGGGTCGACTCTGCATTACCCTCGTGATTCTGAGCTTAAAATACAAAAGACAAAAAATACCAGAACGGAAACTGGAAATTAGAATTAGAAACTAACTACTCGGTACCAGATACAAGGCATTGCTTACCTCGCACGAGCGACGTCCCCGTCCGTGCGTCTCGCTCCGAGGTCCGCCTGGAACTGACCGCCGGGTCCAGCAAGGGTCGGTGAGGGAAGCCGCGGCATCGATGCGGGCGCGGACTAGAGAGAGACAGGAAGAGGGCCGCGTGCATTACGTATTCCGAGGCATTCCGGGCGCGCGTAGCGGCGCGCAAGTGGCGCGTAGCAACCGCCCTCTCGGGAACCGTGCCAGAGGCTCAAGGCCAGCCGCAAAACGAAACCCTATAATTTGTACGTACACGGTAGTCATTAGAGGCCAGATGTGAGATAAGGCCAAGTTCTTACGGATTATCCTGGCGTGTCTCTAATGACGGCACCTCTTCGCGTCCGTCTCGCTCGCTCGCCTTTTTGCCGGGTCGCCTCCACTTTGTCGGTTATCTCTTTCCCTCGTCTTCCGTTTTCCTTCGTTCGGCCACGTTCCGCGATTTCCATCGCGTACTTTACGACCTCTTCGAGGTTTATCCAGCATTAAGCGCTGCCACCGTGCTGTCCGTGATAGGGACGATTTTTTTTTTTTAAATATACCTTTATGCTCCTTTGCACACTTTTTATCCCACTCTTATGCGCAAGGATTCGCGCCCGGGAGCGGGACGAATTGCGTCGACGTGAAATGAAGTGCCCGTTTAGTAAACAGATCGTGAGATATCGCCAATCAATGCACGGGAGTGCCGTGCTAGAATGCGAGCGTAGGAAGTCATCGATCGTGGTCGTGAGTCGGAAATTGCTCCTGTACCTTGACTGGCTGTATCTCGCGATCTCTCTTGCCTAGGGGCACTTTATTTCGCGCCGCTGGATCTGTCCCAACCCGGCTGGAAGACAGCCTGAGAAGAAAAGCTTCGATCTAGGCGGAAAAGTAGGTGCTCTCGGGATGGCTTCAAGTACCGACTAAAAATATGGCCTAAATAATTATTCACGTTATGTACCTTGCGAGTCGAGGGTCGACAGAGAGAACTCCATGATCGATGCACTGTGCCCAAAAATTCAATTCCAGTCCGCTAATTGGCCACTTTTTCAATGAATTATTCTAGCCTGACTAATAATATGATCTACATAATTATTTTATTTAATCGTGCACCAGCGATTCAAGGTTCAAGGACTGGTAGAGAGAACTCGATCATCGGCACCCTGTGCTCCAAAATTAAATTTCCGACAACTGTACATACTTTGTGAATTTATACATATATATAATTAATCTATCCAGCCGTCGATCGCGTTCGACAAATTTTCCTACAAAATTATCTAAGCAATTATTCACATTGATCATGGACCTTGCGACTAAAGGGGTTAAAAAGCTCGATCATCCGCGGACTGTCCTCGAAAATTCATTTTTTAGAGGACGATTGTACATGATTTGTGAATTTATTCGTAAATATGAATATGTCCAGCGAGTGTCATAATCGGCTTGCAAGCGCTTACCTGTCTCGCTCGGCCAATCGAATTGCTCGAAAATTCATTATTAAAAGGACGATTGTACATGATTTGTGAATTTATTAAATATGAATATGTCCAACGAGTGTCACAATCGGCTTGCAAACGCCTACCTATCTCGCTCGACAGGTCGGCCAAAGACGCGGCCGTTCCTTCTTTCTCCCTACGGTACATTAAAAGTGCTAACAATTACTTCCACTTGTCCGCGAGATATTCAATGATAATCGTGGGTTGGAGTTCCCGCCTTTGTGCGGTTCTGCCAGATAGCATCAACCGCTATATATTCTCCGCTCCCGAACCGGGCCCGCGTTTTTCCACTCCCCTATTTACAATTCATGATGGAATTACGGTAATGAAACCGATTCCATGCTTTGCGGCACATCTGTCGTTAATAAATCCGCGGCCACATCTCGCCCACCGAGTTTCGAGACCGTGGAGCAAGTGGTCCCGAGCACCCTTCGCGATTCGTTATGAAAGTTAACGACGCTTCTCTGGTTGCTCTCCATAATTTATTTAAAATTCCCTGGGTCGACTTTGCGACGAGCCGCGGAGTTTGCGAAAGGAAGGAAAGGCTCTGGGAACTCTCCACAGGTTGGTCAAGGCTCTCGGGGCATCCCAGGAAAAGGGGGGCGAAGAGGGCATCTTTTCCACGAACTTTCCCCGACAGGTGCATTTCACCGGTGCGTGTAATTTATGGGCCGTCGTCGACTCCTTTCGCAAAAGATCCGCGATGATAAAGACGCTTGCGAAGTTGGTTATATACTGTACTTAAAGTTGAATTAATTGCGGCCGCGCAAAGACGGAAGAGTCTCGAAGGAAAGGAAAAAAAAAAAATGATAAGGGCTGTTATCACCCAGGGAAAATATGTCGGTCAAGGCTGAGCACGAACAAAGGCGGCTTAATCATCGCGAAGGAATTATAAATTGTAATCGTAGCCTCGGTGTAGAGGGGAATTTCTCACTTTTCCTTAATTAACGCGAAGTGGGCGCTTTATCGGGGGAGATAAGGACACGAAGTATCGGGAAACGAGGAAAGGCGCTAAAAATCGAGGATTGACGTACTATGGTCGAAGTTGAGGTTTCGACCCCAGGGAAAGGTCGCTGATTACAGAGGCTGATTACATTAATCTCACTTCTTATGCCAGTTTCTATAAGTCATCGGAGACGGTGAATTTTCAGAAAATTGATTAGATCTGGCAGACACCTCGGTGCGAGGCTGAAAGCCGATAGAAAGTTTCATACTCGCATTAAAATTAATTATCATAAGTCGCTTGTGTGAATCTACAATGATTCCCTACTTTCGCGGCGCACCTAATATTCCGTCAGTCGCCATTGTGAAGATCTGAGAAATTTCTAATTTTTTAATTTATATCATTTTTTCTTTTTAATGAAATATTAAAGTCGTCATCTGTCAACGCTGAGAAAATCGATGCTTATCAAGATCAAGATTATGAGGAGGAAGGCTCTTATGATCGGCGGTTTATGAATAGGACAATGATAGAACGAGTACGCTACGCTATAGGGATCCCCATTGATGACAAGAGTATCTCGTGTACGGGAGAGATTCATGGGGTTGCTCGCAATGTCAAGGCCACTAGGGTGGCGTGCACATTGAGGGGTGGAGGCCTATGGGGAGAAAGAGAAAGAGGCTGCGAAACTGCTGGTCCCACCATCGATCCGTTCCCCTTCCTCTTCTATGTGCACCCATCGGTCCAGAGTAGAACGCAATTGCTGCCTCCATTCTTGCTTTCCCTTCGAAACGATTTAACACTGTTTCTATATTAAAAACGTATCAATATTTCGAAATATTTAAAACTGTTCCGATATATCGAAACAGTTCTACCGATGTACACCGTTAAAAAAGTTTATTGCAATTTTATAATGATTCCGTTGAAAGTTTTTTTTTTTTCTCCAAACATGGTATTCTAATTCTTTGACATCTTCAAACGTCTACAACGTTGCTTACAAATTCAGTACGTAATGTGAATAAATTCCAGGAAATTACAACGCATGATTATTGCTATTATATTATGATTTATTTGGAAATTAATCGGGAACACTGATGCAGTTTCATGATCTCGAATCTATAATCTCACTATACTCTTGTGTACTAGAAGCGAGTTTTTAAAATATCTTTTGACGGTGTATATTGAAATGAAAAAGATATGACAAACGTACTGTGAATTTTGGAGAATTTTGGGTGTAAAGGAGCGGCGATGTAGAGGCATTTGATATTTCAAGGTGATATTTTCCACGGTGCAGGCGAGGTCGGAGCGACTCGCGTGATTTATTTCATCCACCACGCCTCCTGGGGGGGAAAAAAAGTGAAGAAATAATAAGAGGTAAGACACGGGAAGAAAAATCATAAGCGCGCAAAATCTCGCTTTTGAGAATCGTTTCTTAGCCGAGCGGAGCGTGACGGCCGCGGAACTTGTTGTGGACTCTCGACCGGTTCTTGAAAAGATCTGGCCTACAAGTCAAAAGTAGCACCTGCGCCCGGTTAATAATTATTCAGAGACCGTGCTTTCGATGTTAGACGAGGAAGCCTTGATATGCATCGACGCGGGTTAGGTCAGGTCTGGATTTTACGAGAGAAACACGCGTAGCAGCCGGTTTTCGAGTCGAGGTGTCGCCCTCGTTGTGCTCGGCTAATCCGCGGTGTAAACGCATGCGCCATTTTATTTAATTGGACGGTATCGAGTAGTTGCACCGCCCGGCTATTTTATTGGACGGGGTGCAATTGGGTGAGGTTAATTGCGGCAGGAATGAATTGCACAATGCGCATAATGCCGATGAAATATTGCGCGACGTGTTTTCTGCGAATTCGACGTGGAACGTTCCGGGAGCGTCGTGCATTTTCCCAGGTACCAGGTCGAGGGTTAAGTGATAACTCACCGTTATTGGAACCGAAGGGTCGTTTCAAAGATAGACGGAAAATATGGGAATGAGCGCGATAACGCGGTCGTTTCGAGCAACGTTCCTCGGTCTGGGGCTTTATGAATCGTCGGTGTAAATGGCCTTTTAGGCCCATCTTTTAAATAGATGCATTCCTCGGCTACGTCCTCACGCTCTGCCACTTTTTAACGACCGATCCACATTAGCGAAGCGTGCTCGAGCATGAATTCGCGGCCCGGAATGCAATCAAAACGCTTAAACGAGACCGTTTACACCGCGACGTGTGCGTCCGGTTTAACAGCCCGGTTTAAATCGTTCGATTGTGCCTCTGCCGTTTTAACGTGAAAGGGTCTTACCCAACGCTGCATTTGCTGTTTTGGTAAATCCAGTCGGCGGTTGTCGACGTTACGCCATGGAAGGCGATGCAGTTCCTTAGTACCCAAACTAAAAAAGAAATGCCGGCTGATGTTACTAAATGCGTCCGATTAAAAGATTCCCAGTTACCGTTAACGAGAATTGAGACTAATGCGGCTAGAAAATTACGCTTACATAAATCTGGTATTCCTAAACTGTTGACATTTTTCTGGTAGGACATTCTCGTTCTTCCGTCCAGAAATTCTCATCGGATATATCAGGAATGGTATTAGCGCGACCAGGTGATATTCTACTGGATATACATGATACTTCTAATCAGATGAATAGTATGGGCATGCTTAACCTGATTCAGCTGAAATCTAATTCTTCTACCTAGACAGTTTCCTTTTTTCCATCCTTCCGGACGTTTCTGAGACCGCTCGTGACTTCTTAGATTTGTCGGTACCCCGACAGTCCCTCGAAGAAGTCCCCGAGAAAATCCATCTAGAATTGGGGAAAAAAAAAAAAAAACATCTCGTCTCTGTCGTTACTGCGTATTTAGCAAAGGGCACGCTCATATCATCGGAGGCTCGGTGCGTTTCGAAACGGCCGGTATTCACGACTTACCCCATTGTATCGTCGGTTGCGTTTACCTCGAATCGTCGGGCAGAGCCTTCGATCAAAAGCCGGAGTCAAAGGTGTAAATCAGTCACACCTCCCACGCGGTTAATTTATCCTCGCGAGGAAGGATCCGACGCGACGAGGCACCTTTCTCGCCGCGGCCGCCATCTTGGAGCGGCGCGCGCACCTAACGCCGGCTCGGCCGGTAACGGCGCGACTTGCCGTTACCTACGGCCGAGCCCAGAAAGCGTGGGCCCGGGGGCCTCGAGGAGCGCTAAGAGGGCCCAGCAAAGAAATAAATGATTATTTTCTATTCAGCGCGTCGCTCGGCTGAGAATCTATTGAGAAATCGCCGTGTAAAAGGCGAGGCCGCGCGCCGCGTTGAGAAATCACTTCGCAACGCCAATTTAATCCCGTGAGAAGAACCCGCGCGCGTCCGAGTGCGTGCACGCATGCGCCGAGACTCAAGATGGCCGGATTTCCTTTTGCCGCCGCCGGCCCTCGAGAACTCGAATCGGCATCTTGCTTTGTCGGGTCTTCGTTAACGTAACGCCCTACGGGGGAACTTAATAACCAGGAAATAGGGAACCCGGCTAACGGCCCGGATCACGTGGTCGCGACGCCAAGATGGCCGACGCGGGGTTTTCAAAAATTCCCGAAAGTATCAAGTGATTTCGAGAGGCTCGCTAGAAGACTTGGAACATTTCCAAGGCTTTTATACAATGAGATAATGTAATTTTATATGACTTACAAAAAATGTATTATGAATTTAGCGCGTGACCGCACAGTTTTGCTATAACCTTGGGTATCGATAGTGCATGGGTTTTATGAATATTTTTAATGTTGCAAGACACATGCCAGGCGGTAACATTTATTTTAGTCCGCGGCTAATTTTTCATACGTCGGCGTGTATCTCTTTCTCTCAGTGTCGTAACGGTTGCTTTAAATGTCGACGAAGAGCCGTCGTGGGAGTCTTTCTTTTTTTAATGATAATCAGCGTTGTGATATTAATGATCGGTATTACGTAATAAGTAATCAACGTTGCGCAACCGAGGCAACATAAAGTGCCACGGGTAACTATTGTACGGATATCGTCAATGCACGTTCTTCGGAGAATCGGCATGGAAGGATTTGACAATCGGACGCGTGGGCAAAAAGTGGAGGGCCCTGTGGGGATTTCGACGTCGATTCTTTTTTCTTTCTTCTTTTCGTTTTTTTTTCTTCTTAAGGATTATCGCGCGCGCCTTTCGTAGTCTTATGAATACTCGGAGTGATTCTACTACGTGGCACTTGTAAGCTCCCTTGTACGACGACTGTGATGTAAACCGGAATTAAAAGGGATTCTGCGAGGCCGTTTTTTCCGTCGCTTTTTTAAGCTCCCTTGGATTGTAGGATTAACGATGTCATACGGTACATCCACTGGATGCGTAACGAGTTCACGTTGAATTTGCAGAAAATATACAGGAAACATTTCCGGGAATGTAGACTTCGATGCTCGGTCGTGCTACGTCGATGACGCGTACGTCTTCTTCGGGGTTCACTAAAAATTAAAAATATTCCCCAATCCCAAGTGCCTATAATTACATCTCCCATTGATCCAAGTACCCAATTAATCTCCTAATACAAAATTCCTAAGAATACCTACAGAGTGCACATTTAATTTACCGGAAATGTACATTGAACATCCCCAGGGATTTAGACTTCGATGCTCGGTCGTGCTATGTCGACGACACGTGGGCGCTCTTCAGGGTTCCCTAAAAATCTAAATCATCCAATCCCGAGCGATTATGACTTTTAGATTTCTCTTTAATCAAAGCACTCAATTAATCTTCTAAGAAAAAGTGTAAAAATCAGGCCAGAAGCATAGGCGAGGGTCAAAACGAAAGAAATAATCGTTGTCTTCTAGGTCTGGTTGCGAAAGTCCTTCGATGGTCCGCTCCTCGGCAAAAAGTGTCAGATATTGCCTAAGAACACACATATCTTCGTCTTCGGGAGCACGAAGGCGAGCTCTGGGCAACTCGAGGTCCACCGATAAAACCGCTCGACTTCTTGCGCTTACATTTCTTTTTTTCTTTTTTCTCCCCAGCCTCTTGATAATACGGTTACTCCCTGAAGAAGTGCAGCTGCAGTCCTCGAGAGCCCTGAAATCTAATCGGCGGGTCTTCGGTTCTGTTTCAGGAATCCGTGCGGTCCCGAGTGGCCATGGATTTCACCGGCAGCGTGGGCAGGATAGTGGAGGACCCGAAGGAGGCGAAGGACATCGCCGAGAGCGAAGGCATCATCTGGAGAAGAAGATGGAGGCCCTTCTCGAGGCCACCTCCGGGCTGCGCCATGGTCAGGCTGCATGGTCTCGATGGTGGCATCCACGTTCTTCAACCATGGTTCCATAGTGGCATTAAAAGGGAACTTGCTGCAGCCATCATCCGCGACCATGGCTCCGTCGACGGGTAAGTCCAAGAACGAGTACCCCTTCGGAGGTACCGAGCAAAAAGTGCGATACCTCGGAACTCCATACCAGAAAAATTCATCTTTAACATCGAGTAGGCGTATTATCGATATTAACCTGCGAAGTTAAAAATGCAATGTTATCATTTTATAACGTATTTACATACTTTATGCGCATAAATTTACGTAGAGATTTATAGTGAGGCCGGTTCACCCGTGAGACATGAAATTTAGAATTCTACTATAAAGTTAGTCATTAACATACATGGGTTGGGGGCAAGGGGCCATTCACTTGGAAATCAATGAAAACCGATTGCCTTTTGATTTCATATGATAGACGACAAAGCGATTCGGTACCAGGTGTGACAGTCGGCTTTAAAATTCTGGCAATGGTTCGGTGATTTCCAAAGATTGCCATTGATTTCCACGTGATTTCGAGCACGAAAATCCACGATTTCCTGAGTGAATACCATCTCGATTTGGCGGGAAACGGACGCGAGTCGATTTCTGCCGAGATAGGAGAATTATTGATTATCGGCGATTATCTTAAAATCGTAGAAAATCTGTCGCGCCCTTACGTCGGCCCGTGCACCGCCTTTACGAGGATCGGTCAATGATAGCGTAATGGCCGCCACGAGCCCGGCTGGAACCGGTTAAGAGTTACGACCTCTAAAGTGTTCACGGAGACATGCCCGACGTGCGGTTACGTAACCTTTAACGCGATTACGACCGATCGTAAATCACGATAAATTCCGATCGATAATTCTGCGGAGGGGAGGGAGTCGAATTCTGCATTTCCCCCGCGTGGCCGTGGAAGGGAAAAGTTCTGCTCCAAACGTCGCGATGCATCGCCGATGCATTGATGACACTCGTCACGGGATACTTCCGACATTCTCCCCCCTGGATGACGGTCGCTCATTGAATTAAATCCATCGCCCGTCGTATCTCCCTGAAAAAGTGCTTAAAACCGAACATAACCTCAAAAGCATTTTATTTCTCCCTAACAGTGAACGTGGAAATAGTGGGCATTCGCTCGTATCACGGAGCCCTCGCTCTTAGCTGTAGATACGTGCATTCAAAATTCGTCCACAAAATTCCTGGACATGTCATCCTCGGTGGTAGAGAACGGAAAAATTCCTGTAGAATTGTATGGTGTACATTTGCCCGTGATAATTAGTTAAAGAGATAGTCAACTAGGCGCCTCTCCACACTTTGCTATCTACAACCGTAGGACGCGCTATCTGACGGCGTGCGATCCGATTTGCGTTCCAGTAATCGAACGGCTGATTGGCCGACTTTCGATTAATTATCACAGGCGAACGAGGCATCGTAGAGAAAAGTTGTACAGGACTTTTCGACTCCATTTTCACAGAGGATTGCGATATAAATCGTGGGTTCGGATCCTACCACCCTGAGTATGAATAATGGAAGGCGAGGTTCTTTATTTATTTTCTTTTCCTAAAGGGGTGGGGCCTAGCGTTCATTTGGCTTAAAGACGACCATGGTGCAAAAGTCGACGACGCGCGCGCATGCGTCGGGCTGTTAAAGGCATTAAAGAAGCCGCAGCCAGTCGCGTTACGGCCATTACGCGTATTAAGTCGGCGGTTCTTGCGGCAGGCGCTTCGAATTAGTTCGGCTCCTCGGCTAATTTCCCTTTCGAATTCGGTCGGCGCCGGATTCGGGGATTCGCCGGAGCGTCGTAGCTAATGCGACCAATGGGGGGCGCAATTAATGTCCTGGGAGTTCGGCTCGAGTGGGCACCGTCTAACGACCCCTTCGCTCGAAAGGGACCCCAAAGGGCCCAATAAAGCGAGGAAGAGGCCCCGGCGACGCTGCTCGTTGCAAATTTACTTCTAATCAATTAGCCGAACGGATTGGGAACAATGCACTTCCGATGCATCAGCCACAACGGCTCCCAATTTCGGATGCAGCAGATTATGGTGCGCCATTTTGCCTTTTACGTAGTTGGCGCGCGTAAAGAGACCACGAAGCCTTGAATGCGGATGCGATATATAATGAGAACGTTGAAAAGAAAAGGGAAATTTCGCAGAGTTGGAAATGACTTGATCTTGATTTTTATTTTACTTTAACGTCACTTCACATCCACGTAGTTTGAAATGAAAAATCGGTAACAGAGGGTTAATGGTTAGTAATTAATTGAGATAATATCCTCGCGTTTTAGCTCGTGAATTTACGCCGTTGTAACAGAAATTTCTCTGTAAAGATAGAGAAGGGATTCGCCGAAGCGGTCCGAAAACCGGGAGCGTGGTTAATGCCGAGAAAGTGAGGTTAGCTCGCCTCTTCGGAGCGCCTCGCGAGAGGGAAAGAGAGGGCGCGAGCGCGGTCAGGGGAGCCAGAAAGAGACGCCATTATCAGCGACCTAGGGCAACCGCGGTCGCGGATTCGCTTGAAATCCATTAACCAAACGACCTGGGGACAATCCTGGGATACAACTTCCGCAAGTCCGACTGCGGCGAGGTCCCAATTTCCATGCAGCGCATTCGGGGCGTCCGTTTCGCGAACTCGGTAATGCCCCGTGTAATGCCGCGCCGTCGAGCGGAGGAGAGGATCTCTCTTCCCGGAAGCCTCCGGCTTCGAGAAACATTAAAAGGAAACGGCGTAATCTCCAAGGAGGAGGGCAGCCAGTTCCTCGTAAAATGACCGGCCGAAAAAGGGGAGAATTATTTCTATAAAGAAGTTGTTTACACGCAGAAATCGGCCGCGCCGGTTAGACCCTGAAAAGATGTACCGGTCTCTAGGAAGTGAAGTTCTCCGTGATTTTTCTTAGATTAATTAATAAGAGTAGTTTCTATGCAATTTCTACATAGATCCTCCTAGGAATTGGGATCGTTGCCACAAGAAGTCTCTTTATCGAAAACGGAATCCGCGCACTCGTTTCCCCGTTTTAAGGTATTCCGCGTTTACACCGCTTTCTCCGGCCATTCCGTTAATACGTTAATACCGCGCATTGTTGTTTCGCGTTTATTCCCTTGTTAGGCCACTTAGGAAAAGGCGGTACACTCCCACTTCCGGTTGTTACGTTCGTACCCGAGAATTACAGGCCTTGTTTTGCGTTTAACGCATGTACCGAGCCAGATCGAGTTGCACGACATCTAAGGAACCTATTTTCGGGTGAATGAATATCCCACGTACCGAGAGAAATTAATGTTCAACCTCACCACGAGCTGTGTGAAACTGCGAAAAGTGAAAATAACTTCGTAAACTACATTATTATATACAAGTTATATTTAATAGGATATTTTCCCAGGTAAGATTTACCCTTAATTTTTCTCAGGGTGGCGATAAACATGTTAGAATTATCAAGAATCGTATGGTTTCATAGCTGCCAGTAACGTCATGCAACAGAGGGTTAACATAAAGTCCATCGTACACGCTCTCTAAGACCCGTAGCAAGTACTTTTACAAGACCGCTTAATACCGCCGGGCAATAAAGAGTTTCTTGTGGCAAAGGTCGCTTTTCCAATTCCCTCTTAGAGGCGAAGTTCATCGTAACGTCGTCGGAGCTAAAAGAGCCCAGGGGTCTTTCCTGCCCCTTTCTTCCTCTCCTCGGCACCGGACTTCGGGCCAGGACGAGCACCGGATCCTTGCGAAGGATCCTTTAGGGTCCTTTTAGGCGTCGAGGAAGAAAAGGGGACGTCGGTAATGAAGGGAGCAACAAGCAGCGGGCAAAGCCTCTCGAGTTTTACGATCGCGTAGCCGCAGTGCAATCGACTTTACGACCGACTCGCCGTCGCATTTTTCATGGTCGGTCTTCTTATTGCATCTGCTGACCTCTATCCGCCTTTTACGACGATTTTCATTCATCCCGCGATACGCCTCGTTCGGCGAGCTCCGTTAGAGCGGTTCGGCGAAGCTAAAGAAAGGTCTAAAAAATGGGAAAAAAGCTCCTACCAATGTTACTAGATGCGCCTGGTTGAAAGATTTCTAGGTATTAACCCTGATAAAAATCGACGGAAATTTACGTATCTTTTATACAGACCTCTTGGCTCACGCAAAAACGTAAAATGGAAACATTACAAATCAGAAACTGTAGAAATACCCGTTACGCTGTATTTTCACCGTATTGATAAATTTTTTTTTTTAACTTCAATTAAATGTGACGTTACGTTATCATTAACTGCTATTTATCGTGACATCGAAATAACGAGTATGTCAATTTACATGGGCATTTTTGTCAGTGAATCAGAAGGTCTGATTAACGCGATTAACGCGAAATTAGGAATTCGCTTTGGATTTTCCCGAGAAGAGTAACAACGTACCCAGGCAATGTTTTGCAAAAAATATGTTATACGTTTAAACAGATAAATAGTAAGACCAGATATAATGATCTAATCCAGTTAAAATATTCGGAATTCTGGTTCTTTTAAGTAGGCCTCCTTTTTTTGTTTCTTTTTTAGTGCGAAGAGCACTGGTACTACCGTTGCACGCGTACCGACTTCTTTTGCACCTCCTCTTCATCGCCTCTCTTAGACTTTATTGTTCCTCGTAGCCAGACTCGTTTCCGGCTCGTATTCCGCGGAATAAGGGTCTGGTCTCGCCGCTCGCCGATTTGCGTTTTTTCTCTCTCCCCATTTTTCTCCCCCTTTTTTATTTTTACGCAATTTCGAAGTCGGCACTTAACCCGTCCTCTCGTTTTGCGCGAGTTCTTCGTGCGTGCTGGTTTAATTGAATCTCCTCCTTGTTGCGCAGGGTCTTCCTCGTCAGAGAGAGCAAGAGCAATCCTGGAGCCTACGTCCTGACTTACAAGTACAGCGAGAAGGTCTTCCACGCCCAGATTCAGCCGGTAAGAGCTCGTAAAATCCCCGATGTTTCGTGTCGAATCGAAAGTTCTTGCTTCGACCAAACATGTCGGAAGAAGTCGACGCAACGAACGAGCGAAACTACCTCTTCGGTATTCTGTTACCATTTCTGGTAGTCATTTGATACGTCTCTTAAGCCCATACCCGTCTCGAGTAACGTGGACACTTTGTTCTTCATTGTTGCCCAGAAAAGTCGCAGCCGAAGCGGTGGTTTCGATCTCTATCTCCTTTTTTTTGTTTTCAAACTCAGGACGCGATACCAAGATGGCGGCTTTGGTCACGGCGTTCTCGCTTGAGTATTTTTAGATTTCGCCATACCTTGTATAATAACCATCTAACAATTGTAAGTGATATGCAAAGTAGGTCTTAGTTTTGAAAAATCTCTGAAGTCTCGTATCCGTACCTCAATCGTAAGGTTAAAAGACGTCTTTAGTCGTTCAAGGTGTTATGAAAGTGGCATACATAAAAAAGAAATTCTTGTTCGAAAAATCAAATTTTCTGTGTTTCAAGACCTCAAGAAGGAGGCTATAAGGTCCTAATACCCATAAGATTCACTTTGTTATAAAAAATGTTAGATATCTAGAAAAAAAATTGTTTAATCTTGAAATTTCGAGGTCAGTAGTACCTTCCTTATAGTCTTCACATTCACGTTGTAAAGTTTGAAACGATTCGATTCGGTAGATGTCTTTCAACCGTAAAATTGATACATGAGTACCCAAGAGTGTAAGACCAAGACTAATCGTGCCCATGACCAGAACCGCCGAAAATTTGAATAATTCGCCCAAACATTTGCCTTACATTCTTAAGAGTGCCGATCAGCTAACGATTCTTCAATCTTCCAGGTGTTCGACGAGCGCCGCAACTGCTGGCTGTACACCCTCGACAAGGGCGTGACCAAGTTCTACGACCTGCTGCAGCTGATCGAGTTCTACCAGCTGAACGCAGGTTCCCTGCCGACGAGGTTGACCCACTACGTGCAGAGTGGGATTCCAGTCCCACCAACGAGGCCAGAAGATGGCGGAGCATCGCCATCCCCACCAGAAGCAGCTCAGAGATTCAACTCCAAGAACAACGAGCTGCCCAATCCAGCCAGCATTTGAGTATAGCGGTCCCAGCGACCCGGCGATTTCGACGAGCACGTTACCACTTCGTCTAGCGTGACCAACAACAACCATCACAGCAGCCAGAACAACAACAACGTAAGCGCTGGGCATGGCAACGTTCGGTCGACGTCGTCGGGATGCTGGACCCTCTGCAAGGGGAGCTGCGGCTAGCAGGACGTCCAGGTCGAAGTTGGACCCTGGTACCATGGTCCATTCAACGGGACACCAGCTCTCCAAAGCGAAGAGGACACCTGGACGAACGAGGAGCCTGCGAGTCGAAACCTCTTCGGGGTCGAGAGGGCGCGTTCGTCGCGTTTAAAACATCAGAGGACAACAAAGAGGAGCGACGTCGACCTCCAGGGCTATCACGCCCCGGAAGTCGATGGTCGCTCCTCTCTTCAAGGTCTCTCGTGTGGGATTCTTGAATTCTCGGGGTGGGTTAGAAGTTATTAAAGGATTATTGACGCGTGCGCGTGCGCCTTAGGACGGGTCGGACTTCCGGAAGTCACGGGGCCCTCCCTCGAGGAGGACCCTGAAGACGGGGCAGCGGTCCCTCGACAGGGAACCCTAGGTCCTCTCCTTCGTCTTCCTGTAACGTAGAATTGCGTAGCTAGGCTGATGTCGGGATTTATTAATAAATTGTGGAGGGTGAAATCGATGGAGAATGGGAAGGAGAGGCTAAGGGGTACCTCTTAAGTGTTTTTATCGTATGTTAGAAATAGGCTTAAGGAAGATTTTCGATTCCTTACTGTCTAGTGGATCTTAAGGTGCTCTTAGAGACTCGAGAAAACGGATTAAGCGCGACTAATGCGAATTATTAGCGAGGCCAGGAGTCTCCTCCTGTCGCGCTGGCTTTGCCGGTAGTTCCCGGTGTTCTTTCCTTTTTTTTACTTTTTTTTTTCTTCTTTAATCTCTCGTACCGGAAATTACCGCCCTCGAGACCTCGGAGTACAAAACAACGTAGACGCAAGACCCCCCTTTTCCTTTTCTACGTGTCGCCGTGCAAAACAAGTGTAGCCTTAGAGATGTAAGCGACGTGCAAAGAGCACGCCACGATCGGCGATGTTCTGTGACCAATGCGCAATTTCGCGCAGGCAATAAGACGTTTGTGACTCGAAGTTCAGTCTTTCCGGCGAGTGTGCCCGAGTTATTGTATGTTCGTGCGTGTGTGTGATCTTCAGGAGCCCGAAAGCGGCCCCTATTTGTGAGCTAGAGTCGCGATTCTTCACGAGTAGATATANTACATACTTGATTTCGATCAATCCGCGCGAAGTCCGCTTCTTCTCGCGAGCCTTCGCTCGCCGAAGAGTCCAGAAATCTAAGAATCAACCGAAACCTAAGAGACCCTACGATTTATACGTTCGGCCATTTTCTACAAAATCTATTTTTCAACAGAGGAAGCTCGGGAGGTCAACCTCGTTTAGCGACACTCATCGCCGACCGCTCTGTCGTTCGCGTAATTCTGGACACTAGTTTAATGTCATTTCGATTTGTCATTTGAATAATATCGTAATGGAGTCGCGATCGTATTTGTCGTGTCTTTGTAGGACTTCGTCGCCATTCAGACCATTGTTGGGGCGAGAAATCATCCTCGGAACGACCGAATTCTTTCGCACGGGAGAGGGTGGAAGTGGTGGCGGCAGTTCAGGCGAATGTTCGACAAGATGTGTGTTTGTTCTGTCAAAGTTCAAGTACGATTTAGAATAAACTCTCCTCGTTGCATCGGGGAAACGGAGGAGTCGGGGCTCGAGTTTTTGAGCGAATCGAGGAACGAACTCCGTCCGAAAATACTGGAAGGATTTAAGGTTACATGAAAGTGGCGTCCAAGGGCTTCGTTTATGAAACTTTTCTCCGGACTGGGTCTACGGAATCGGTTAAAACTTTACAATGTGAATATGGAGTCTGCGAGGGAGTTCCTGACACCCGTAAAATTTCGATTTTTTTTTTGTTTTAAATTTGTTTATGGACATTTAAAAATTTTTTTATACATGAAATTTTATCAGTGCCAGGATCATCTTTATAGTCTTTACATGAACGGAGTAGAATTTGAAACGATTCGGTACATCCGGTTAGGAGAAAAGCTTCATGAACGATTGATTCCTTGGATGCCACTTTCGTATCACCTTGATAAGGACTATCCAGCGTCGTCCTTTTGCTAATATTTCCCTCGGTTTATGTATTTTAAGTCGACCCTTTGTTGTTCTTCCATTCGCTTGCGATTCGACCTCGCGGCATCCGATGTTCATGATCTCATACATTACACGAATGTTTTGGACGTGCGATCGGTTCGTTACTGATTATTAATTAATATAAATGAGGCCGCGTGAAAGAGTGGGAGAGAAAGTTGAAGGCAGAGGGTGTGGGAACGACACAGAAGAGATGGGACGAAGTAGCAGAGTATGTGTGGTTTAAATTAACTCACGGAAATGTTTTATCGCGCCGATAACGAAGTAGCTTTAACGGATATCAAAGAGGCATTTCTTTCTTGTCGCTTCCCAAGATGATCACCCCCACACTTTTGATTTAACGTAATAATATCGAGAAGTACAATCATTATTTATATAAGCGCTCGGGCAGGCGAACGTTTGTGTTTGCTGGTGGAATAACGTTTTTTAACTGTTCTAAATTGTTTCAATGACTGGCGGAGTCTAGAAAATTAATCGTTCTGCGTGTCAATTTATCTTGTGATTGAAATACGATTCGAAGGAGCTGAAGTTAACGTAGATTAAAATGTTTTTCTTTCGCATACTCTGCGAGGTGTATTAAGTCAAGAGTCTTAGTAAGGAATGACTGCGGAGAGCCGAATGCGTTAGTGAAAAAGGGAGAAAGAGAGAAAGAATAAGGCGAGATATAGTGTAGACCGAAAGAGGGAAACAAGGAGCGGATAAAATGGGGAGGCAAGAGAGAGAACGTGATAGAGATCGATCGAGGAGACAGAAGATATACATATAAATAAATAACTAAATGAATATATATATATATATATGTGTGTGTGTGTGTATAGGACATATTCTAAATTATACATTTTGTAACCGTGGAAGAAGTCTCTCGACTGACAACGCTAATAATCGAATCTTGTAATCGGGAACCTAATATCGAAGATGAAACGCGGTCGGACGAATCGATAGTCGCCGCTTAGGCCGATCGATAAGGAAGATCCTGGACGTAGGGAACGAGGGGTGGGTGGGTGGGTGGGTGGGAGGGTAGGTCCGTGTTTAGGGGGAGGGTTGAGAGGGGAGGGTGCGAGCAAAGAGATCACTCAACGGCATGGAAGGGTTCAAACTGCTCGATCGATGCATATCACCTATTTTCTATGTTTATAATCACTAATATGATCAATCCCCACTTTTCGACGTTTTATTATTGCCGTATCTTTTAATTAGCTTGTAGAGTTCCAATTTTACCACTTTCTTATTATGACAATTGGTCGAGCAGTTCGGGCCTCAAAGCGTTGAAACAACCATCTTACAAAACGTATTATATTTGCGACACAATAAGCCCCACGTACCTTTATTACTTCTTAATGATACATTTCGTTAATTTCGTTAATTTCGTTAATCGTTTATTTATTTTTCCCCGGAACGTCGAGCGAGGATGGGCGAATGCCTCGAGTTTCTCCCACCTCGTTCCCCGTAATTCTTTCCGATTTCGTTCATCGCCGCTTTCCTTAATCTTGCTTCTGAGCTGACTCGATCACCACCTTTCGTAATTTTAAGTCTTAGGCACTTAGGCGCTTCTTAGAACTGAATATTAGGATTACCTACGGAAAAGGCACCCCTTTTCAAGTGGATATGATGTAATGACTTTCGTAGTATGGAGACTCCTGGCGAACGACATCCGACCTAACCTCGCATTCAAGTCCGCCTTCTCCTGCCTTTGTCCACGTCTGCTCCTCTCACTCTTGCCCATGGCGCTCCCATGATCCTCTCTTTTTCTGCCGCTCGGCGGAAAGCGCGAAAATTCAACTTTTGGCATCTTCGCCTTGGGCGCAAAAGGAAAACGTGTTCGGCCTTCGCTGTAAATATGTCTATTTAGGCCAGACCTACAAACTCCTTTGTCTTTCCAAACCCTCGGGGCTCTGACAATTTGGAAATCATCATCGATCGCGGTCAATCGGTGTTGATTCACCAAGTCGGAGGCCACGCCTTGCGAGTTCTTCGCTCTAACCTTCTTTTATCCCAATTCTGACTACCGACAGCACATACCCATGGTTCGACGCATTGCATGGGACATTACGGACTGCCCGATAATCGTGCACACCAATAAATAGGATCATTAGGATATAAAGTATTGATAATGCTATCGGCATGCTCGTAGTTTCCCCTGGAATGCATTAAACTACCAATTTCTTCCTACCAGAGAAATCCAACATGGCGGCGGCAATTAAGCGATTCCGTTTCGCATGAAGGACTACGGATACATTCCTATAACCGTGTACATCAGTAAACTTGAGCATTAGAATAACGCGTAATGATGATTTCATCGGTATATCTCTAGTTTTCAGGGTATTAATATTAATATTTGGTGGTTTGCAGTGTTAATGGCCACGAGTAGTCTCAATAGCTGTGCACCGCTGACGTTACGAAATGTTTGTATTCTTCCATTGGAAACTATGGGTATATCGATAACTGCGCATCGATAAAGGAGTTTCAGTGCAAAAGATATTGATGTGCAGTCAAGACGTCCGTAGTTTCACGGAAAAGTAGCGATTTTGTCCTGTCGGAAGTTAGTCCCGCCATTTTCCCTCTTAGCTCGGTGCTGTCCGGACGCGAGCTCGACGGATGTCGGCCGCTCATGAGCCACCAACAAGTAAGAGTTATATAAATACATAACGATTATTAACGACGTAAATTATAAAAGTATATTTTGTATTATCGTAGTCCGAATTATTATACAGCGAGCGAGAGTGGTCTGTGAGACTGAACTACCGTATTCGACGTGTGTCCGATTTCACCAACGTCTGTTAATTAATAAAGGCGAGAAGTGGAGGAAAAAAAGAAATAAGAAGGAGCAAAGAAAGTGGTAACGGAACGTTTAAATCTGTCTTTTCATTTACAACACTCCCCTGGCCATATCTTTTAACGCGATTCTTCGTTATCGAACGAGTTCTTACTTGGTACAAAATATTCGGATTCATAATTCAAGATGGCGGCCCATCGTTTTAACTTCTATTCAACCGGAGCGCATGTAGCGAATATTTTGCTCAATAGGGGTGATCGCTTTGACAAATTTTCACGAAAAAAAAAGAAGAAAAAGGGGGTTAGAAAGATAACGTCTTCGGATTCTACTCGACTCGCAGAGTTAACAAGGCGAGAATTGATGCAATCCGAGGTTCTTTATTTTTTTAACTCGGCCACGAGGGCTTTTCCTTTTCTCTCTCAATTCCTGGCTAAAAAACGATAACTTACCCCCAACCACGGCAGACCTTGGTGAAATTCGCACTCGAATCGAAGACATTGACGATTCGATTAGCTATTAGGCTGAACTGTGAGATAATAATATGAGAGAGAGGGGGAGCGCCCTCGCAGTCGTGACGTGCTTTATAAGGGAGAATGATGATCTAGCTAGTGAAAGTCATTTGATTCGTGGTCACATTAGAACGCATCGCATTAATTCGCATAGTTATGCTTTGCACCAGATCCAATTTAAGTCTCCGACTTGTAGGAGACGCGAGACTTCGCAAAACAGCCATCGAAGTCTCCGATGAAAAACTCGCCGAACATTAAATCCCAAGAGTAAGGGAAGGGACTTTTTAGAAACCCGAACGCGGCCTTCTTGCGACTCCTCGGGAAAATGTTTTCGCGCAGCTCGTCATTCCGAAAGGAGAGAAAAATATGAATGGCCGAGAAAAATCCCCCGGATCGCCAAAAAATTCGACTCCAACAGGAGACAAGGACGACAGTAGAAAGCGCCTCGAGGAGATAGTGACGATTTTTTTTCTTAAAAGCTCTGGAACGACCAAAGAACCAGAGTTTCTGCCTAACGACGATGTCTTGGACCACCCTCTATTTCCTGGAAATTCTCAGGGCCCAAAGTTACCTTGCTAGTAATAATCGTTTTTTAAGACAGAGGTCCCTTGGACGTTAGGGGTGGTTGCAAACATGGCGTCGATGGCGAAACGCTTGTAAATATTATATGGCGGACTTGTAGATAATTATTACCAGCGACCTCGGAGTGAGTCCTACTATCATCTTCTCCACGAGATGCAAATATTATCAAAGGGGTGATACCGGCTTTTTCAAAATTTCCGAGTAACGATGCATTTCGTGCGCAGGGTCCACGTTTCTTCAGAGCTACGGTCGACTTGGAAGAACTCTTGGGGACCCTCGCCGATTGTATACCTTTATATTTTTTTAGTCGCGTATGACCATCGAACGCGAGTCGCTTAGAATTAAATTCGACATCAACGCCTGTAAAGGCAGACCTCGTCAGGTCCGATAGAACGCATCAGTATTAAGTCACTCTCTGTCGTGACTCGAACCCTGGTCATCCTAGGATCTTCGAATCCTGAGTGTGCTCGATGGTGAAATGATCCAAAGTAGAGCAGAAAGACAAAATGGAGAGTAGTTCGAGAACTCACGATACAGGGTGTCTACGATCGAAGCGACCAAGGAACGTAACGGTCGCGGTGGGACGATACGATTAAATAAAACGCACAAATGTGAGGAGTTAGAGCAGCTCGTCGACGTCTAGAGTGGCGAGCGACGTGTTGACTGAAGGATTGTCAGGAAAGAACGATTTGTCGATTAGCAATCGAGGTGGAGGGCCTCGTATTTGACTTATTTCCCCTTTAAAGGATATCCGAAAAAGATGACAAAGGTCAGTCCGCGCTGGTTCCACGTGAGTTCGACTTGGCGGAACATCGAGTACGGACTGACCAAACGTTCAATTCTTTATTAGTCCGATTTATGTACGACTAAATCGAGATCGACCAGAGAAGCGACGAAGGGTTCTCGAATGTCGCGACGTTGATCGATGCGGTCGAGTAAATTTTAATAAATGCCTCGATCAACGTCGCGACGCTCGGGGACGCCGGAAACTCGCGAGACTGGATAACCTCCTACGACATATCCACCCCCTGAAAGCATTCGTTCTCTCTTCTACTCAACGGTAGTTCGCAATAATGTAAAACACATCCGTAGCACCGCAATACTTGGAGACCATTGTTATACCTTTGTATGGAATCTTTAATATGCAATAAATCAATTCAGTATACCGTCAGCGGTCTGTTTGTCGCCTAAGTTCGCGTCCCCCGACCTAACCTCATTTCGCTTAAAAAGCGAACTCGGTTATCCCATGCAAGATCGCTAGGTTTTCTTTTTAGTCGTATCGTACTTCTCGATTATGGAAACCCCGCGAAAGCGGTCGGAAACTTAACCTAATAGTCAACGCTCAACCCACGCTGAAAGCATCAGCTCTTACCATTCAATAAAACCGTAATATCCGCAGTCTTTTAAGATTTACTACCTTTTCTGAACAACCTAGATACTACCGAAATTATACAATTCAAACAAAGATTATGAAAATTTGCTAGGGTGTTCAGAAAAAATACCGCGGGTTTATGTAGTGCGTGACTACCACCACTACTTAACCAAACCTGGTCCGGGGTGGTCGGCAGTCGCGAGTGGACTGAGCTACGCTCGCAGCGCCGGTTGGCGAGCCGCTTGCTGATTGGTCGAGCCGCCGAATCGGCATGCGCGCGCACGCTCGCAACAGGTAGGCTGGGCGCAGGCAAGTCGCAGGTGCCGCCAGGGTAGCCGAGTGGAGGTTGACTCGAAGGTGGGAGTCGAACCTGACCGGTAGCCGAGCCGTGGCTCCCCTGCCTTCGATCGGCAGTCGCTCGCACGAAGTCGCCACACCGAGGTGAGAAAGTTCGCGCGCGAAATGTGATCGTGTCGGTGCCCCCGCGTCCCGGAGGCCTCGTCCACAGCGATGCAAGTAAGTTCTCGATTCTCCATTCTCGAAAGCTAATAACTCGATGTCCGATCGATTTACCAGGCTGCAAAACCCGGTTTATTTAGTATTGAGAGCCCACGGGATTTACTGCGCAACCATTGTTGGGCCGTGAACTCCGTCCCGAGCGGTTCCACCTCGGTGACTCCTCTCGGAGAAAGTGCGCGAGTCAAGCCTAAAGTTTCTATACTCGACGCGACTTCCGCTTTAGAATAGAATATTGTTTCAAATAAAATGTAAAGGAAGTAACACGAAAACGAGTGGCGACGATGTTAACCTCTGGAAACGAAGAAAATGGCTTGGTAACGCTACATGAGGAGCACACATCTAGAGACTTGCATGCTTAGCTTTGTGATATGATTCCAACGTTCTTGAATCTGGAAACAAAATAGGAACGGCGAGGCTTATTTTGTTTCGCGGGATTTTTTACATTCAGGTGTTTCTAGCGGGTAGAATATTTGTTAAAACCTTTTTCTAGATTTAGGGGATTTTATTCCTTGAAGCATATGCGAGGTTCTAGGCTCGATATAAATTATTCCGGGGTTTTAAGTGGGTCCTGAAGACTTAATAACTTGGTCTGGCTTATTTGGTTTAGTCCTGGCTTAAAGATTAAAAAAGTCAATCACCTCGGATTTGAGCTGGGACCAGGAGATCGCGTCATGGGAGAACCGCTCGCCGCCATATTGGAGTGCAGTCGAGCAGGAACGGCTTCGCCTCGGCGGAACCGAAACAGACGAAGCGAGGACGTCGGTCCTAGGGGATTTCTAGGGAATCTTGGGATCTTGGGGTATCAATACTCCTAGCCGGGAACAGACTTCGCCTCGCTTCTTCGAGCCTTCTCGAGAACCAGTCGGACGGCATTCCTGAACGGCCGAGCTGCCCACGAATTCTAACCTGACTTGGCTGACCTGACTTTCCTGACTTTACTCCTCGAAACTTCGAGCACTCTCTCTCTGCTTTCCACCGCAGGCAACGCGAGAACTATTCCTCTTCAACTTTAGAAATTCTTCCACGGGCGAGAAACTTTTCGACTTTTCTATTCCCTCTTTCCTGCGTCCAACTTTTTACACATTGTCGGAGCGAGTCGAGAAGGCAGGAATTATTGAATTATTAAATAATTCCCTGGTTTTCGGTGAATCAATTGTTAATGCCTCGAGGGTTTTAAATATATTAAACGTATTTATGAGGAGTGTTGAATATGGATATTGCGTTTTCTCAAGGAACTCTTAACCGACTTCGCCGTTTCGTCGAAGGCTAAGGGATAGGTAGGTAGGAAGGTTTTTATCGTTACTCTTTGCCGATAATTACAGGATATAACTGTCGTCCTCGAACTGTGGAATTATCAGAGAGCCTGGAAGTGGCTTCGGATATTCTGTTGAGAAGTTCCTTCTCAGGATCGGATTTAATGGAGAATTTTCATCGCATCGTAAGTTTCGTTCACTGATTTTAATGGGCGTCAGCTCTTCCGCGAGGACGTTAAACTGGGAAGTTTCCGCAATTTTATGGAAAGGATTTTCCTCCTTGTGCGTATTCCTGTACTCGTCACTTCCGGTAATTAGCCGGTGTAGTAATACTTCCTCAGGTTCGTTCTTCGTGTTCACTCTTCGCGTTCATTTCTCGAGTATGTTCTCCAGAAACTATCGAATGTGCATTTAAGGCGAAGCTTCGAACGTGTTGCACAAAGTGAAGCTATATGGATGCACAAACGTCGAGTTGCTTAAAAAATTGCTGATCGTGACAGTTTTACGATCTTGAAATGCAGATAAAAACATGGACGCCTTACGATTCTCTTTGTTGTCGAAATATGTCTGACGGTTTTCCTGGAATTGTCATTAAAAATTCACGGAGGGGAAATAAATGTTATGTCCAGTTTACTATCACGCGTTTTCGACGTTAAGTGCGAAATATTTGGACTGACTTACTGAGAAAATTTGTCGCTATTCCGATTTGTTTGTCGAAAGATGTACGTTGCTTAGCGAAACACGTGGTCGCTATCGAACTCCGATACTTTCGGTTCCATCGTTGAAATCCTTTACACTCAGTACCTAAACTAAAATCCCACTAGCAATCTGTTCGGCGAAACTGTTGAAAATAATTTTCTAAGAATTCAAAAGTTCATTAGTATTGAGGAAAAAAATATCTCGTTTCTTAACTCGCTGATATCCTTATTGGGTGCGTAATTAGGGACGAGGAGGAAATGTGCTCCAAAATGGGTTCGGAGAAATCGGAAAAGAGGGCCGCTCGTAAAGCAATCGTCGAGGTTTTGAATCTCGTTAAGGTATAATTAGGTGCAATTAGATGGTATTAGGTCCCAGGGTATTTAGGGATAACAGAAGCTTGCCTTCAGGTAGTGCCGACGGATGGAAAGGCATTTTGCATTTTCCTATTGGTGTCAGCTGCGCCGATGAGTCATGACATGTATTATATCACATTCTGTCATCCTTGGGACTATCATTGATAATTTTTAGGAGCTCATCCGGTCTGAGTTTCAGCGCAAATCGAGGACTCGAAGTCGAGACCATAAGTGTGAATTCTTTGCGAAGAAGGCCGGAACAAATATTTGCCTTATTCTACGTCGACCGAAATTTTGAGGTTAATCGTCGATTAATCATCCGTTAATCGTCGGTTTATTGCTGATATGTCCAAAATTCTCGATAATTAAGCGATGGTGGACCAATCGATCAGTGACCTGGCCATGTAACATCCGCGTGCAAGTGGGTGCATTATAAGGTGCATCGCGTCTGCTCCCAACGGAATTTCACCGTTGTTGCATTGGCAGCCCTGCCAGGGAACACCCCGTGTAAAACAGCTCTCACACGTGCATTTAATGGAACACCTATGTACACGAGACTCCACCTGTGTGTGCCAGAAAATGGTTTCGATCACGCAACGGTCGAGTCACCTCTCCTTCGCGCCGGAGAAACCGCTCTTCGGGTCAGGAGGAATTTCTCGCTTAAGAATTCCGCTATATTCCTGGAAATAACTTGACTTAAAACATCAATTTTAACGAGGAACCCCTCTTAAACGTAAAGCTAGAGTGCTCGACTTTTCACCTCACCTTCCAGCAGCTCAAAGATGACTGAAATTTCCGATTTCCAGGAGTAATCCCTCTTTAAGATGAAACTATTACTATCTAGTCACACATTTTTACTTTGGTAACAGGTCGATGGAAATTACTCTTATTTGAATTGAATTTTCATTCCCACGTGACTGGAAAATTGATTCGCACTGCCAGGTTACCGACATGACGAATTTTCTTCGTGATTTTCAGGTCGGTACGTCGGTGAGGATGGATCCACCGGAGGATATTCCCTTCGAGAAGAGTTAGACGTCGAAATTTTCCCCAGAAGAGAGTTACACCTGCCGAGCCGACCCGCGAAAGTCGGGTCTTCCAGTGTCGAAGATGTCCCTAGTGACGATCCTAGGGATAGCCCTGGTGATTTCGGTGACGAGGGCAGCCCTGAGTCCTGATGGTATCAAATGTGGACAACAGAGGTGTTCCACCACCGAATATTGCAGCCCTTTCGACCAACAGTGCAGACCTTGTTCCGTCGTCTGTGATCCATCCAATCACAACCAGCAGATGGATCTTTGTGTGAAGGACTGCCAAGGTGAGCAAAAAAACAATGTAAATATAAAATGCACATCGAATAACTGTAATGCACCTAATTATGCATTGTAAAGTACGTTTAGAGGGAATGAAAGGTCTCTTCCCTGATTGTAAAATTGCCTGGTAAGTGTAGCACCTACCAGAGCTGTAATTACCTGGTTGATTCACCTGAGTTCTTCGATTAATAACCGGAATTACCAGACTGGTATGTAGATGTATTCTGGTATTTACTTGGCATTCGAAGTGAGCGAAGTTGGCTCTGAAATATCTCCCTAGACATCCAACGAGGGTTTAAAGCGTTCCACTTGTGCAGTTTAGGGAGGCAAACTTCGGCCCATTTGGGAGATCCGATTTATGACTTTCACACGCACTGAAGTCCTCCGAGATTTATCCTTATCCGAGCCGAGACACCTTTTCAGACATTTCCCGTCGTTACTCCTGCTAGTTGGTCCTTTCGGGACCCAAACTTGACCGAGGACTTTCTGGAAGAAAGACATCGGGCGAAGGATCTTTGAGATTCGGGCCAAAATAGGGGACCGGAGAAGCGATGGGTCAGAAGATAAACACCCCGTCTTCCATCCAACCTGTCCAGGACCAGTTCCAGAAAGAATGGACTGTAGTTCAGCCTCGAAGGAACCTCCTAAAAATTCCCTTTGAAAAGTCACCGACCCGAGCTACGAAAGCATTCAATTGTGCGCCAGGTTTAGCATCAAAAGGTGGATACCTACACCTGCTTCGACGTGGAGACGTAAATTAAGAAAGGAATTCAATTATTCCTGGATGCCCAGGAGAGTGGACGCGTCGCATGGAGGCCATCGATCTCCCTTACAGTAAATGACCGTCTCTTAAACCTCCTTTTTAAGGGATTTCGCGGGTAACCCGGAATCCCGGCAACGCGGAAATCGGTCAGAGGCTGAAGAGTCGAAATGCCTCGAAGGGTCCTCATTAATATCAGTCCATCGGAGAATGGATCTCCGCGTCGTGGCGGCGCACGCAATTCCTGGGGAATTCGCCGGGGCGACTCGACGGCTCGCGAATGAGGGATGGGAGCACTAAGCCCGGGCCCGTCAAGTCCGGAAAGCTCGTAAATCACTTTTCGGTGCTTCCGGAGGCGTGAGAATCGCAAGTGCACTAAGGCGGCCCGAGAAACGCTCTTGAGCGGACGCACCGCGACGGCAACTCGTAAATCAAGGTCCTGCTTGGCACGCTTTTCGTCCTGGACAAACATCGACTTTTTCGACGGATGGCCGAGAAAGTGGACGTCGCGAACCGATCCCCCGTTTTCGACCCATTTTTAAGCTAGGAGAAGGCTAAGGCCTCGACTAAGAAGGAAGGAAATTAAAAGAGCCGGGAAAGGAAAGTGCTCTTCCTGGAATCTATTTAAATGAAATTTCTTATGCCACGGCGGTGCAATTTTGTATATTGAAAAAAGGGAGGCGCAAGAAAAAGCGATATGCTTATCACTTTATTTTATTCTCGTAGATAGGTAAAACCTCCTATACCACGGCAATGTCACGTGTCAATGAGATGCGATCGTAACGAAAAGTGAAACACTTATAATTTCAATTCATCTGCATACATAGTCGCTATTTATATCCAGTCTTGAGTCGCATTGAGAGGAAAGGGAGTAAAAATAGTTAGAATTAAAATAATCGTACCATGGCATATTGTTATACCGTGGTGCCATTTCTTGTATACTCCTCGAATCGACCCTCGTTTTCATCCATACGAGAGTAGATCGATGCGGTAATTTCTCTTCAAGGCGGAAGGTGGAACGGGTCAATGTTCCTTAAGAAAATCACCTCTGACTGTACATCGACTGTACATTGGTCTTGCCTGGCACACGGTATACACATGTACTCGTGTTTGTGCAAGGTAACTGGGAATATGTCGAAACGTCGGGGTACATGCGTGCCGTGTTTCCCCTGGCACCACCTCACCTGCTCACCTGTCTACCTCCACCTGAATAGACCTGGGCCCGTTGACTTTGCACCTGACGGTACTACCGACTTCCCACACTGCCAGGCTGGTGACTCATCGTCTGCTAGACACTCTCAGGTACAGGTACCACAGGTATTCTCACAAAGGGCGTCCACCCTTCTCAGCTTCTCCCAGAAAAGGAGGAGAAAAGATCAACCTGTACGGTCGGTCCAAGACCCGGGACACTATAAAAGGACGCAAATAAGCTGAAAATACGGGATTCTTCCGCATTTCTTCGCACCTTTTTCTTTTTTCTACCCAGGTGTATTCAGGAAAATTCGAAGTGGTAATTTTTGTTTAACTCGAGGATGATGAATGATATATTGTAGGGGTGTCAGATTATCCTAGAAGGTCCTTGGAGGGGCATAGATAAAGTGAAAATTTACCTGTCTTCTGCATTTCTTCGCACCTTTTTTTCCACTTAGAGGAACAGTTAGGTAATTGCGAAGTAGTAATTGTTTTTTTTTTAACTTGAAGATGATCGGTTGAATGTTCTAGGGGTCTCGGGTTTTCAAGCATCATTGTCAATGATGGATCGCTATTTTCAGGACGGACGTTGATCCTTGATTAAAAATTGCACCAGGTTTATTCGATCCCGAGCTCTTCGGGGCACTCTTCGGGGTCGACTTACACCTTCTCCGATTACTCGTCAACAACATACCAACACATGACGTATTTGGTAATACACGGTGTCTCCTTTGGCTTCGTGAAGTCATGCGTGATGCCTCCATTCGTCCTTTTTCTCTCTCTCCGAATAATGCCACATCCTCTTCTCCTCGTCTTCATCGCGGACTTCGACCGTTCGTCTTATTCGCCATTTCTCTCGTGATGAAAC
This sequence comes from Orussus abietinus, assembly GCF_000612105.2. Classification (NCBI taxonomy): domain Eukaryota; kingdom Metazoa; phylum Arthropoda; class Insecta; order Hymenoptera; family Orussidae; genus Orussus; species Orussus abietinus. The sequence goes on along the minus strand of NW_019394279.1, from coordinate 469,690 downwards.
CACCATTTCAATTAATTATATTCTTTTCTCCTTCGTTAACACTTTTAATTGACAATTCACCTAGTCGCCCCTTCACCTCCACTCTAATTAATCCTATACTATTACTATTTTACCTAATACTTCAACTACACATTTCCACAAGAAATCTGCGAACTTCCTTCGACGCCGAAATTAGCTGAAATTTTCTTTAAGAAAATTAAAAACAAAAAATTCCAGCCCAATCACTTAAAGTCTCTCTCGATTATTTCCTTTTGTCGGGAGGAGAGTAGATACACCGCAGACGTATACCTTGCGGAGATATATAATAAAAGCCGGCGTAATTCAGTAAAGGACGACATTCTCAAGAATATCGGCTTTTCCTGTCCGTCCTCTCCGAGAAGGAGATTTAAGTTTCACTTGCTATCGTCTCTCTTTCGGTATATCCGCGATGCAAGATCCTCAGAGCCGCAAAAATCCACGCAACCTGATTTCTTCGAGTGGTTTCGAGCATCAGGCGAAGTACCATTCCTCCAGGATGCGGTTCCAAGGATATCGGTTCCGCCATATCCTTCCGGATCATCTGGCCGGCTCTCTCGGAATAGCTTCGCGGTTTCTCTCCCCGCCAGGAAAGTGCATCGTATAATTTATAACGTTTCGTCTCATATTTCCGGGATGAATTATGCAGAAGACCCCTCCCCATATTGCAGACAGATCCCTGGATGCGATTTCCCCTTTCCACCGTTTCGAACCTCCCCATTTCCAATTTTTTTCCCCTTTTCTCGTCTCTGTGCTCTCTAGTTTTTTTTTTCCGATCTACAATCGCGAATTAACGGGGCATCGCCGTGTCGTATATTTTCATTCCCGAACAGTTTTTAATTCATTTCCCACTCGGCGTTTGTTAGGTTCGCGAAACGAACTGCATATCTCTTTTCCGCGGAATTGAACGCGGTTTTCCAGGTGGAGGAATATTTTCTGTTGGTGAGTCATTCAGGTCAGGACGAAGAGTGCGGAATATCCGGAATCGAATCTCGTGTCGTGACCATTTTCATCCCCTACCTTGACGATTAATGAATACTTTATTCCACGTCGCTTTCGACACCGTTTCATGTATAGATCCTCGGCTTCGAGCAACTTTCTTTGCCTATGACTCACCGACTCGACTATAGATCATACCAAGACGTTGCATGTACTTGTAAATCGATCCGCGGTACATGCCTCGGTGCAAGTAGGGCTGTCCTTCACCCTCAGATCGTCGATAAATTTATCTCGCCCCTTTTCGAATTTTCTCTTTAATATAAATACGCGATACATCGTAAACGAGCTTTTCTTATTACCTCAGAAAATGTGTACCAGATACATGCGTACAGTAAATTCTGTTTTTATTCTGTATACAGTTAAGGTGATACGAAAGGGTCATTTCAAAAAAGAAAAAGAAGAAATTTATCCTTAGTTCTAGTATGGGAAAAGTAACAAAATTTTTTTTCACATGCTGACGTTTCCAACGTTTCGGTGGATTCAGTTTGAAAAAAGATTTTATACATATTCTTACTTTTCGTGTATATAGAACGACCCTTTCATATCACCTTGAATTTCTCCTCGTCGTATATCTCAGTCTGAAAATTTATGCGTACAGTCTAATTGCTGTATATTATATTTCTCAGGCTGAATATGTAAGTTTAAAAAAAAGATATAATTTTTACATGTTACATTCAACAGCTGGGAAATGTATGTATAGGATTAAATTTCTACGTGTCATATTTCTCGGCCTGATAATTTATGAACACGGCTATGTGTATCTCGTTTTTTGGAGCAGGCTTGAGAGACACCATGTCACGTATTTCTGGGCGCTTTTTAGGTTCCCGCAAACGTGAGTTTCTATATAGATTTCCGTAGATCGCAGGCATTGTACGCGTCCGGAAAGAAGAGCGCAAGAAGTATGGCGCATTCTCGAACGAAACGGTGGAACGGCACCAAAGGCCGGCACGTAACGTCGTTTGTTGCCATTGTTTGCAGCAGGTTGCTATCACGACTGAAGTAAACGAGCGAAGAGTACGCTTGCGCGGTTAGTTTCTTCTAGAGGTAAAGCCTGGCTCGACCGCCGAATTCAGGAGTCTCGAAAATCGTTCGTCAAGTTCTTCGCCAAGGTCGAGGACCGAGGGACCTTCAGGTTGGGTGTATCTAAAAATCATCGCATATAGGAAAACCCGTGGAAAATTAATACCAGGTATTTGGAAACGCTGGAAACCCATATAGGCATTAGAAAAAATTCCCCGTCAATTATTATACATTATTTCACGCTTCAAAAACAAGTAGAGCCTGTATCATGAAAAAGTCACAAATTTCAAATTAGAAATTTCAACAATTTCATTACGGTTATGATTATTTTTTTTATGGATACCAGCTTACTGGCGCAACTTTCGAATATATTATTAACATGGAAAGTTGAAGTTGTTGAAGGAACGTGAACATACCTATGGTGGATCAGTTGCAACAATAGGTCGGGAACAGCGGTTGCATAATGCTAACCGGTAACTTTCAATTTACGTCGCATGTAGGAAAAATCCGAGGAAACTTATTGTCAGATCAGGTATTTGGAAATCTTAGAAACTCCATTAAACACTCTGAAAAAATTCCCCGTCCCCTTGCCGCCTCACCGATAATTATTCATTATTTCATATTCCAACTGCAGCCTGTATTATGGTCGTCTCGCCAATTTCCAAATAATCCGTACCGCGAAAATCTTCAGATTTTATTTTGGCTACTTTTTGGCAATACCAACTCCTTGGTGGGATTTTTTTTCTAAGTATCACAAACCTGGAACTAGTTTATAGGAACGTGATTGCATCAATGGCCGCTCGGTTACAACAATAGGGAGGGAGTAGCTATTGCACAACGCTCGTCGACCATATCGCGCTTTCGATATATCCAATTTACGTCGCGAACGCTGCGATAAGCCGAAACGAAACGCGCACGGTGCAGTTGATATGTTTTGGCATTGCGAAGTGGCCGCAATGGAAACGGTGGCTTTGCACTCGTGTTTGCAGTAAGAAATAACTCGCAATCTTACGTAAGATTCCTTACTGCAAACGCAATAAGAGTGGTAGCTCTTGTTGAGCGACCATTGTCGGTTATGCTAGCTGCACACATTGAGTATGAGCACGGAACGAGCTTCCTGTTTTCCTCTTCCTCTTTTTATTTCTTTTGATGACAACTGCACCGCGATTACATTACTCGTCTTCTTCATGAAGTACTGCTTCAACAATTAAATACGACCAGGATTTGGAAGTTCTGGTATTCAGGAATATTTTTATTTCTTGATTCAGGTGTTCGAAACGGATCTTTAAGTAAATATTTGTTTATATTACACACATTAAGCACAAACACGGAACGAATTTTCTGTTCTCCTCTCTCTCTCTTTTTATTTCTTTCGATGACAACTGCACTGCGATTACATTACTCGTCCTCTTTATAAAGTGTCATTTGAACAATTACAATCGAGATTTTGAAAATTTTTTAAGACGTTTCAGCTCCAACAATGGATGATTAAGCACGTATTTGTTAACACTGGACACGTATAGTACACAATGGAACGAATGTCCTATTTCTTTCTTGATAACAACTAAGATTGTATTATCCGTACTTTCCATAAAGACCATTTTACTGGTTAACGTTATCAGGGTTTATGGGTTTTCTTATGTTCTCTTGTTTTAGGTGTTCGAACGGCTTGTTGAGTATGTGTTTGTTAACACATGAATACATAGATCCCATACACACTTACACATAGAATGTATGGTGGAACGAACTTCCTGCCCTTTGTTATCCCAACATACAGTTCGAGCGTATCTCCGTTGCTCGTCATCACGAATAGGAAACTGTAAATGCATCGGTGAAATTCATGTTATCGAGGACATACATTTTAGATATGTAATAATCATTTTACGTCCATAAATATTTTTCTATAATTTTCCACTAGGAGACGTAACGTTACCGCGATTTAGCATTGCAAATGGAAACAGTTTCTATTTTCCAAGGCCTCCTTTTTCTCCACAAGTCGCGTACACTCAGGGGCTAATTGAACTTCAGGTAACGCGGCTCGTTGAACATTAATTAGCGAGACTAGTTGAACACTAGTTTGTTAATAAACATGGTTAATGAATGGCGCAAGTGGTTTCTCTCTCTCTTTCGCGCGAAAGCAACGCGCGTAGGTGCTCAATTTCAGGTGTCGATTTTACAGAATGTTAAGGTGAAGTGAAACCCCCTTCAAATCAGTCGATTCGAATACAACACTTTTTTTTAAGGGTATTAGACCATACTGTCCGAAACTTTGACACATCACTCCTGATCATCTAAGAATTGTCCTGACACGTTCAAAATTTGGATTTTTGAAAAAAATTTTTTAACAACCCAGACCAAAACTAAAATGGCGTCGAGCTTTCATATTTCGATCAATATACAATTATCGAAGGCTCTGACATGAGAAACGAAAGGGTCAGGACAATTTTACGACAATTTAGAATACTCTGGTAATCGATAAACTCGCATTTGAACGGGATAAAGGCAAAGAAAGTGTATGCGCTTCTACAATTGTATGCGCTTTGGTACAATATCCAATATAATTCGACACAGCTATCAATATAAAAACGAACGTCGGCAACTTAGGCATTTAGAAAAATCTTTTTTATCGACGTCGATCAAGTTTCTCGACGTGTTTTACTTCACCTTAAAGATAGGTTTTTCTTCTTTTTCTTAGGTGTGACTTTTGCAGAAATTAATTCGAGAATTTCTTTTTGTTTATTGTCGTAGAATACTTGCACGACCAACGCTACGTTCTGCGCCAGGACTTTGAGCAAAGTAAGGACCTGAAAGGTGAGTCTGCACGTGAGGAGAATCTTCATTCATCGGTGAATCAGCGAAGAAACTTGCCTTGGTTTTGCTGCTACTTGCTGTAAGAAATATCCGGAGACAGTCCCCGATCGATAACAAAAATACAATCGCTGCGGAAAAAATTATTTATCCCTTTAACTCCGAAAGTCGAATATACGCGTTCATTTGGTCTATTATCGCCTGTACGCGTTGAAGAATTTCGCCCATACGTCGGAAGCGTTTAATAGGCCCAGCATAAAATTATTTCTCAGCATGAAAAAGACACCTTGAAAGGAAATTACGGAACTGCTGTATAAAAATCTGTTAAAGATTTAACAGCGACTTTTTTTAAAATCATTCCGTCCATGCCATGTCATAGCAATATTTTTCTCGTAATGTTAAGCATTAATAAACGGCTGCAATGCACACATCCGCTTGACGTCATACAGGCGATAAATTATTCTAGCTACTTATATTGACTGAGTGACATAAATGGGGGAGAAATGCTGTTAAACTTGTGCATATTGTGCGAAATATAGGATTTTGTTCGAGGAGGGATTCCGTTCCTCGTAATTTTTCGCCGATGAACGAGCCAGCTTGCACGAAAGCTGGATTAGATTTAGGATCGTGGTATTAGCATGATAGAAGTTTACTCACGCGATCTCTCAGCGAGATCTTACTTATGCAAATGGCAGTCGGTAGCTGGTTCTACGATTAATTATTCCCCCAGTACCGACGACGTCGCGAAGTACCCCTTTCGTTCCTTGAAGAGGGAAAAGGGAATTCAAATTACTCCTCTACTTCTCCACGTGTGTCTCCGGAATGATGTAGTCGGCCTCTGCTTTTTACCTCTTACTGAAAATAATTGCAAAAATTAAATAAAAAAATACTACGGTATCTCACGTTTCAGCCGAGTTGGACAAGTTGAAGACGCAGTTGAAGATCTCCTTGACTCTGACCTGCCTCGCTTTGGTCGCCATTTTGTATCTGTTGACGAGGAAGTTCACCAGGACGAAGCTGAGGAAATTCTTGCAGAAGGACTGCTTCCGGAAAAAGTGGATCAAGGTTGGTCATCGACTTCATAAATAATCATGGAATCCAGGGCTTCCTTTCATCCTGTGCACTTTTTAGAAGGCGACTAATAAAAACAAGGTGCAAAACGACGCGGAAGTTGGCGTCCCTCCAAAACAAAATGGCCTGAAGTTGACCATGCCTACGATTAGTGGCAGCATTGTTGGACCCCAAAGCACTAATGGCGATGCGACACCAAACACCACCAGTACACCATTGTCAGGACGACATCCCAGCGAGGACACCACTTTGGATTATGCCTATGACAATCCTGCGATGACACCGAGTCCGGAAACTGCCCAGACCAGGACGAAACGTGAAAGTTCCTTCTGAAGCAGGAAAGAGAAAATGGCCGAATTATGTTCCCCCATTGCGTGGAGAACAATTTTCCCCCAAGACTAATCTAAAGCAACCACCTTGAGTAGCTCAAATTTTCTACACTGTTTTTACACAGGATACAGATTTTTACTCCTGATAATTGGGACACACTGATTAAATTTGCAGCGAGAGTCACGATGAATTTGTTCACCGAGGGAATTTGGATTTTAAAGCGAGGCAGACTTGTGTTTTGTTTAAAGCATTGTACAATTTTATATCAGGTTGTTCACAGTAATTGTCTAAATTTCCATCGTCCATTTGATGATCTTTTTGAATAAGTGGACAAATGAGGGAGAAGATGATGTTCAGTTCTGTGGTTTGTTATACGAATGCGTTATCGAATTTATTCTTGTACATATACAACTGTTTATTACTTGATCATGAACTTCCTGTTCATTTTAACGAGGTTTCCGAGTACTTTTACTCGCACTTGCATTTGACTGAGGACTTCATCGTCGCCGACATTAAGCATTGGTCTTTGCAAATTGTTAAACATTTTGAGACATTGAGTATTAATTGGATACGAAACTTGTTCTTGTCTCCGTACAGACTTTACATATTGATCTGGTAAGGTATTTTGCAATCCATTAGGTGCCACAAGATTTTTTATATTATCATACCTTTGTCGTCGTCCGACGTTAAACTATTAGAACCACTTAAATGTCTAAATACATGTGTAAGTATTTTTTAGTGCTTTCGGTGCGTCCCACGCATTCGTAAACCGTGCGGCTGTGTGACTTAATTCTACCTTATCGACTCCGACTCGATTTAGATATCTAAGGAGTATTCCCATAATTCGATTATAAGTTAATCTTAATACCTTATCGCCATTCCGTCCATGAGAAGGCCTTTTTAGCGAATGTTGCGCCCAAGAACCGCACATCGCATAGGGCAGTTCTGTTGCACGACTCTGGTTTTCAACAATGCTTAACGACATCGTCCCAAGGATTTATCAAGTACTTCAAGTACACTTACGATAAGCTCATAGCTCAATGAAAAGAGACACTACGTGGTGATAAAAGTCACTGAAATGTCTGAAACTTTAACCCACCCGGGAACGGACAATATTAATATTCTAGCTTTAATATTAATAACTCCATTTATTTCTTGAAAGGATTCTTGAAAAACCTTCGCTCAATCTCGAGGAACAATTGATCTCCCATCGGGAAGTTCAAAAAGTTCACAACCTGGGAGTTGCTCAATACCTTAAAATTGTTAAATCCTCCAGGACCTTGTAGAGAGTCGTGCAATTTAAACTGGCCTTAGTCTAACAGTAATTAATTTCTTGTACAGTATTTGCCGAATTGCGCGGTATTTAAATATAAAGTAGCGTAACGCACATTCGTACTTGTAGATTTGAACACGTTTAAGGTTTTCTAATTGTACAAAAGAGTTTGTAAGATATTTTGTATAGTCGGTTGTAATTGTGTGCCTATGTGAAAGCTTGGTCCTCCGTTGACCATTGTCTTCCAGAATTGAGGATATTACTAATTTTGCCCCCGGCAGCTAATAAGTTAAGGCTTGGCGAAATTAAGACTTAGGTAAGGCCTACGTATGTACAATTATGTCGGTTTAGAATATTACTCAAGTATTCCTAAACAGTTCCATCAACGATAAATTATTTACACGAAAGACGTTTCTCGCGTCGAGCTCCATTAAGAGGAAAACTCGGTTAATTGGAGCTCCTGCTCTTGATCGATTTTCTCGTAATTTATCGGCTGCAATAATTTGGCTCCGAGTCCAACTCCAAGTATAATTACTTTAAGTCACGACAGTAGAATTAGGTGGCAGTAAATCGTCAGCTAAGCCGACTTAACGGCAGCAATAGTATCGTTGTAAGGTGCACCTTCGTCACTTGTAGTTTAAAAAATGTTGCATTGCTCTGCACCAGCTAAATCGTCCTTCGTTGTAAATCATGATTTAATAGCTTAAGTTCAAAATTGTAGAGAACAAAAATTCGGGAGTGGATGAATTGTGCATATAACGAAACTAGGTGTAATCACGATAGGAATCGTAATGACGTCTAAGGATATAACGAAATCAGAAGTATGCATATCAAGCAATAGTAGATAACGTAGGGATACATTCCATTATTTTATTTTTAATACTTTTCGTGTGACATGCAGCAATACATAGTAGAGTACATATCGTCGGCCTCCAGAGGAGGCGACGATTGTTAGAAAATGTATACATACCTATATTAAGGTCACCCTTAATGTTCTGTAGAGTATCCTTATCGAATTTTATCTAGTGTTGCAGATCGTCTTCGGGGATCGAAATTCTGCACTATTGATGCGTAGATAGTATATCGTTCGGTTGACATTCTGCTTTTCATATATAATATCAATATCGGGGTTCATTGTTGAATGTTAAAATCGCCTAATTGTAGTATAAAAAGCACGTTAATCTGTCCGGTAGATGCTTGCAATTAAAATTGCAAAATTTGCATCTTTTAGATAATCATCAATGCTTCGAGGTTGAATGTTTAAAATCTTATTTCCGTTTTCTATTTAAGCGAAATTTCAGTCAGGGAGCCAAAAGCAACAGGCTCGGTAATTACTTTCGGTTTGACCTGCGTGCAACTTGCTTGAATTTAAATTTAAAATAAACCAATTAGAGTTGCCTACTGAATTACTTAATGGTATTGAACTTTGAAATTCTGAAGTTAAACTGTTGAAATTGCAGTACAATTTGGAACTTGATAATAGCTCGCGAGATTCCGTCCTCAAAATTTGGAATATTCTCCAAAGTACAAAGTCATTTCGGGGTTTCTTTTACACGAAAGCTGGCCAATGTATTTTTGAGAATTGACTCTTTTAAAATTGTAGAAATAGCATTAAATAGTTTATCAGTTAATCACTTCTGCCCCTCATCCGTTTCCTTTAATGTATTATTTACACTAGCCAGGTTATTACCAAGTCTTTACTACGTCTACGAGATATAATACAATATTCATAATTTATCGGTCCTTCGGAACTTTAATTTATTAAGTATATAGAGATAGTCCCGTATAAAGAAGAAAATTGTATAAAGTAACACGCGCATCGTAAGACGAATCTCTCCCTAACTTCAATTAATTTTACTTTACAGTAGTTTAAGTTGAACCACCACATAACATCACAAAATACAACATTTCGAGTCAAAGCAATTAAACACTATAAATGGAAATGAAATTTTCGTTTCCGATTCTTGTTACGTACCGACAATGAGCTATTGTTAAATAGTGGAATAAGACGACGGTTTTGCAGACGTGTACAGTAATTCGAAAATGTATATTTGGTATGGTTGCGATTATCCGTTAATGGTATTTTACGTTTCTAAACAATTTACACTCTCGAGCTCAAACCACTCCGTTAAATTATCATTTTATTCAGCATTGAATTATCATAAATAAAGTCTTGTAACAACGGAATCCCATTTTAATTTCTAAAAATGAAACGCTCCTTCCATTCTGATTAACATTAGTTATATGACAATCTACTCTAAAATTGTTAGATGATCACGTTTAACATTTTATTTCATCTCGTATGTACAAATATATACAAATTTCTGTAGATATTACTCGGTCCAAAATCTGTATAGTTGCGAGTACCGATTGCACGATTAACTGATACGTCGGATATGTAACACGAAGCCACGGTTTGGAATATCTGTGACAGATCAATCGTACTTATAGACGAGAATACTCTTAAAGAAAACCCTGTCCAAGGGTTGGTCGACTAGAGATACAGGAACATGTCTACTTATACTACAAAGTATCTAAAAAAGATTCTTAAATTACTTCCTCCTCTCATTCTAAGTCCCCTTTTCCGTTAATCTTTTTTATCAATCACTCTCACTAAGAGTCATGTCTAATCAAAGTTCACCAAAACGCGGAATTAGATATTCTTGTCATTTTTTTGCATGGAAACCTATGAATTGAAAAACGATAGGAGAAATCTCAAGAACTTTTAATTGTCCTTTTTAGCGCGGATCTTCTTCCTTGTTTGAAGGAAACATGAAAATGGCGTCAAAGAGGTCTCGTTTGCGAAACTTTTCTTCGATCTGGGTATACCAAATCGTTTCAAACTTTACAACGTGAATGCTGAGGCTATGTGAAAGGCCCTGACATCCATGGAATTAAATTGTATATAAAAAAATTAAAAATACCTATATATAAATTTTGTAAAAATTGATTTGACACTTCATGGGCGCCAGGACTTTCCTTGTAGCTTCCTTATTCACGTTGAAACGATTTGGTACACCCAGTTCGAAGCATAAGTTTTACACATGATTAAGCTTTCAGGTGCCACTTTCACATCCACTTAAGTTTACACGATTGATTAGAAGTGCACATAGGAAGATGCGCAACGACAGGACACGAGTTGGTGTTATCTAAAAGTCAGAAGGAAATTACGTGGTGGAATTTGACACATTTGAACAAGGACTCGAAGGATCTCTATATGAATTTTAGACTTAAAGTAGCGATATGTATCCGACCAAATTGGTCGTCGATGCCCTTATCCTTTTTATCACCTCGCCGTTACATGGTCCTGACCTCGAGCCCTTTTTCTTTCATTAGCTCTGCTGGCGAGAGACTGGACCCTTTGAAAGCCGGCTTTGATTTCCCTGCAAAGCAGATCACGAGGCTTACGAGAAAATCCGCCGATTCGCAGGCGAGTCGTCGTGGCAATATTTACAGAGACTCGAGGTGGAGTCGTCCTTTTCCTGGCTCGGACTTCCGGTAGATTTGAAGGACGAATCGCTCCCCCGACCGAAAGACCTTACGACGTGTCCTACGCAGAAATGCGTAGATGTTGAGAAATCATCCCTAGATTCTACAAACCTTGTTGAAACATTCAGAATATCATTTCCAACGCTAAACAGACTCGATAACTAAATATCTCCCACATATTTCAAGGCTCACTCGAAGGACACTTTTCGCGGCAGCAAGAAGTCCGTGCATTAATAATTAGACACCAATGGTCCCAGTAGAGTTCCAGCGATTACAATATTATCCCGACGGGATTTTAACACAAATATTTACAGTGTATATTTTAGGAACAATCGACACAGCCGCGACGTTAGGGTCCCATGATCAGTTCCTAGTCATCGAGCACTCAAAAAAAGGTCCAGTTAAAAGAACCAGAATTCCAATTACTTCGCCTAGATAAGACTGTTAAACATGCCCTTACTATATTTCTGGTTAAAAGAACCAGACATTACCAGGATGCGTTAATGCCTCTAGTAAATCCAGAGAGAACTTCTGGGCAGAGGAACATGAACTTTCCAGCAGAAATTTATCCAGTAATTTAGGAATCTAAAGATAGCCAGAATTTTCTGGTGACATTATTCGAACTTCCCCATAAATGACACCTACAAATCTTTTAATCAGGCACATTCAGTGACATCAAACGGACCTCTTTTCTGAGTGAGGGATGGTCCCAAGTCGAACCGTATAAATTTCTACACGTTCGCTATAATTTCCGAAAACGAGTTCGCGACGCTGAAGAGTGATCCGCAGATCTCGCCGATCACGACATTTTACGCCGTTGTTTCGAAGAATTCCTGCCTCCCATCAGGTTCTACGTGATCCCGTTCTTCGACGTAGGTCTGGTGAACAATAACGCCCGACAACGACGGCCTTCTTGCTGATGCGCGAAAGATGAAGGGATTACCATTTAAGATGACAACAGGTGTAGCTGCTGGAGTGGGCAGGTACGAGGAGCTCCTATGTTGGGCCATGACCAGCTCCTTCGTGTTTTTCTCAGGTTTCATCAGCACTATGTAGACTTTTGGGAAAAACAAGCAACCCAGTTGCACCAGACCGCTCAAGGAAAGCGATACAGCAAGAGTGACCACCCTGATGGCGTTGCTGGTCGAGGCCAGATACAATGGGACGAAGGCTAGCCATAGAATCATGGTGGTGTAATTGGTGAAAGCTATGTGCCGAGTCTCGTTGAACCCTTCTGGACACTTCCTGGTCTTCACTGCGTAGACACTGCAGACCACTGGAAAGGTACTTTATATATGTCTAGCCCTGTCCAGGATGTCGCAAAACTCTTGTCGTTAATCCCTGACCTATGAGGATGAAAGGGTAGATCAGGCCAACCATGTAGGAAGTGTCGTCCAATCCTTGACAGATCCTCAGTCTCGTGTCTCTCGTCGGGAACGAATGGGATACCGAAGGAGGGACCTGCATCAACCATGCACCGTTGATAAGGACTTCTACAAAGGTTAACACTCCGGTGATGAGCAGCTGAGATTTTGGACTGGTGTACCTGAAAAATGATTTTGGTTGAATTTGAATTTTGGTATATCGTGGTACCGGTGGTGATAGAAGGCTACCTAGGACTTTTACGAGTTACCTGGGTTTATGGGGACTGTGCGTGGTGTTGTTGAATATCCTATGGATCCTGTTCGTCTTTGTGACCAGAGCTGCGTAGCAAAGCGTGTAGCAAAGGCCGATTCCGAACCTGGTAATCGCGCAGGTACAGGTGTTGGGCTTGGCGACTATGGCGAATGTCATCAAAAATGACACCAAGGTGCCAAGGAGTAGTAATGATGACAGTTCTCGACCTGAAGCCTTGATGACGGGAGTCTCGCTGTATATCCAGAAAACTGACAGGACGAATATCGTCACCAGGATCCCTGTGACGAAGGATCACATGAGACTTTCTTGAATTATATGATTTTAATATCTATGGATTGTGGGAAATTGTGAAGAAGATTGGATACTACTATTAGCGCCTGCCATGGTGGCTATGGTACATTAACTTCATATATGAGATTTTAATTTATAAGGATTATGGAAAATTATGAAGAGGATTAGATACCACTACTGGCGACCGTCATGGTGGCTATGGCCCATGGGTTGGAGTAGTCGAGAAACTCTTCAGGAATGGGATGGCACATTCTCCGATCTATGGTCGGCACGAAGCCACGATCGCAATCCTCGCATCTGTGGTTGTCCATTTTGTACTGATACATGCCGCAATTTCGACATTTCCAGCAACAAGGATCCTGTTTCTCTCTAACCTTCACTTGATCTGGTTGGCAAGGCTGGGCGCAAGTAGAATTTGGAAAAAATTCACGACCACCCTCGACCTGACTCCTGTACTTCATGGCCTTGTTCACCACGTGAAGGACCGGGGTGCCGTTCTCATTTTCTGAAAAACGCATTTTTGTTTGAACTTCTTCTTGCAATTGGTGCCGACCTAAAGTATGAACGAGCATACTCACGGGTGTAATTGCCGATGACGATCCAGTGATAGGAACCATCTGGATGCTTTTGATAATTTAAAACGGAGTACCTAGGCGGTCCATCCACATTCTTGACGAATCTGAACTTTTGTCCGGCTTCGTCTGACAATATAAATAAATGATTAAAATCCATTGGGAGTATGCCAGGGAATTTAAGGGGGTCATACCTTTAAACGTGACATTCGACAGGAACCTCGACAAGGTCTCACCATCGATATGCCTTATCGCAGGACATATTCCTTGAGCTCCATTTCCACATTTCTCGACATGTAGATCATGCAATGCCTGAGCTACTGCGTACACGGCATCTCTGACAAAGTGTATAAACCTTTGTTGTTTATAACCATAACTAACGTCGATCTTCCGGTAAGGATTCAGACACTCGTCATCCGAAGTTTCGTCTGCAGGCTGAAAAGGGAATACGACGTCACCATGATATTAATTGGTACTAATAGTAATTTAATAAATTATAAAATAATAATGCAACCTCAGAAGTCCGATGATTATCTGCGGTGATATTCCTCATCCCACATCTATGGTATTCCATCCAGAATTCCCTAAACCAAGGATTAACCTTCTCATGGCGGAGATCAAGTGAAGTGAAGTACTCGTCGAAGCCCGACAATTGTCGAGATAGAGGTTGAACTGCAATTGCTCCTTCGAGGACTACCATTTCCTGGTCTTTGTTATTTCCAGGATTTAAAAATTCTCTGTGATTAGCCGTCGACCAGGCATCACTTCCGATCCAGACAAATCGTGTCCCAACTCCCATTCTTCTCGCTGCTTTTAACACTCGCAGGGTCGTAGATTTTTCAGCAAACAGGACCACGACTGAAAGCAAAACCATTTTTAAACATCTTCTACTTACCTTCAACTTAAAATTATGGAATATGTAACGTTGTACCGAAACATTTTTCTGCATGGAATAACTTACCCAGATAGAAATTCATGATCATCATATGACTTGGACAATCGATTTACAAACAATTTGTGGACCATTTGCTGCATGAAATGTCTTCAATATATGTACGCATGTTACACAATAAATTTCAATAAAAATCTGCCGTAAATTTGTCACGCCATGGCTCAAATATCAGTTACAGACGCTGCAATTGTTTATCAGGAATGCGTGAGATAAATTTAGCTGCACATGTGCGTACATACATTGAGACACTGCATGTACTTAAATTTGTTTCATATTTAAGTATTTTTGGTCCGTCATTGTGTACTGCAGACATGAGTTCCAAATGAGGACTCATAAGCACACCCTCACGACTCATTTCATGATCTTTTATGAGACAAACTAGATGGAAATTTCGCATTTCGTCTATCTGGGTATTCATTTCTCTCGTAACAATGAAATTAATTCATTTAGCAGGAAATTGACACTAAAATGCCTACCTCGAACATCCGTCTGACTCGCAATAGTACGAATGACATTGTCATAATCTTCTGCAGCAAAATGCTCCTCGTCGATTCTTTGCGGTGCACTGAAGCAGACGGAATAATTGTTCGCCAATGAAACCAGGGTTTCATATCCGTGATTGCCGTATTCCGTGTCGGAATACACAACAGAGACGTAGGTCCATTGGAAGTATCTGAAATAAAATCGAATTTAATTAAATTCAATCAGTTCACGTTAAATTAAATCCATTCACAAGGTCCAGCAACCATTGCTTGATATATCGGATTCATCCTCGAATCGATTCGTATTAATTCGTATCCCGAATTAATTCGTATAAAAGAAAGGGCGAGAAAAAGATGTCGGGAATCTTCCAACGATGCACACCGAAGGAGCTTACACTAAACAGTGATTCGAATGAAAATGGAAATTGTGGTAATGCTCGCGAAAGAAGCCGCAGAGACCTCGGGAAATGGCCGCGTAAACGAGGAGGAAAGTATTCCTTGAAAGCGAGGCGGTTAAAACGTTAAGGGAATTGAATTTTCCGGCATTCTTACTGCCACTGTGCGGAACTCTACTCAAGGTAAAAAGGCGAGAAAAAGCGGCGCCGATTAAAACTTTCCCTCGAAGTTTCCTTAATAGTCTACGACGACGGCCTCGTTAAGTTCATTACCGATTATTTTCCGAAATCCTTGACAAGTGGGCAGAGAAACGCGGCCTTTGAAAGGGAGTTCCTGAATGGCGGAGGAAGAATGAGGAATACTTTTTTCCTTTTCTTACTGGACCTTTTACCAATTTTTGTTTTGTTCACCTGAGGATTTCTAACATCGCGTGCGCCTGGTTTATGTCGCTGGGCACAGTTCGGAAGAAATGGGGAAATCGCTCCTTGTTGCTTAGAGATGGACTGGTCGCCATGTAGGATATCTGTGGGACTGAGAAAAGTCTCAGCATCGAGGCAACCTGGAAAGAATACGAGACATGAGAACAAGGAATAAATTCGGATAATGACTGGGAACTATATAGCCAAAAAAATATGATCATATTATCATTTCTGTTACGAAGAAAATATCGTAAATTCGACAACGACGCCAATACCCTAGTAGCACAAAATATTTGTCCTATATTTTCTATATATTTAACGAATATCGTACATTTTGTAAATATTTAGCAGACATTTGAAATATCTGCAAAACGTTTACTTTAGAATATTATCTATATAATGTTTATATAATATTAGCTCCATGTGTTTTCATAATATAATTATTGAAACTAAATATGTTATTGAGATTTTCAACAAATATTTCAAATATCTTCGAATGAAATCTATAAGAAATCTTAAAAAATCTGTCGCTTGAGATATTTAGCAAAGATTTCAAAGAAATATTTAGAAATTATTCTACGCTACTAGAGTAAGCTGGTAAAAATTTACGCTCTCGATAAAAAGATCTCGAATCTGAAAAGAAAATCTCGAATGCACCCGCTTTGAACGAATTTTTATCTTTACATGTACTTTAGGAGGACGAGGAATATTCTTATAATTTCGGCAGCGGAAAAATATATCGTAAATTCGATAACGGCACTAATAAAGCTGGTATACATTTACAACCGATATGAAAATCTCTAATCGGAAAATGCATCCGTCCTTTTCGATTTCACATTTTTATATGTTTTTTAGGATGGGAATAGTCTACTAGATCGCGATTCTCGGATATAGGTCTATAGGTATCATGAAAGACTCTTCTCAGAGGTTTCCGGATAAAGAAAGTTGGGAGATAAAAGACAAGAAGAGAAAAATAAGGAAGAATCGACGCCTTCTTCAGGAGTACGAGGAGGATTGGTCGTCCCCTTTTCTTTTTTTTAATCGAGCTCGAACGAGCTCCTGGAGTGATCTCGTAAAGATCCAATAGATATCAACTCGGGAATGGTATACCCTATAGATGCAGTGGTTCTCACGGTCGGAGATAAAGTCTTTTTTAAGAAAAGCTCTCTCCGGATTTTTCAAAAATTAACAGCGAGAAAATCGAGGCCATCACTCGATAAATCTCTCGATTTAAGGGAACAGAGAAAACTTTTCTCCTCATTCTTTTTAACGAAAATCGATGCCGGAATTTGTCCACGATCGAGTAAACTCACCTGTACGGTTACAGAACTAGATTGAGCTGCCAAAACTGCGACCACTTTGTCGAAACCTCCTCCAAAAAATCTCGGAACGCTGCCATCCGAACACTGAAATTCTTGTTCATGGAACTCGTTCACATGGGCGATAAAACCTGAACATTGAAGAAATATGCAGTGAGCCTTTTCCGAATAGTAAATTAGGTCATTTTTCACCTCGAGAGGCCCTTGGAAAATGTCCCTAGTAGCAGAAAATATTTGTCCTATATTTTCTATATATTTAACGAACATCGTACATTTTATATTTAGCAGACATTTGAAATATCTGCAAAACGTTTACTTTAGAATGTTAGCTCTATAATATTTATATAATATTAGCTCCATGTGTTTTCATAATATTTTTCTACCAGATATTTAAAATCAAAATCACACGTTTCGCTCCCATAATGAAACATCGGAACGATAATTTTACGAAAATTTCTTGTGTTTTTTTATACCAAATAAAGTGTCCGATAATAATCGTGAAGTAAAAGAAATGTAGTTTTATTATATGTTCATAAATTAAAAGATATAATTCTATGTATGTTTATAAATTATTGAAACTAAATATGTCATTGAGATTTCCAACAAATATTTCAGATATCTTCGAATGAAATTTACAGGAAATCTTTAAAAATCTGTCGCTTGAGATATTTAGCAAAGATTACAAACAAATATTTAGAAATTATTCTATGCTACTAGGGGTACCATTGAAATTGATTTTCGTTGTCAAACGCGAATTTAATTCGTGAAATATCCTTTTTCTTCTAGAAAGGGAAGGATAGAAAGAGACTCTGGAGACCTTTGACAAAGTTCAAAGCTTGTTTCAGGGCGTAATTGGAGTTGTCGCAGGAATCGAAGGCAAGGACACCGAGTCGAATTCCAGGCAGTATGTCGGGGTCCTGATTTATCTGTTGAAGTGTGTATAGCATCGCTTCCAGGGGTTGAATCCCATCCTCCAGCTGTAAAAGAAAAATAGGCTCGAAATCTCGGTATAAATACGACACGGGATACGATCAATTTCCCGCTGAAAGCCAGGAACTCGTTTTTTGCGGATTTCCGTCAGTTGGCAGCGAACCAATTCTTCAGAAGTTGTGGGCAGGACATTTCAGAAATCCTGAGGCTCGATTAGCAAAGGAGGGAAATCTTTAAACAAAGGGAGGTAGAAAAAGAAAATTCACCTCCCTCGATTATAAATTTATGAAATAGAGATCCCGCCCGAATACAAAAGAATATATACAAGAATAACGTCTCCTTCGTATAAAAACAACAGAAAATTTATCCCCCGCAAGCTTTCATCTCGGTATATACGTCACCTGAATTTTTCCGCAGCTCTCGCCGTTACTGCCCTTCTTGTGAACCGGAAATAAAGCACCCAACATAATGTCGCCGGTTATGTTGAGATACATCCCTGCATTTGCCAGAGAACACAGGGTGACGAACAACAACCCCAAGGCGTACGTCATCCTCTGCAAGAAGAACAGAGAGCTTAAGCCATTTCCTCCACTTTCTGAGAAAAAGTTGCACCGACCAGGTGGAAACAATGCCTACAGAAAGTCCCCAAAAAGTGTCAGAAAAAAAGAAATAAAAAAGAAACACCGCCTTACTTCACATTTTCCTCCATTTTACGAGAAAATTGCACCGACCTAAATGATGCATCGAGGTCACAGAAATGTCTCGGAAGATCAATTTTTTTTTTCTTACAACCCTCAGACTTTTTTCCTCTGCTCTGATATCAAAATTGCAGTCGCTGCAAGGGCGGGTAACAAAAAAAGAAGAAGGAGGTTGTCTCGAAGTATCGGCACTCAGTATTAATAGCGACATCGAGATATATTCGCCATTCGAGATGTTTGGTCAGCCGGGAAATTGCGACCGGCTGATCGTCAGCTGCATCCACAAGATGCGGCGCTTTCAATGCTCTTTTCTTTCTTTTCCCCTCTTTTCCCATCCAGGTGACGAATGCATCGGATGCACTCGCGAGCTTTGCATTGCTCGCCGAGGGTAGACGCGAAAGACGAGCGAAATGCAAACACGGTTAAGAAGAAAGGCCTCGAAATCCAATTCGAAAAAGCTCGGAGGGAAACCGTGTTATATGCAGGCCAACTCGGCTACGTGGAATCGCAAACAGAAGTCAGCTTGCAGAATGGCCCTGCATTCGTTCTTGCAGTTTCGCCGCACGAATTCCGGGTCTTGCTGAGCTTTCGGCGAAAATGGTGAGATTCAACGTCAGCTCGTCAAAAATAGCGTCGTTCCATGAAACAAGTTCTTATTCAGCGGATTTTCTTTCGAGATAACTCCCCGTTTAAAGAAAACGGCCTAGAAGGCGACATAAGCGAAGTTTCGTTGAAAGAAATGTATTTCTCGAACCTTAAGAAATATCTTGAGATTCTTGAACGACTTAATGTCGTTATTCATCAAGACAATTGATATACAATGAAACTGCCTATTTATTAGTCTTGCCTTGAATTTTCTCCCCTACTTGCGGTTTTATTTTCAATTATCTCGCGCTTCATTTGTGTTTTCTTCGTCCTGGCTGGTCTTGGCCACGTCTGGAGAGAACTTTACGTCTAGCAGTGCAGTAAACCACGAAAGGAGCTTTTCCACGGCGGGGGAACTTTACAGGGAACTAGCAAAAAAATAAAGGTAGGTTCAAAATGGCGAAAAAAAAATCAAAATGGACGTCGAAAAATCGAGGCCGTCGCCCTGTTTCCTTCCGGCAGATTTCAGCTACGAGCTTTTGCGATACGCGCGACGTATCGCGAAAAGGACCAGCCAGGCTCGCAAAGATAAAATCTCGTTAAAAAGATACAGGGGAAAATAAAATAGAAAACCAGAGACGCGATCAATAGTCGATACATCGATAATCCGGCGTAGAGGCCGGGAAAAAGCTCGCAGACGTGCGCGACTGTGCGGTTTCCGCGTTAATTCCGCAACTTACTTTTATCATAATCACGTTTGCATGTCTTTTGGGGGAGCTCTCGACTCGAGCTTTTCTTTTCCGTATGAATAAAACATTTTTTAAGCAAAAAGTGGGAATATGGGCGACATATCGTGGTCGCCTGGAGGGGTACGTCAAACCGCTTGGTCTACATTTTCGAGACATTGTTGCCGGCTAATCAACCCCGAAGAGAATGAGCTTGCGAACTCCGTTAGTTTCACGTCTATCTCGCTATTGGACACTTGAAGTTTCGTACTTGTTACCCCTGAGGACGAGCACTGGGACAACGTTTAAATTGGATCGGCTGTCTGCACGGCGTGAGCTCTAAACTTTGCTGACGCCGCGCTTCTTGCGAATGCGCAAACTTTCGGCCCTTGGAGACGAAGAGGGAAAAGTCGGACAGAGGGGAACTTGAAGAAGACAATCGACGCCCTGGGATGACACTTTTAGATTTTCAGACTCAGCGAAAATATCTTGGCATGCCAAGAACCACCAAAGGGCGTCCGACGTCTCCCAAAATTGATGTATATAAAGCTGGAATTGCCACTCTAGCACAATTCAATAAAATTTCTTGCAAAATTTATTGCTAATTCATTGCTATTTTATTGCACGAGAAACAAATTTTTTGCTCTTATACTTTTCCGAAAAATGGTGGCGATGTCAGCTTTATATAACGCTAGCACTGCCACAATAAAAAATAATTATTAAGTAAATGTTCATCGATGAATTATATACAAGAATTTATTGCTAATTAATTGCTCGTAGAAAAACCAAATTTCAATTTTTTTCCTCACCCCTAACGGGGTGAATCGCCACCCCTAGTGATGATCGCAGGACAGAAACATGAAAAACATGGGAGAATCGAACTATTTCTTCACGTGGGAATTAATTGCTAATTAATTGCTCAGGGAAGAACCTAATTTCGAATTTTTTGCACAACCCCTAAGGTGGTAGGCCAGCCCCGCCTATGTCACCCCAGCATGGCCATTTTTCGGAAAAGTATAAGAGCAAAAAATTTGTTTCTTGTACAATAAAATAGCAATGAATTAGCAAGACATTTTATTGAATTGTGCTAAAGTGGCAATTCCAGCTTTATATACATCCAAAATTGGGTGGATCGGTTTCCGCAATATGGCGTCGTCAGGGCCCATCGAGGCCTGTCTTAATTGGATTCCTTTGTCGAATTTCTTCGAGTCCCCGAGGAATTCGAGAAACGACGGTGACGAATTGACATTCCTTCACGAGGTGAAAGGATGGAGATAATAAATATAGGATGAGAAGAAATGAACCAAGATTAATGATTAATGCATAAAAAAGAAAATCGTGATTCTGATCATTTGTAGTAATTTCTGAGACACTCGAAGAGGGGTCTAATTATCGGGTCAATAGCTAGAGAATTTATATTTATGAAATCATAATTATTTGGTACATAATGTGTCTATTTCCAGCGTCGACGGTGAAGGGAAAAGGGGGATTGAACGATCAATTCGCTTGTTTCAATTTTAAAACTCACGAACGGAGACTGCCAACCAATCGATCTGAAAGGTTTAATCTTGAACCTGAAATAAAACGCTGTTCTCCACTCCGCCACTATTTCACTCTCATCCATGATGAATTACTCCAGAGGATCCCGAGATTCGCTCTCGACGTGCACGCGATAGTACAGCTACATATCGAAACAATTTCGATTATTTGATCAGGAACTCCGGGAGTTCGAAAACCCCTGAGAGTTAATACAATCCTGGGAAATGTGCAGTCTCCTTTATTGAAGAATTGCACCTCTCTGACGAAATGCGCAGTTTACGCTAGAAACTCAATTTGCAGTCCTTCGGGGAGTTGATAACGAGATCGAGTAATTAGTAACGAATTATCTTAACAGGAACCGTCGTCGGGAATCGCAACTTCCGAGGTCGACATATAAAGTCCTGCATCTTCAAACTTCCCCGTAGTTTCATCGTTACCCAATTATCCAGCGTCGTTCTAGACGAGCTAATTAGTCGACAACATTTTTTTTCCGTAAAAAGAGAATTTTTAGAAAAATATCTGTTACTCATCCAGGACCTCGGGATGCATATGATTGTTGAAAATGAGAGGAATTTTTTTTGTGAGGGCTTTCAGCTGATTTCGAGTCTGCTAAAGTGTCGACAAGGAGTCTATCGCACGTGTCTCGATAGGAATATATTGCTGAGAATTTTAAAAAAAACTTCTAGCTGATTTCGAGTGTGGTAAAGAGTCGACAAGGAATCTATCGCACGTGTTCCGATAGGGTCGAGCACAATTGACCACCACGACCACGCCCTGGACAAACATTTTTTGGAAAAGTCAACAGAACAGCCTCGAACATCGACCCGCAGCTGGTGGGGACCGAATGTCACCGAGCGACTCGTGGAAAACGATTTTCCGCTCGATAACAGGTCCTGAACGTGTTCTAAACGGGCACCGCCGACCCTCCTTCACTCGACTAAATTAGTTCTCTGTCTATCGTGTCAGAACACTCCAACGAGCAGTGGTTGTCGTGTCAAACGCAATCTGTGATACATCAGAACGGTCCCAAACCAGTCCTAGACACCAGCATCGCAATTTCGCGTCAACTAGCGTGTACAATAATTGATAATAATTCCCGAAAGCCCTTAAAAAATCCGGCAACGTCCCAAAGGGTAATTAACACATCCTGTGATACATCGAAAAGATCTCAAACCACTCCCAGAGAATTTCGAGTCGACTAGTTCCGCTTCGAATAATTTAAACTAATTCGTGATAATTCCTAATAATTCATGAAAATTTTCACAAAACCCGGCAATTTTTTAACCGATAATTGCGACCGTCATTTCTTGGGTCACAGGAGCGGCATAATTTCCTCATAATTATTTATAAATTCATAAATAATTCAGTGTATCAACCCGAGTAAACGATACACCAGCGATCGAATTCAGAACGCGTGAAATCTCTTGATACTACACCGCCCTAATTGATATAGAATTACGCTCGCCACTAATGACAACGCGGGAATATGCGAGACAATTCCCGAGTAATTGGCCGAAATTACCTAGTGATAGATCCGGCCGAAATTCGGGGCCGATCCTATTTATCACGCTTATTCTCCCTGTGAACACATTTAGAGGCGAAGTAAGAGATACTGTGCGGCTCGGGGGAAATATCCTGAAGCATTAACATTCACCAGCGGTGCAGCGGAAACTGCGGTTCCTCCTTCTGTAAAAGGAACAGCAAAAGGACTCGTCCCGTCTGGCTTTGAATTTTAATTTTCTCCTCCGGACTTTCCTCAGCCCTTATTATTTATCGGAAGTGGAAATGAAGAAATACGTCACGTAAAAAAAGAAAAGTGCACCTGACATCGATCCATACTTCGGATCTTATAAATATAAATATTCTTTGCGAGTTTACTTTTAAGCTAATTGCGCGGTGCAGTAAACTCGCCGAAAGTGTGATAAGAAATACTAATAGCGGCTCAACAATGCAGTGTTACTTCGCTGCAAGGAATATTTCGAATTTTTTTACAGGTTTATCCGGGAAATTCAGTTTCAACAAGAACGATTCGATGATAAATATGAATTTTGTGTACACTTTTAAGGTGAAGTGAAACACGTCGAGGAACTTGATCGACGTCGATAAAGAAGATATTTCTAAATGTCTACGTTGCCCACGTTCGTGTTTATATCGACAGCTGGGTCGAATTATATTGGATATTGTACCAAATGGCATGCTCCACCTGTCGTTTTCGTACAATAAATATCAAGAAATCGAAGTGAAACTCCAGAAATCCTCTGGATTCATGCTTTCTGGAGCCCTAATTGACTGCAAAGGGACCCCCTGAGCCATCTGTGATTTCCAGGTCAATTAAATTTTCACTCCAAGACCTCGTATTACCATTGTTTTGGCATAGAAGCACATACAACACTTTTTTTGCCTTTATCAGGTTCAAATGCGAGTTTCTCGATTACCAGAGTGTTCTAAATTGTCGTAAAATTGTCCTGACCCTTTCGTTTCTCATACCCGACCCTTCGATAATTGTATATTGATCGAAATATGAGAGCTCGCCGCCATTTTGGTTCTGGTCTGGGACAAGTTAATAAATTTTTTCCAAAAATCCAAATTTTGAATGTGTCAGGACAATTCTTAGATGTTCAGGAGTGATGTGTCAAAGTTTCGGACAGTTTGGTCTAATACCCTTAAAAAAAAAGTGTTGTATTCGAGTTGACTGATTTGAAGGGGGTTTCACTTTACCTTAAGGGCTTTATAATTCAACATTTCTTTTTCTTTTATGGATCGGTTGTTGCGCTGTATCTTATGGTAGGTTTCGCCTTATTTTACATGGGTCACGGGGGGCTATTTTGAGACTATTGTATTAAAGACGCCGTAGGTCTCCATCGACCGACCACGAGTCACATCTCCAGGCTGACCTTTACGTTGCACGATCTACTTACGGCCGTCCCCCTGCGCGCTCTAGGCTGACCCAAACTATCCGTCATCCCTGCGAATAATCACGTAAAAACAAACTTTCGCTCGATTATTCCCTACTGACATAACGACACCAGCTAATAAGCTCACACTGTTGTTTGCCCAGCCGTGATCGAAGTATACATTCCCCTTAAGGTGATATGAAAGAGTTATTATACACCGGGAGGTCCACGCAACGTGTTCACCGTTATAACGTCCAAAATATGCGTTGCACGAAAAAATGTTATATACAAAAGTTACATAGTTTAAAGGGGTGCACTACGTGGGGCATCAACTTTTTTTATAGGTCGAGGCGTTTCGAAGATTCGAAGGACAACTTTGTTTTTTTAAACAGAATACTATATTTTTTATAGCAAAATATGGTAGAGTATCGAATTCTGAGTTTTTTTGCCTTTATCCCGTTCAAATACGAGTTTATCGATTACCAGAGTGTTCTAAATTGTCGTAAAATTGTCCTGACCCTTTCGCTTCTCATATCAGCCTTCGATAATTGTATATTGATCGAAATATGAGAGTTCGACGCCATTTTGGTTCTGGTCTGGGTTGAGTTAAAAAATTTTTTTCAAAAATCCAAATTTTGAACGTGTCAGGACAATTCTTAGATGATCAGGAGTAATGTGTCAAAGTTTCGGACAGTTTGGTCTAATACCCTTAAAATAAAGTGTTGTATTCGAATCGACTGATTTGAGAGGGGTTTCACTTCACCTTAAAGGAGAAATTAAATGCGGTTTACAGGGAGGGCGTAAACCGTTCTCAAGTCGATCGGCAGCAAATGGAAATGGGTCGAACCATGCGCGGCTGGTTTTGACGGACAGGTGTTCCCATTGTTATTCAATCGAGCTCCAACGGCCGTTAATATGTATGTACCGAGAATGCGGTTCGAAACGCACAACGAGAACGAGGACAGACATCGAGAGCGAAGCTTCGATTTTCCGATTAACCGCTGAGAAGAGACTTTCGAGATAGAGGAAAGCTCCGCTCTATTTTTCCAGCCTCTGCACATTTTCTCTCTCTGTACTCCGAGATATCGCGACAGGAAGTTTCAAGTTCCCTTTTCACGACCTGTTCGGTCAAGGGGCTGGAAGCTCGACGGTAATTAAGGGCCTGCCTTTTTCCCTCGTCTCTTTTAGAAAAAGGAGATTTTCCCGGGGCTAAGGTGAAGAGGGTGGAGGTATCGGGGTGTACGGATTCAGACATTGGGAGAAAAGATGGTCTCAAATGGTTCTGCTGGAGATGGGATGCTGGGAGGGAGACTGAAGTATCTGGGAAGTTATGGAGAAAAGGGAGAATTAATTGCACGCCTTAAATTGCGGCCAAGAAAATCATTAGGATTATTAAGCTTTATGGATATTTCCAGGTGGAAATTCAGGGTATTAAGTAAAACACGGAGATTTTATGTACGCTGGTCAAATCTTGAAATTCAGGTAAGTCAGTTCTAAGCTAGACGATGGAATTTATGTCAGGAGAAATTATTTCAAGAAATTATCTTTTCTAGGTCGCCAAAATTTAAGCGTTCCTCGCGCTCTATTTCGTTCAAAGGATTGAAGCTTGGTAATTAAGAAAGAAATCGATGGAGAATCTGGGGAGGAAGGCGAGAACAAAGGCACATATTTAATGAAACGTTAGGCTTGAATTCTATATCAATTATTATTAGTATTATTAAAGGATTTTGCCAGAAATTGCGAAAAAGAAAAAATACCTTGTCCATGGTTGTGATGTTTTACATGATGTTAAAATAATCCTGTTCATCCAGGTGTGCAGGAAAATGAAATTCACGTTATACGGAATTATTTTAGGAAATTGTTGCTTCTAGGGCCGTCGAAATTGGGGTGTCGTTTCTCGCGCTCTACTTCGTGTGATCAAAGGGTTAAAGCTCGGCGGATAATTAAGAAGCTGCCACTTTGGCTCGTCTTTTCGAGGGGAGAAAAGTCGTCGAAGAATCGCCAGAATAAGAGGAAGAGCATCACCGAGACGCGGAAATGGTATCGAGAAGTACGCTGCGAAGTGCGAAGAGAAATGCGAGCTGTTGGGAAAAATGGATGTCGAGGTGGTTCCGGAGTCGAAGACAAATGGCGGAAGAGGTAGAAAAATAGAAGGAGGGAAGAAAAATTAATGAGGTGGACCTGAAGAAACCGATCGAAGTGACGGGTACGAAACGATAATAAAGTGTCTCCACGAGGGTGTCGATAAGCCCAATAATTCCGCCGATAATTAATTGAGCACGTATATCCATTTTTTATTTAAGTCGTCTGGAAACTCGGGGAACGTTTCTCGTTACGGCGAGAAAAAAGAGAGATCTCGTTAAACCGGGTAAATTAATCCCTGGATGGAGGACAATGTATCGATTTGCAAAAAGAAATTCGCTTCGTCGTTTTGCATCGTCCTCGTTCTTTTTCTCCTGTTCGTTTCAATAGCGTCGCGACGTCGAATTTCGTGCTCTTCGTGTCTTCTATTTCGTTCAATCAAGAGGATGGAAACTTGGGGGGTAACTAAGAAGCAGCCTCATATTTTTGAGAGCGGAAAAGCAACTAAAAGGAACGAGTCAGAGAAGGGTTAATCCGGAAGCTGTGGGAAAATAGCGTATAAACAATTATTATAAAAGTATTGCCCAGCAGCTGCAGCCTATCTCTGAGAGCGGTCCGATAATTACGAGAGTAATTGCTCGCGCATGCCTTTGCCTGGTCTCCGTAAGACCTCGTTTACCAAATCTCGAATTGAGCAAAAGGAATTTAATAAAAAAAGGGAAAATTAAACCACTCCCTCAGATCAACTCCATCAAGTCAAGTGCATCGTGCTCGAATTAAAAAAAGACCCTTTGTTTCGATTACCTCGGCTGATTGGATTTAATTAATTATTCCCCTCGTCCTACATTCATCCCGAGAACACTACGACCGCTTAATAAGGTCTACTATTACTCAAACGCTTATTAACGTTAAATCAAAATTGGCTGAAAAATATAATCATTGGAACTTAATAACGAGTACCCCGATATTCAATGCTCATGTTATACGAAAATTGGGTTAAAAGTGTATGAATGGAAAATTAATAATAAATACACCGACCTTGGATCGCGCTCGCATGGCGATCCTCGCTAGTCGGCCGGTTTGCCGGAAGCCATTTTTAGTGAGCTTTGAAATTGATGATCTATCTGATATTGATAACAGTCGCACCAGGGCTGATAACGCCCATGATCTTCCGGAAGGCCGACTCTTTCGATGTCTTTCTATTTTTTCTTTCTCGTTTCCTTCTTGGATCACTTTTCACGTGCTATTACCACGGACGCCGCTTCGCGGGCTCGTTATCAGTCGCCCTTATCACTGCAGCGCCTCGGCGCCTCGTGCCGCGACTCTTGCGGCGTCGCGACGACCACTGGCGCGTCGCCGATCTCGCGCGGCGACGCGCGACGCGCAAGTCTCTGCGCCGCTTCTTCGCGTGTCGCGAATTTCTCGCTTAACAAGGCGCGTGCGACTATTTAAGAGACACTTAGCAGGGAAATCAGGAAAAATCTACGATATAACAGTTCCAAAATGAAAATACTGACTTTAACACTTTGTAAAATTATTTATCGATATTTTTCAAGTCTTATTTTACATCGCCAAAGAAACTTGACGCGTGTCGCAAATTCGTCGCTTATCAAAGATGCGTGCTACTATTTAAGAGACACTTAGCAGAGAAATCAGGAAAAACAGCGTTACAAAGAGCTAATGACGAAACTTGATTCTTGATCTCTGGCGACAATGTTAATTTTCCCGGATCTGCGAATAATCTTCTAAATGACAATTTTTGATATCTGATAATTACGTTTTTTCAAAACTGTAGTGAAAATTCATTTTTACCTTTGTCAAAAATTATGGGAGAAAGTGGGGGCGTAATTCACAGCGATTTGTAATTTCTGCACTCGAATCGACTGCTTCTACGGCGTTAATTAATTCTCTAAAGATTTATTATTTCGTGTAGCACCGTCAGGACCTGGAAAAGAAAAAAAGAGGGAGGTTAGGGAAGCAAGTGGATTCGAAAGACGGATTCGTTATCTCGCCTGGCCCGGAACATTGCCACGGATCGATTGATTTCATTAGACCTGTTTTCGGTAGCTCCCCTAATCGTCGGTCATTGGTCACATTTCCGTCACGTGACCGAGTGATGTTAAGCACCGCAAGAATGAAGTTAGGAAATTTGCTTTAATTACATTTCCTTGTTTAATACGCACGAACAATTTCTATATTTCCAAGATGGCTGCCCAGCGACGAAGAGATATTCTATGAAGCCCAACAAACGAGATTAATAAATTTTTTACAAAAACCCTGCCTCTCTCCGTGTCTCAGGATAAGAAGGAGAGCGAAGAAAGTTATTTTATTAACCGCGGCAGGGTATATAATAAATATTACATTATTAATAAGGCGACGATAGGGCGCCATAATTTTATCCCCGAGCCAGCCTTCCGCGAATAATCAATTCGGAAGGAACGAAACCCACCGTTGCGTTATTTACAGGATCGTCCGAAAATATCCAGGCGACCCTATTATCGATTAATTAACCAATAAAGCCTAACCTACGTAGGGATTAAACAACGAGTATGCCTAGAGCTTCTTCGCCGTTATCGAGGTTATCAGTATCGCCGAAGAAGCAGGTCAATCAGCTTCCGTTTCCCGACTCGTTACCTAGCTAATATCCCGTCACCTCTACCATAGAGTTGCTCTACCTCAAGCGTTTATCAGAAGAACGAGTGAGAGAAAAACCGGAGTGATAACGTCGACAAGCGGATTACCGAATCACATATGTTCCGGATGGCCGCTCATTCCACATGCCAAAAAATATCCCACCTCTGAGGGATTCCTTCAAATCACGAATTAACGTTTTTCTTTTTCATAAAAGAGATTATTAACAAAGAATTGCCAGAGATCGTGGAAAAAATGCCGACCATGGGTAACAATGTCGATTTAGAGTTTGTAGAGGTCTTACATTCATGGATGGTCATTTCGATCGTTTATGCATATATTTTTTTTTTCTGTTTAATTTTGGAAAATAAAAATGTTATCAGTAAGATCCTTCTAAGTCATGGAAATTTGTAGTTTCGAGACCTCTATTGTGCTTTATGTAATGGGGATACCATATCCCATGGGGAAAGTTATTCATATTTACTTAGTGATCATGGGAGTCATGGGATCTAGAGATGATCCCTCGTCCTGCAGGACTTCGGGACTGATATAGGTCCAGCCCTTAATGATCCCTCCCTAACTTTCCGACAAATTTCCGGACGAGTCTTAGGACGCCTTAACCGAACTCGTAACTCGCTCCAACGGATAACCCATAAACCGGTCACGTCCATGGAATAGAGAGAGTACGCGCCACCGCAGGTCGGGTCGATAGTGGTTCGCAGGGTTGGTACCATCGTGTCAAGATAGTTGCACGAGATAAGGCCCTTCCACGGGTCCCTGTAATTCGATTTCGATCACTCCATAGATTGCACCCCCCTGGGCAAAGATTCTCTAGGGGAGGGTCAGGATCGTGGATCTTGATCGAACTGACTGATCCATCGGAAGTCGTCATAACTGCTTCATGAGCCAACTTCCTGTTTCTTATTTCAAATATTTGCTCCCTTAACATATTTCCCTTGTTTTGGAATAATAGTCACATTTTTTCTTTTTTTTTTTTTTAATCGAGTTAATTGCGGTTCGAGTTGATATCGCGTTAAGATAGTGCCACGAGATAGGGTGTACCCGTCCTCGAGTTCCCTTAATTCGATTTCCATTACTCCATAAATTTCGACCCCCTGTGCAAAGATCTTCTCAAGGATGGAGGGATCTTAGAATTTTGACCGATCTATTTCTTATCATCGGCATGACTGCTCCATGAGTTCATCAACTTCCTATTTCTTTTTTCTTTTCCTGATATCGCATTCAATGATTCCAGGTGATGTCAAGCATTTGTTCATTGAATCTTTTCTTTCTTACTTGGAACATTGGCCACAATATTATTTTAAATCTTGGCATTAAGTTTGAAGGTGTTAACAGGAGAGCCAGGAATTACTGCGCCCTAATTTCGAGCATATCTAATGAAAATTCAGCATAATTCAATCTCGACCGCCCATTAAATCGCATCCTCTTATGGGGGATCAAAAGGGTCCTAGGGATCTAGGATCTTGATTATGTTTCTATTAAGTGGATTCATTGATCCGATAGGTCACGGAAAAAGCTATATTCGGGACTCTGGAGGGGAAATTCTGGAGTCAAAGCTCAGGATATAATGGTCGGATGGAGTCGAGCTGGAGAACGAGTGTTCGCTTAGGACGCACAGGGGATCGATCGTGTAGATTGTGCAGAGTAATTTCCTTCGACACGGTAACGAGATGACAGTGATACATCTTCATTGCTGCACCCACGTAGAGCTCGTAAAGCCGCGATCACGACTCTGTCATTTCCCTCCACATAACGTTACGCATCTTCCGCATCGCGTAAAACCTTAAAACACACCCTGGCACCATAAACCGAACTCCGATTAAATCTCCCACAACTACCGAATTTAATATGAAAAAGGCATAGAATAAGCCTCGACCTGCATAATGCAAAAAGTGTAAGTGAAAGCTCTGGATTAAAAAAAGATTACTTCGTATCGTTGTAATTATTCCCGATTATTCCTTCGTAAATTGGAAATATTAAGCGGCGGTTTTAAGGTCGATATCAAAGGCGAAATTGAATAACACTGATTGGCACTGATACTAAAAATATGAAATAACAATCAAAGAAATCTTAAAAAGCGCCTCACTTTCGAGTCTTTTCGTAAGGTGCGTACTTACACCTATCCGTAGGAAGCTCCATTTCAGAAACGCATCAAAGTGGATTCACTTTGCGAAAGTAAAATCAGAAAAGTATAGAGGACCTCTTCAGGGAGCAGAACCCATCATTTCGCTGTCGCCGCACCCTTGAGTTCCCATAAAAATAAACCAGCAAGGCAGGTAATCGCTCGAGCAAATTTACTGGAAAATAATACACCTCGTTGAAAACAACTTTCTTCCCGACGCGCCTTCCACTCCAAGAAGAAAAATTCCTTGAACGAAAGAAATATTTTATTAATACAAAGCATAGTGATTTGCCTGAAACAAAGGGTCATAATTTCAAAGAAACGTTACATCGAGTTCATTTGTGTCTAATCATTATTCTATCAATTAATACAATATTTTTTACCCCTATTCAAAAAAATATTTCTTTGGATCAATGAAATGCTTTTTCCAGTACATGAAACGTCGATATCGGTAGATCCGAAATAAAAGCTGAACTTAGTGTTATTTATGCTGATTTTAGAGAGAAATAAGGAGTTTTGCCGATGAGGATGGGATGTACCTTGCAGACGAGTCTGCCGTTGCAGCTACCGATGCAGCTACCGATGCAGCTGCCGATGCAGGTGCTCGACAGAGCACTCGTGTATAAGACGGGCTCGAAGAAGCTCCGAATTCGTCCGAGCTTTGTGCCGAGCTTTGAAGCCCCTCGAAGCTCATCGCTCGAAGTACTCTCGTTAGAAGCACCTACGTGCTCGACGAGCCATTCTCACCCGCTGAATTTCATTTCGATCCTGCGACGAGACTTTCCGCGGCAGATCTGGAAAATGTCACCCCCGGAAGGCCACGACACCGGGAGTACCTGAAACGAAAACCAATTACACGTAATATTGCTGAATAACAATAATGAAACGTGGGAAATTATATACCACTGCAATAGAATATTTATAAAATTTACACATTTCAGTGCTTATAATAAAATTACACATTTTTGGCCTTGCAGTGAATCGACACACGTTGAATATAAATCTGTAAATAAATTGATAATTTTGTAACACCGTGTCATAATTTCGTGGGAAAGTTAATACACTTATGTAGGTATAGAAGATATATTATAAATTTATATGGAATTTTTTTTTTTTTTTTAATAAAGTAATCCCAGAAAAGAAACTTCGTCGACTCCGTATGAGTAGGAAAGGGGAGATTGGGTACTTATTTCGAAATTAAGGACTAAATTATTCTGCCCTACCTTGCGGATGATCATAAAGTAGAGTGTACAAATTGTTCGTGTACCTTGAAAATAAAATATCTTCACAAGATGGGATTTTCTGTGAGCCAGTCTCGGTGCGATTTCTCTCTGCCTTGAAAGCTGCGTCGCTTGCAGCAAGAAATGCACTGTCGCAGGGTCAAATAGATTCCCCTCTGACTGCTCTGTGAAGGAATAAAAAATAAAATGAGAAGAAATTCTCCCTGGGGGTAGATTGTTTTATATTACGTGCGGCAGCCGTGGGGAAAATCCTAGACCAAGCTGTCCTCTTCCTCGCAGAAAATCGTGTCCTACGTCCTGGATATCCTGGACGTGGGAAATCCAGCAGTGCCGTTTCGTTGCATTATTCATCGGCCACAGACTAATGTTTAAACGAGTCGACCTTTGCCCTCGGGAAATTCGTCTCGCACTTTCCAAAGGAATCCCCAGGCGCCGGAAAAGCGGTCGCATTAGACACACCCTGAAGAAACACCCTTCCATCTTTCCCCACCCCCGACGAGCTCGCCGTAGGCGGTATATTTATTTATCCGGCCTGTTGGGATTTTGTCAATTATACAACACGGAAAAAAGGAGCCTTAAAGTAACAGAAGCCTCTCAGGCTAAAACAATTTTTTTTCTAAGCGAAATACCCTTGTAGCAATTTAAATGCTGCTTACTAAAAAAATTTCTTGGACTCAAGTCAAGCGATGACGATTTTCTATCAAGTGGACATGAGATTGTAGAAAATGTTTGTGTTAAGTCCATTCAATCAAGCCTATAACATATTTTGTTAATAGCTAGTAAAATTATTCCCGTCACGAGAGGTCCCTTTTGTCATAGAAAGTGATTTTTTCAGGACGGTAAGGAATAGCTTAGGCGAAAATCCTTGTTTGAAAACGTGGGTTGTCCTACATGACGAGGGGGTTAAATATAGACAGTTCCTTATCCCTCGGGAGAAGGGTAGACAGGAAGAAACAGAGGAAGGTGAAAAAGGAGAGCGGAAGAGGAGGAGAGACCCGGTGTAATCAGGACATGGGTGTAACGAAGCCTGTCTATTTTCGGAGACTCTGCGGAACCGAAGGGAAGTTTCTGCGTCGGTAATTTCCTTATTCCCGCTGTTCTTGTGGTTACGAGATGTCTAACGAACGTCTCTGTTCCCCTTCGCCTTCCATGTCGTTGAGATACGACGTGGAAGCCTTATTTCCGAAATACTCTCCTCGAGTGGAAGCCTCTTTGAGGGCCATTGATATCCACCGATTCACAAGATGCATAAAGGAGATAGAGCTAAAGAACAAGCCGTGAGAAATTCCCAGAGGACGATTACCCTCACAAAATGGCTACACGTAATTACGGAATAATATCTACGACACCGTGAATAATGTATGTAATAATTTTAATAACATTTGCCTTTGCAGCGGAATTTGAAGCAGTTTCAAATTTGACACACAGGTGATCCAAAAGCGAGAATTCAAGGAGAGGCGAAAAATGGTACGAAAGGCAATAAACGGCGAGACAGTGGGAGGTTAAATGAAATAATAACCGCGGAAATAAAACGAGTCCTCTCGAGGAAAGGAGAAGTCGAAAGTGCGAGAAAGCTCGGTGCTGGTCGATTTTGCACCAACCTGTACGCTTCGCCTATAAGTAGTAATGGTACAAATGGGCGCACAGATGGATGATATTCGAGAAGGGTCAACACTCGGCCGGGACAAACATCGAGAACGATCCAATAACAATTTAGATAAATGCCCGCCACCGAAAATAGAACGGCGCGACCTATTACGCCGGGGAAGGAAGGTCGCCCCGATGAATGGGTGCAACGCATTGCGTTTCTCAAAATGTCCCCCACGCACAGTGCCAATTAAATGGTCCAAGCCAAAATGATTAGTAAAAGAACACCTCCCGTCGGTAGGAACCCTGGGTGAAGAGTTTCCAGAACATGACTCCCATAAAACATGCAACGATGCACTTGCAAATTGGCATAAGGAATCGCTGGAACGCGTTGCACCTTCCAAAATGCCCACCATGCTAATTAAACAGTCCAGGTCGAAATCATCGACGAACAACCCTCTTCAGGTGGAACCCTGGACGAAGAACTCCCAGGACACTGCTCCTGTAAAATATGCAACAATGCACTTTCAGATTCTAACGCGCAAAGTTGGCATGTCGTCGTAACTTATAATTATCACTTTTGCGCCATAACCGGCTGAATGGTAAATAACCACCTCCACCCAGCAATTTCGAGGACGATTACCTCCAACCCTTCTTCCAAGATAGAGGCGCAATTATTTATAGGAATATTCGAGGTTTTTGCAGGTAACGGTGCCCCTTGTTCGGGGCTGGAAGACCATATTGTCCCGGTTCGCCAATCGATGGTCCCTTTACAAACGTGCTCCCTGCCTCATCGATTCATCAGATCCGCCACGAGTGGGTCGTTACGTCCGGGAACTTGCTAGTAGTAGTCATAAGTGGACCCGTTTTCTCTAGATCCTTGAACCTCGGTTATTAGACGAAGGTCTAATTCAGCAGTGCGCCTCGTTCAAGGCCCTTTCCGAGTCTTTCTGAAAAGCACACGGTGCGGTCACCTCCGCTCAACATGCGCGGCCCTCGTTACGTGCGCGATGCGCGACAATTTCAAACAATTACACTTACGTGGATTACATTCGTCCCGCGAGAGTGGGGCCAGAATCTGCAATTATTCAATCGCGGCCTGGAGCCGTTTTAAGCGTCGCGACTATACTTGAGCGAGCCAGACGGAGTCGGTCGGCCGCCATTGCTCTCTTCGCGTCCTTCGGTACCAAAATGGCGTCGCGTCCATGAGGTGCATCGTTCCCCTCGAAGGCATCCCGAGCGCCTTCTTTCTCGTCCTTGAACACCGCCAGGAGAAAATGCAGAGGCCCTGAGAAAATTCGAAGATTTTCATGAGAAGCAGAAACAAGAGGAAACCATGGAAAAAGACGAACCGGACCGTTCCTTCGACCTCATCGACTGCGTCGTCTTCGCGGGGATGCTGGGCGTCTCGGCGATTGTTGGCGTCTATCAAGCTTATCAATCTCGAAAGCAACCCGATGCAGTTCGAGAGTACCTCATGGGCGGGCAGAACATGTCCATATTCCCGATAAGCATGTCTTTGATAGCCAGGTATGTTCCCTGAAAATCGTACACTGATATAACCGTCCATGTAAATTTACATAGTCGATCATTGCTTATTTCGATGCCAGGATAAATTGCAGTTAACAAAGACTTCACGTTCAGCATCTAAGTTAAAGGGAATTAATTTAAACATTTTCTAATTCGTCATTTTTCCATTTTATGCCTTCCCAGGTGAAACTTCAGTTAAGAGGTAAAAATGTTTCTACATTTCCATGGATTTTTATCAGGGGGAATTTTGTTTAACAAATCCCATTCATTATTAACCGGTGATTCTTCTTCATGCACGCGTTTGTATCCACACCGACGAGCGTAATAAATTTCAATGCTTGAGCTTGAAGAGTGGAAAATATTTCCCTGCGAATGAGAGAAATCGTGGAAATTCTCTGAAAGTAGGTACCTCTGGTTGCAGCTACATTTCCGGGATAGCTATACTGGGCCTGCCAGCGGAAATGTATGTCTATGGTACCCAGTTCTGGGTGGTAGTCATCGCAGATTCCTTTGTATCTCTTACAATGGCTGTCGTCTATCTTCCGGTCTTCTACGGGCTCCAGATCACGTCTTCTTACGAGGTAAGCCCCTCTGGTGACGGTGATTAAATCAGGGACGATCGAAGCTACTTCGACAAGACCCTCTCACCTCTAGAAGCTGATCTCCCTCGGTGCTCTTTTTATATCTAATTCATGCGACCTAACATGTAGGGTACCATTAAGGTGACATAAAAGTGGCATCTCGTTCATGAAACTTTTCCCCGAACAGGGTGTACCGAATCGTTTGATACTTTACAACGTGACACATGAAGGCCACACCGAAAAAAAAAAGATTACTTAACCGAAACAAATATATATTGTTGCCTGAATAGTACATAATTGCGAGAAACAATTATTGGGTTGAGAAAAGAAAAATTATATCGCCGATTTAAACGAATTTTCTTTACTCTCACTGACGTTTCTTCCTACGTACTTTGTTCTAGCAATGCATATTTCATTGAGTTAACTAACTTTTATTTTCTCAGTGCATAAGGTCTTGACACCCATGAAATTTAAATTCTTTAAAAATGTTTTTCTAGACGTTTTAAACATTTCCTATAAAACAAATGAAATTTTAAAGGTGTCAGGATCTACCTTATCGCCTCAATGTTCATGTTGCAAAGTTTTAAACGATTCGGTACACCCAGTTCGGAAAAAAGTCATGCACGATTGACCCCCTCGGATGCCACTATCACATCCCCTTAATTCCCACGATTAAATTCTATTATTAATTGACGCCATTAATTGCAGTACCTGGAGCTGCGATTCAACCACTTGGTCAGGCTCATGGGCTCCGTCATATTTATCATAAAGATGGTATGTACTTCAACAACCTTTACATGAAAATCCAAATTGATTTGCTCCCTCGAGAGTGGGAAATAAGGCCCATCCGCCTTTTGGTCTCGTTCAGACCTTCCGCGTGTGCATGTATGCATGTAATGCTGCCCTGCAATTTGACACTTGAGTCAAATGTACCGGTTACGTTTGCAGTTACTATACATACCGTTGGTGATCTACGTACCTGCCCTGGCATTCAATCAAGTCACCGGCATAAACTTGCACGTGGTGGCTCCTCTCGTCTGTGCTGTCTGCATATTTTACACGACTCTGGTAAAGGATCCTCGACAGTGACGAGAAAAATCGGACATTTTGCAAGACTTTGATCCGGCTACGTCTGCAAAATCACGGGAGAATAAATAATAGCCTTAAAGTTACAGAAGCCTATCCGTTGAAAATTGTTCTTCATGATACGATTAAAAACTGTCCCATTAACGGATTGCTCCAGTTAATTTCTTACGTGTACAGTTAGCGGATACATTTCTGTAAATGTCAGCTGTAACTAGCTGGAAAATATCCGTTAACATTAATAGCGATCGAACTGATAAATTTAAAGTATTACAAAATTGTAGGTTCAATGGATAATATCTGTAGACATTACGGGTTCGGTCTGTTCGATTCCAAATACTTGTATGTAATTGGCACAGATATTTATCTGCAATTTTTACGGATTTGAGTAACGAAGGCTCTATTGTAACGCTAACGGACTTAATCTGCTGTCCTTATTTCAATAGATAAGATCTGTATGTTCAACAGATTTTGTTTTCTCCGTGCAACACCGATTTCACTCGACACTCGTTACGTTCATGAAGTGATAAGATCCCTCTCTTCTAGGGTGGCCTCAAGGCTGTCGTTTGGACCGACACCATCCAAACTG
This sequence comes from Orussus abietinus, assembly GCF_000612105.2. NCBI lineage: Eukaryota > Metazoa > Arthropoda > Insecta > Hymenoptera > Orussidae > Orussus > Orussus abietinus. The sequence goes on along the minus strand of NW_019394279.1, from coordinate 431,778 downwards.
TCGTTATGTTTGGTGGGGTGATAGTCGTCATGGTTGTTGGGACGATTAGGGTTGGAGGCATAGAAGAAGTATGGAAACGCAACGTCGAGACCGGCAGGATAGAGTTCTTCAAGTTCGTCTCTTCCTCTTCAAGACCTAAAATGATTATCGATAATAAGGAAAATCGATCTTGAACCTGGTTTTGAAAACCGTGCAAAAAGTGCCCGACCCCAGGGTCTTCCAGGATCAAGACCGACTTTGCACATCGCTTCATGAGCATTATTATAAAATAAATCCTACGACCTCTAACCATTTTTTCCATTTCAGCATGGATCCAGATCCCACCGTGAGACACACTTTCTGGACCGTGGTGATCGGTAATTATTTAAATTGGCTCGCCACCTGTTCCGTGAACCAAGCAATGGTGCAACGATGTCTAGCCATGCCGAACCTGAAGAAATCCAACATGTAAGTTTGTCCATTCAGGAAAGAAAAACAGCTGGTGGGTCCACCGATCGACCTCCTATCGAGTTTCATTCCTCGCGATTTTACGCTGCAATCAACGTAGACCTATCTATTTTCAGTAAACCTCCCAGTTAAACGAGTTTACCGTTGCAATTGTTAATTCAATTTACCCCTTTCCTTTGCTTCTCCGGAAGGACGAAAAGTTCCTGAAAGCGGAACGTTTCGAGCGTTCTTAAGCGGTACAACGGAGTGCATTTAAGTATCGGTTAAATATTCATACATCCAGGTATTTTCTCCCGCTTTCAGAACCATCATGATCATGGCTGTCGGCATAATAACCATCGTGTCCATGAGCTGCTACACCGGGATCGTCATATACGCTAACTTTTTCGAATGCGACCCAGTTACCACCAAGGTATGCAGTTTACGTGCAGATTCTCTAATCTCGTTACAAGTTCCGAACGCTACGTTCCTAGTCGAGTCTAAAACACTATTATGTGTCCTGTTCGTACATCAGCACCAAGAGAATTCTCCGCGACTTTTTTCGACTTAATCTCAATGCTTAAGGTGAAGTGAAACACCCTTCAAATCAGTCGATTAGAATACAACACTTTTTTTCAAGGGTATTAGACCAAACTGTTCGAAACTTTGACACATCACTCCAGATCATCTAAGAATTGTCCTGACACGTTCAAAATTTGGATTTTTGAAACAAATTTTTTAACAACCCAGACCAGAACCAAAATGGCGTCGAGCTCTCATATTTCAATCAATATACAATTATCGAAATTTGAACGGGATAGAGGCAAAAAAAATGTATACGCTTCAATGCTAAAACGATGGAAGTACGAGGTTTCGGAGTAAAAATTTAATTGACCTGGAAATCACAGATGGCGCAGGGGGACCCTTTGCAGTCAATTAGGGCCCCAGAAAGCATGAATCCAGAGGATTTCTGGAGTTTTACTTCGATTTATTTATAAAGATTGTACAAAAACGACAGGTGGAGTATGCCATTTGGTACAATACCCAATATAATTCGACACAGCTGTCAATATAAAAACGAACGTGGGCAACGTAGACATTTAGAAAAATCTTCTTTATCGATGTCGATGAAGTTCCTCGACGTGTTTCACCTTCACCTTAATGATTATGGAAACTGATCGCTCCACTTTCGTTTCAGCAAATTAGGAAGCCAGACCAACTGCTGCCATATTTCGTGATGGAAATGGCCAGGTCGATCCCAGGTCTGCCAGGACTCTTCGTGTCTGGTGTATTTAGTGCAGCTTTGAGGTACATATATTCAAATCTAGAAATGAATAGGCAACTTTAAGATTACCATTTCTCGTTAATAAAAAAAAAGGAAGTAAAACGAAAACTGTACACACTGTCGTGTCATAAGGAACTTAATTTCTTAAATTTCAGCACCATGTCGACGGGGTTGAACTCCATGTCTGGTGTCATCTACGAAGACATGATCAAGCCGCTTTTAAGGTCGCCCATGAGCGACGTAGGAGCGAGCAGGATAATGAAGGCCACGGTGATCCTGATTGGCGCAGTTTGCGTGGGTCTGGTTTTCCTGGTGGAGAAGCTCAGTGGTCTTATACAGGTAATCCAGAAAGTACTTTCAAACATTCGAAATATTCAGCATATATATATATATATATATATATATATGTACGATATCAGTTAATATTTCCACACGGGGATTTCGTTTTCTCTTCCAGGCGGGCAAAAGCTTATCCGGAATCACGGCAGGACCTCTGCTGGGGATCTTCACCCTGGGGATGTTCTTCCCCCCAGCAAACTCCACGGTAAGAGATGTCGAGAACTTGTGGAGGCGCGGCGAGGAGATCCCAGGAAAAGTCGACAAAGTCCATACAACTCTAGACATTCGTTAAGTCCTTCCAGAAGGGAGTGTCAAAATGGCGCCTCTTCCAGGAGACGCGGGAGAAAAATTCCCTCTGGTTTCGCCCTTTTCGCGGGACATCAGGGCGGAAGTCAGGGGATTCCTTGATGGGGTATTTCGGAGCTGACGGAGCTTTTCGCTCGATTTGCATGAGAATCGAAGGAGCCTCGCCCAGGAGTCGGGAGGGAAAAAGCCCGGGACCTCTTCGAGTACCAGGGAAAGCACTTTAGGATATCAGTTCGCTCACTTGCGAGAGCTACTGCTGTATAAGGAACTATTCTCAGAGGATTTGGCCCGTAATCCAGGACCTCGTTGCACCTTCCCGATCGATGGATCGAACTGGGAACTCCTCCCATTTCTTGGCCGCGTCCTGTCCCTCGGGACATTTTTCTTTTTTTTTTTTATCTTGTCACTCACTTTGTGCATTTACTGAAATCTGCTCGCCGGTAGTGTGCGACTCGTCCACCTTTTCACCACTTTTATACTAACTGCCGACGCATTTATTTTACGCTAACAAATGGAATCAAACCGTCCAAGAGGTACTCCCGAGAGGTTCAGGAAATTGTGGATTTCAAGGTGAAGTGAAACCCCCTTCAAATCAGTCGATTCGAATGCATCACTTTTTTTAAGGATATTGGACCAAACTGTCCAAAACTTTGACACATCACTCCTGATCATCTAAGAATTGTCCTGACACATTCAAAATTTGGATTTTTTTTTTTAATTTTTGAACTCAGCCCAGACCAGTACCAAAATGGCGTCGAGCTCTCATATTTCGATCAATATACAATTATCGAAGGCTCTAATATGAGAATCGAAAGGGTCAGGACAATTTTACGACAATTTAGAACACTCTGGTAATCGATAAACTTGCATTTGAACGGGATAAAGGCAAAACAAGTGTTGTATGCGCTTCTATGCTAAAACGATGGGAATACGAGGTCTCGGAATGAAAATTTAATTGACCTGGAAATAACAAATGGCGCAGGGGGTCACTCTGCAGTCAATTAGAGCCCCAGAAAGCATGAATCCAGAGGATTTGTGGAGTTTCAGTTCGATTTCTTGATATTTATTGTACGAAAACGACAGGTGGAGTATGCCATTTGGTACAATATCCAATATAATTCGACACAGCTGTCAATATAAAAACGAACGTCGGCAACGTAGACATTTAGAAAAATCTTTTTTATCGACGTCGATCAAGTTCCTCGCCGTGTTTCACTTCACCTTAATGCTGGAAATCAGCTGGTAAACGCAAGCGGATATCAATTTTAAGCTCGATCGTCACTTGTTACCGAATCCCATTGTTTATCATATGAAATCAAAGGCAATAGTGTACGCCGATTTCCAAGTGAATAATCCCTCGGGTACACCTCAATGTTAACAATGTTTCCCTTAACAGTCGACAAAGCCGGATAAAATTAATTTATAAAATGAATGTCAAGAGGTACACCTCAACGTGTACTTCGGACGAATATTTCCACAATCAAGATGAAAACTTTCTTCATCGCATAGGGTGCTCTTGTAGGTGCTCTGGTCAGCCTCAACCTCGTGGCATGGATCTCGTTAGGCACGCAGGCTGCGATATCCACAGGAAGGATTAATTTCCCCGTGAAGCCGGTCTTCGTGGACGGATGTCCGGATCACTTGAAGGAAGCTGCGACGAACCTCAGCCTGATCGTGGAAAACGCTGTCAGGTATCATTCGATATCCCACACTCAGCTTAGAAAATTTCCTTCGTTCCATTTTCTTTTTTCTGCGGCTAAAATTATAGTACATAAAATAAAATATACATTCAATATTCCAAATTTAGCATAAAGGGTAATAGAAAGTTTTAGTTATTAAGGTGGTTTACTCATTGTAAAAAAATTCCACATCCAGGGAGCAGCCGTTCTTCCTGTACAGGATGTCCTACCTCTGGTACACCTGGGTGGGCTTCCTGACGGCGATCGTCGTCGGTCTGGTCGTCTCCTGGCTTACAGGTGCGAATAAATATAAACCAGAGGATAAAAAGTTGTACACACCGGTGATAAGACGTTTACTGCCATCCACCCCCAACACTCCACCGGTAAGTGCACAAGATATTCACCGAACAGAGCTAGGTAACAATTACAATAAAATTCATTTAAATTTGGCATCTAAAATGTAAAATGCCATTTTCCATATTAAATAGATGTTCAATCTATTTCCATGAAAAATGAAATACATCTAGGTAAGATACACATAAGTCTGAATTATACCTACATATTGATGCATATCAATGTAGCGTGTATGCAAATGAGTATATTAGGAAAAAAAAAAAAAAGAAACCAATCAGAAAGTTACTTTCTCTATCAATTGAATCTTGAAATAGTCACGCATGCCTCGAGATAGCCACTCAAATTTAATTATTTACTCGTATCTTTAAATACACAAGTTCTCGTAGAAACAAATTAAGTTCTCGGAAGGATATTAACAATACACTTTGCATTTTTTTTTCTAACCTATTTCAAACATGCATTTTCTATTTTAAATACATTTCCAGAACCATTTTACCTAGCTCTGCCACCCAGGTAGGAAATGCAGGTCTGATTATCGATATAACTGTTTCAATTGATTCCCAGACCGACATGGAACTGAGAAAAAGGAAGAAACAGTTCTCGACGAGTCAATGCTCCACGGGATGTTAATGACTGCCTGGCGATGTACAACGATCGATCCATCTCTAAGTGCGATGCACTTAAACGTGATCAGATAATGGGATCAATTATCACCTCGTCGATAGAGAAATGAAAGAGGCGAATTCGAGAGGATCAGCCAAAACGCACGCGACGAGAGCTTATTGGTTTATTGATCGACGCATTACAATAATCGTGAGCGTATGGTCCTTACACGAGCCAATGTGAGCGAGTACACGATCGATTATAAAGTACGCGAAAATGAGTTACGCTTTCGTTTTCGCGTCGAAGAGGAAAGCTACATGTTCCTGTGAAATAAACGGTTGAATACAATTAACCATGAGAATAAGGTGAAATCACGCCGTATTATTCGTGAACATTCGTTAAATTTACAGCGATGATTACGACGAGTCTTACATCCCTCATAGAATGCAGTTTCGGACACTAACGCATCCATTATTGTTTCGATCCAAGTTTTGTAAAAGCTACCTCCTCGGCTTGGAGTAAATTCAACAATATCCTTTACATATCCGTTCAAAACGAATTCTAGATTAAATACAAAATCGAATATTTCGTAACAGTAAATCGCACTTCTTCCGTGAATTCATTCAATTAGAGGACTATATACAAGTATCGCGCAAATGAAGTGTCATCCGAAGTATGTGCACGCCGCTTCATGTCGTAATATACATTGTTTACAGCTTCCTCATGTAGAGTAAACGTGGGTCTATGTAAAATTAAATTACACGCTGAATATTAACCGAATTATCGAACTAGAACTATAGCATAGATTGGTACAAGTATGTATAAAAGCTTTGAAACCAGGAAAGGATCGTTACCGCAATTACCTCTGTACATTGATTATGCATAGGTCTTGTCATAGTTCCAGACACACCCGAGCAGTTATTCAAATTAAAAAAAAAAATAGTTAATGCTTCCCTAGCTGGTTTTACGGTAACGAACCGATATCGTTCATTATTTAGTTTATACCGATCACTTGGTACGCGTACTAAAGGTGTGGTTTTATTAAACCCTCAGTATAAAGAATGGCGTACCAGGATAGTACGATACATACTTTTCGAGAGTGCCGTAAGAAGACGTAACTCGATTGTTTATATCGAGAGTTTAGTAAAAACACGCCTTTAGTTTGCTTACCAAGTGATCGGCGTGGATTAACCCCAAATAATGTACAAAAAACTATTAGAGGGAAACGAATTTCATAATTAGGGAGTTCAATCCACACAACTCCCTCTTCCGATATTACAGATATATTCTTTTGGCAAAATATTACCCAATGCATTCTCATTAAAAAAAAAAAAATCGTTTACGACGTGAGAGGTGACATGCCTATTGTTCGAGGATCCTGTTGACCTGGTTGAGTAGACGGACCAGGTTGAGGACCAGTCTCCAGGTTTTTTAGGAGTTGATTCAGCCAGTGCGTCGTCGAGTTATCCTCTTGCAAACAAGTGGCAAATGTGTTGTCCCGCAACTGATCTGGTAAACACTGTCGAAGTGCTAAAAGAGCCCTGTGTGTCATGGAAGAACAATTAATGCAACATAAATCAAATGACATGTTTCATTGACTGTTTTCACGAGCTTACCGTGGATTATCGGAGAGTCTAAGATAACATCGCACGACATGCTTCAATAACCGAGCGGACGGATCCTTAGCAAGCGAGAGCACCATTTTTCCCAGAATCATTGCCACATGGCTAAATCTGTCATAAGTTTGACAAATGTACGACAAACCGCTGTCGTCGAGTAGAATTTTTTGGAGGATGAAGGTAGCTACGGTTTTGCTCAATTCGGAACCGCTCTCCATAATTCTCAAGCACAGAGGAATAATCTCTGTGGTGAGTAAAAAGGTTATAACCTCTTGTTCATCGGTTTTTACTAACGCTCCGATTACTCCTAAACTTGTCAATCGTAGATACTCAAAGGGTCTCGTCTTGCTTACAGTATGTAAAAATGGATACAGGAATAGTGGCACATGAGCCTGTAAACAAAAAAACATCATTAATAGAGTAAAGTAGCAAATTACACGGAATCATTACAATTTCTAAAGTGAATTACTCGTCGGTATCAAATTTAACTGTATTTAATTATTTCTATAAGAGAATCGAATTATTTTTTACATTTACCTGCAAAAATGCTGATCTTGTCTCAGGGTGACTCGCGACACACTGTAGTAATGCGAGGGCATTGCACACTCGATTGCTCTGATGTGCGGTGAGTGTCGCTGGGTATATCGCAGGATAAATGTTGATTATCTCTTGTAGAAGAGACGCCGTGGTACCGAATGAGTGCCATAACATCGGTGCTAGGTCTGGCACAACCTCGCGCATTTTACTGAGTTCTAATAAAGCATTTTCTCTAGTCTCAGGATTCGCTAGTTCGATTATCCACGAGAATACTTTTTCACGATCCACAGTGGCTTGTAACGCCGCTGGACTTTGTTGCGAACTCATTTTCAGACACGATCTTCCTCGACTGGCGTGTGTTATGTCTTCCTTAGTCGGGATCCAAACAGTCACAATAAAGATTTTTCACAGCTTGTGGATAAAATATCAAGACTACCGATAATTTAATCATTCAACTTCTTGCACTTTTGTACTTGCACTCTTAATAAACGAGGAACAGCCGTCTCGGTTTTGAGGTTAGGCCTCTTCCTCTTCACTCGAAACCATCGGGTCAACCGAAATTGATCGAAATACTTCGAATATATCCAAAATCAGTCGAACACGAGTGCCAGCCACATGTTGGACCATAAATATCTAGACTTCACATACAGAGATGAGTTGAGAGATTGCTCACGGGCAGGGTCGCGCGAAATTCGTTGCGCCGCCCTTGGGGGCAAAAAAACGGTGAAAGCTGAAATACGAAACCAGGGGGCAGCACAGGATGCGATCGCGCGACTCTGCCCGTAAGCAATCTCCCAACTCTGCCGCATAGCAGTAGAAGACAGGGTTGGGTAATTTCACGATTTTCGAGGTTTTTGACGTATATTACGTAAATTAAGTAGTTTACCGTAGAAAACGTAGAAAACCCGGAGAAAACGTATCAAATATGGCGGACAAGACAGACGTAGGGCATGCGGTATCCGCTAGGTTATAAACATTCATCTTGTCCATTTGTTTCATCCCATAATTTACTTTTTGGTCTTCCATCTTTACACATTTTGATACAAATATTGGTTACGAATCTTACGACTTCAAATAGCCGTTATCAACCGTTATAAACAAACGTCACATGCACATATATGCATACATTTCAAATTTCGAATGTGCGCGGGTTTGTGGATGCGTAAAGCGCAATCCCCTTAATAGCCAATGAGAATCTCTCTTATAGGTAAATAGGTAGACTCTCATTGGCTATTGACGATATTGCGCATGCGGTTTGCACATTTAGTTTGCGATGATATACTTCGTGCCTATGTAGAAAGCTAGGGACGTAATATACGTTGTAATATACGTGTAGAAAATCACGTATATTAGTTGACGTATTATACTTACCCAACCCTGGAATCGCCTAAAAATTCCAAACATCTTCATTTGGTCGACTGATATAAAATTCTTAAAAAATACAGAAGAAATTTCAAGACATTTTGCGAACTATCTTATAAGGGCTCACGAATTTAGATTTTAATGTGAAAAGGTACGAAGGGAGAATATACCGATTAGGGCATTTTATTTGTGTAGTTATGGTAGTAAGGTTTATACAAATTTTGAACTATCGCGATGTTAATTGGTGCAGTAGTTAAATCTGTAAATAAGATTATATATTGGTGTTATACTTTTCGCAGTTAGCTCTTATAGGTTATGAATAAAAATTGTTCCTAATTTTAAAAGAAGTCAAATATTAATTTATTATCAGTTTATTAAGAATTCTACATCTATCTCATCGGATTGCTCGGATCAAACTAAATCCTTCCGAAAATAATTAAACCGTACACGTGCAGATGTTTCTCATTGCCTCCGATAACCGGAAGATTAGGTTTCATGTCCAAACTTTAGACACAAGAAGACTGAAGAATTATCAGCAATTTCGTCTACGTCAAGCGATAATATGAGTTCCGTTTCTCTTGTATCTCATTCTACGACTTAGGTTAGACGAAATGTTTACCAACTCGCCGATACTGGGTAGCACAATATGGGTTATGCGATACAAAATTATCAAAGGAAAAAGGAGGATCCATAGGCGTGTGACAATGACCAGTCAAGCCGTATCAAAAATGCGTGTCAGTGAGTACTCACGTGATAAACACTCATGCTAATGGTCGTCACGGGACCAATCATAGTCCACAAGGAATAATAAAATGCAGCGTCAAATAACAAGTCTACTTGGTGAGTTCATGATTTCAACCCAGAGGGCACTCGGGTGACCGATTGCACATTCTCCATCAGAGCGTCCTTGTCGCTCTCATTGATGGAATGAGTGCGACAGAGAGACTATGGTCTCTCGACAGGAAAGTGGGGGAACTACATTAGACAACTTCTTTGAGAAATGAGCTTGGGGGAAGAAAGAATTGGTCACGTGATTATCTGGAGAACGGGATATTCGACTTGTGTACTGCCCACTTCTGGTTATTAGTGCTGCGGATTTTGTCGAAGTTGGTTCTCGTTGACCTGTTATTATTTTGTACCCTACCGAGAGGTTCTTATTATCCGAGGGCCGACATTCTTCTTTTTTAGTTTGGTGAGTTTCAATATCTTGTTCTGTATTCAAGAGAAATCGTCTAGATACATTGAATTCCTTTGTTACTAGTGAAGCCCTTTTACGTAATGTAATTCATGTAATTGACAGGTCGGGTGAGTGATGAAAGGTTACTGATCGAGCCAGTTTTCTTAATTATATATTTTACATGTTCAGGTTTGATCGAATGCGCTTATTAGGCTTGTAAAGTAATTACTCGTTGCAAAGATATACTTGAGTCTTGCGACAGTCGATTTTACTTTTGACGCGTCATACTGTACTTTTCTGATTGTATGGACAAAGAACCATTTGCTTATTCATCGACAGATTTTCAATCTTACTGGCTCACCCACCTGATAGCCAACTACAAGTACGAGACAATAACGTTACCTATATCGTAAGAAACTAGATTAAAATAAAATTTGATTACTAGTATACATCTAGTAATAGGTTTATCATGTAAGTTCAATAATCCTTGACTTGTGCACTTTGTTCTTTTAGTGTATATTACTATCTTGTGTTAGTAGCGATACATAATATGGTCTAATGATGATATTTTTTTGCAATTTATCGTTAGAACAGCATTTTGAAATGGTTTTTACTTGTGTTATCACTCACAGATAAAACGTGAATATTTATTCAACTTTGTTTACATAACTTATATTATTAAAATATAAAGGAGGGAAGTGCCTCTTTACTGTGGTAATAGATAAATAAGCCAGATAGTTGACAGGATGATACTGCTTGGATAAATTAAGAATAAGTTTTTACTTACAGGTATTTGATGACAATCATGAAGTCCTTTCTAGTGATACTTCTAATAGCATTTTCCGTTGCTCATGCTATTTCTTTCTATGACCTTATATTGGAGGAGTGGGGAGCTTTCAAGGTAATTCATTGGAAGTTATTTTACCGCGCAATAATTAATGCAAGCAATGTACATGTAAGATGGTTAACAGACCAGAAAACATTTAACACGCTGACTGTCATGGTGGTCACCAGTGAAACCAGAAAAATTATCAGATCAAAAGAATTCAGATCGCATAATCAAATATTGGCGATCAGTTGATTAAAATGATCAGGGGACAAATGATTCGAGTTAATGGTCAATGACCGCGCTGACCCTGTAGTAGTATATTATAGGTGAAATTCCAAATAGTACGTACCTCTGATTAATTTGAAACTTTGTGTGACGAACTATGTATTTAGACCCATTGATTATGAATGTAGCAATCAAAATTGGTGCAAATCGAAGTTATGTAAGAAGTGCAATTTGTAGAAAGTGCAAAAGTTATTGAAAACTATTTTTAGTTTGATGATGCCATTTGCGCCAATTTTCACTATCACGTTTTTAATCAATGGATTAAAATATGTATGTGTAAGAAATTTCAAATTAATCGGAGGTATGTGCTTTTCAGAACTATATTCTACATTATTTAAATAATGTGGAGATAATGATTTAGTGCGTTATTTCAGATCGAGCACGGCAAGAAGTATGAGAGTGAGACAGAAGAAAAGTTTAGAATGAAAATCTTTATGGAGAATCGACATAAGATTGCACAACATAATGTGAGATTTGGAAAGGGTTTAGTGCCTTATGAACTGAAAATTAACAAGTATGGTGATATGGTGAGTGGTTATTTTCTTGATAAATTAATTTTAATACTCCAAGAAATGACCGTTGGGGTATATAAATTGAATGACCTGCCTTTTTATTATTAAATGTTTTGCATAGCTTCATCACGAGTTCATAAAAACAATGAATGGTTTCAACAAGACTGGAGTAAATGGTAATTTAAGGAGTGCTGAGCAACCGGTTGGCGCGAAATTCATTGAACCTGCTAATGTAGTACTCCCCGATTCTGTTGATTGGAGGACACAAGGGGCTGTAACAGCTATTAAAGATCAAGGTCAATGTGGGTCATGCTGGGCGTTTTCTGCGGTATGTATTGTTTCCATTACCGAGCACTAATGAGATTTATCAATGAAAAATATATCTAATAGGAATGTGAATAACTAACTTCATTTCTGGGCCATGTATTAGATGTTCATGAGTTAGTAATTCAATTAAAAACTCAAGTAATTAGACTTAGCATATCCCAAGCAAGAAAAGATATAAATTGGCAAAAACTTTTTAAATATCTTGATACTTCACAAGTTTCTTTACTAAATTATACATAATGTAACATAATTTTACAGACTGGTTCATTGGAGGGTCAACATTTCCGGCAAACTGGAGTGCTTGTGTCTCTGAGTGAACAAAATCTAATAGATTGTTCTGGCAAGTATGGTAATAATGGATGTGAGGGCGGTTTAATGGATCGGGCATTCCAGTATATCAAGAATAACCGGGGTCTTGACACCGAGAAGACTTATCCCTATGAAGCAGAGGATGATAAATGCAGGTACCAAATTATGATGTTTAAAATAACGTCGAAAATTGAAAACGTTAAAGTGATTTCTAGTAACTTCTGATAAATTTGTAGATACAATCCTCGCAATAAAGGAGCTTCAGATGCAGGCTTCATAGATATTCCTGAAGGAGATGAGCAGAAGTTAAAGGCTGCAGTGGCTACTGTCGGACCAGTTTCCATTGCTATTGATGCATCCCATAGCTCATTCCAGTTCTATTCCAAAGGTAAATCCTATTAACGAGTTTGAAAGAGTTTAATTTAATATGAAATTTTATGTTTATTTTACATTACAGGTGTCTATTATGACCCTGATTGTTCAACCACTGAATTGGACCATGGAGTTCTTGTCGTGGGCTATGGAACTACTGAGGAGGGAGAAGACTATTGGATTGTAAAGAATAGCTGGGGAGAAACTTGGGGAGAAAAGGGTTACATTTTAATGGCCAGAAATAAGGATAACAGTTGTGGAATCGCTTCTTCAGCCAGCTACCCTCTGGTGTGATGAATGGCCTGATACTGAAAATTAGGAAGTGGTGTATTCACTCCTTTTTGGATCCATTAATTTACAAAATTCATTTTTTAAGTAACAATTGATTAGTTTTAAGCAGGATCAGTTTGGGTATACATGCTTGTTAATTTTTCCACAAGCATTGTCTGATATTTGAAATATTTACTATTATACCAAAATAATGTCAGTAACTATTACTAGTGTTCCTTGAACACTAGTAACTTCACAATAACCCATTCAAAGGCATTTCGTCAACTTTTGCGAAGTAATAAACTTTCCTAGCATATCCAAAATCGTAAAGTTAATTATTTTTGGTAATAAGTTACGCTAAAATGCATTGATTATATATATTATTTTCCAAATAGTTATTTCACGAAATTGGATATGCGATGAATGTTATATTAAATGACAAAAATTTTTGATAAGTAGTGGTAAGCTGATATTCATTGTAATTGTAGTACTTATTTTTAATACATAAAAATAAATAAAAGTATATTTTTTCTTCTTGGCTGTCACGATTATGTTTTGAGGTGTCATTTTCTTGCTCAACGGGCTTCTGGATTTAATAATAAAGATAGTTTTCAGTGGTGGAATGTACATTTAAATCCTTTAATTATGATAGTATTGGCCATGGGCTAGTGGTGCTTTGTAAAGAAATACCAATCAGGTGAAAGTCACTGTAGTGGCGTTTTGTAACTAAAAGGTTAACATTATTTCTTGTCTGCTTTCATTGCCATTATCTGATAAACCTTCATTCAAGTTGGTAAAAGATATGGTGTACAATTACATACCTTCAATATTAATTATAAAGAATAGATCGATGACTTTTAAAAATGTACGATGGTATAGAAATGTTAACTGCCTGAAACAGAACTAACCTGACAAAATAAGTGTAAAACTGTAATTTTGGATTCAGTATGTACATACATACGCGTTCATACATGCAAGGTTCATTACCGGACTTGCTTTCGAAATACGAACGAACATGAATTTATGGCATAATTTCACGCTGTAAGTATGTACCAATTACCATCATGAGTATGTACGTGAGCCACCAATGACGACTGGTAGATGGTACCGCCATCGCGGGTGCGCGAGCTCCTATCAGAAATTCGTTGCGCCGCCCTTGGGGGCAAAAAACGGTGAAAGCTAATGTAGGAAACCAGAGGGCAGCACAGGATGCGATCACACGATCCTGCCCGTAAGCAATCTCCCAACTCATCTCTGATACGGTATGTACTGGTATGTACGGTCCGTCAGCAATTCGATACATGCGCGTGGTAACCTATTTCTCAAGTTGTATATATTCTTCAAGGCGCCTTTATATCTTATATTTACATAAAACCTTTCGGGACTGTTGCATAGTATTACCAGCGAGCGTTGCTGAGCGTTGCCGCATTCCAATGGAGGTGAAGAATTCTATGATGACCGAAGAAATTTAACGTTGCTATTGCTGGTAATATAATTGACCGACATGGCTCATTTGGTGCTAGTAAAAATTTTGAACTCACAGATATCACCAGAGGAAGTGATAGATTGGCTAACAGATATAACAGAGGTGAGTTAATTCAGAACGTTATTAAGTTTAGAAGTATTTATTAAAATTGAGCTTAATATTTTGAACTAGGATGATACGTCAAAGACGGTATGAAATCTAATTTGGTAGCCATGTAACAAGAATAGTGACGATGTACTCTTACTCTTTAACTGAATTAATTTTTTATGTTTCCTAGTTTTATGTATCGAAGCTTTCATTGTTTTATGGTGAACCTTTGCATAATCTATGAAGTACATGTTAGTTTACTTAGAGTATTTTGATTTTATTACGGTATATAGACATGGCAAAATTATTAGTGTGTGATTACGACTAGATTAATTAAAGATCTCTTGAAAATATTCCTAATGTTTTCAGGATACAAAATGGGCTGAAATTAATAATGCCAAATGCACACGAACTGAGTTTATTCTATACTTTCTTAACTTCCTAAGGGATCAGTGCGTCGGGTAAGTTTCTGCTTTGGATATTTATATTTCTCAATGATTTTTAGTATTTATGATTGATGGTGGTATTATTTATATTCTAATTAAATTTATGTATTCATCGATTTTAATGCAAAAGAGAATACGTTGTGAAGAAGAAGTTAATGGATATTTTGTGAATTTGTCAAGTTTTTTGTGAAAGTAATTACAGATTGTTGCGTTCTATAGACAATTACACTGTAACTTAAACTCCTCTCATACCTTTTCTTTTTTTTGTCAAAGTAATAGTGTTTATATATCCATAAAATTTCATTATAATTTAGATATTTTTATAGAATTATTAATCTGTATAGATATATGTTTGTTTTTTGGATTTATTTATTGCTTTATTTGTATTATTTTTTCTTTTATTATATTATTTGTATTTCTTCATTTTCTTACCTTAGTGTACTGCAAGTATCGAGTGTTACACAAATACCCAAGGCTAAGAAGATAGTATTGTTAACCGATGGTACCTCTGATGATACTTCTGATAAATTAAAAGATTCTCAGAAACAAGTGCCTTTAATTCATCATTGTGAGCAAAAAATATTCAAACGTGAAAACACTGTAAAAGATACAAAGAAAGAAAAGTTGGAAAACCAGGCAGAAGGTGTAACTTTAAATATTCAAGGAAACGTTTCTCCCAAGTATTACACTGGCAACTTGACGAGTAAAAATTTGAAAAGTCCGTCCCATAATTCAAATAGTCAGAATAGCAGTACTAAAGAACATCAGAAGCATAATTTATGTAACAGACCATTAGAATCTTCTGTTAATGTTGTTGGTATTTCTAAATCTAGCAATGGATTATCACTTTCTGTTAATGCAGTCACGAGTACTCCAGTAATAAAAAAAAGTAATCGTTCAACAGAACATTTATCAAAAAAGACTGCAGAATTAAGTGCAACTTCGTGCTTTTCCGAAAATAAACAAGAAGGTATTAAGAGTTCTAATAAATTATCGAATGACGACGAAAGTAACCTTTTGATAGATATTTCAGAATATGACAGTTGCCATAAAGAATTTTTAGATACGAAAAGTGCGGCCAGTACTTTTAATGACTTTGACCTTTCCAGTTATAGTACAAATCAATCGGGTATCATTAATTGCTCATCCATAAATGGAAACAAAGATTGGTGTAATAATTCTGACTCTTCTTCAATGTCAATAAATGCTAGTCGAAATACCAGTAAGGAACAACTCAATTCAAGTGCACCCTCGAGATTCAAAAATTCAGTAAAGGATGATAATTCTAATGATTCATCGCTTATGTCGAGCGATTCAAATCAAAATCCAAGCACTCCATTGCGCTCCAGTCGCCCAGCCTCATCTAAAAGCAATAAAAAGTTGTACAGTAGGTGTTCGGAAGGGCAACGAAGTTTAAATAATAGTCCCCAACAAACTACATTTGGAACCCCTGCACGACACTCAAATAGTTCAAAAAAATATGTAAAAGTAACACCAAAACAACATCTCAGCCTTGGAGATTTTATCAGTGTAGACTCACATTCGAAGAAGAGTAGCTCCAAGAAAAGTAATGCCAGAATGGAATTGTTAAGGCAAAATGATGGGGAAAATCAGATGCCCAATAACTTGTACGTAACGGACGAAACTTTCCCAGAAGTGGGAAAAACAAGTAATCGAAGGAGAAGAATCAATCCAACCAGGTTGGATATCTCAGATGGAAAAGGTATTAATAAATAAATCATTTTTTTTTCACCGTCACTGTCAATTATGCATATTATGTGTATTATTTCAGGAAACAAAGAAAACGTTACGTTTGGAATCATAAGCAGACCTTCAACAGTGAATCCACAATTTCTGGAGGCATTGGCAAGTGACAAGTTATCAGATAAGATCTCGTTTGAAGAGGAAAGATGCTTGTTACGATTGGAACGTCAAAAACAACCAAAAAATGTTTTACCGAACGAAAATAATAATCGTGATACTTTATGCCAGGTGATGCCTAAATTTTCTAGCAAACGAAAATCATCAGTTTCTTTAGAAGTACCTAATTTGGAGTTAGTTGATAATGTAAAGATCTTAAATTTATTGGTAAAACTTTACTGTGGATTTATCAGCAATGGATTCGTAGCAAATCCCATGAGTGAATTGTATTTTATAATTTCACTCATTACTGCACAGTTTACTGTTCGGAGCAATCCGAATCCAATTTATTCTAAAAAAGAGATAACTCAAAATATGAAAGAAGAAGAGAAAAGTATAGCGGAAATGTCTAACGAAAAGAGTACTTTATCAATAAATTGTAGTGCAAGCCATTCTGTATTCGGTACAGATAAATTGGAGGCCACACCTGCAAATGATTCTAATGATTCGGAGTTAAAATTATGTTCACCGATTAAAATTTTGAGAAAGAGTAATGATGAGAGGAAATCGCTTGATCCACTTTCAGATCCAGACCTTGGATGTGCTGTTTTAAAATCTGATTGTATTGAACCCATTGATCTAGAAGTGTCTGCGATAAACAATATGAAATCACAATTAATAGAAGCAAATGAGAATATAGAGAAATTATCTTTAGATAGTCAAAGTATGATTAACATGAACAAAAATGCCTCTGATATTAGCAGTACGAATTATATTGAAGAAAAGAACGTGGATAATCATACGAAGAAACGCTACTTAAGAACGATACATAATTGTGCTTATTTTTCGACAAATGTTTTGAACAATCAAAGAACTTTATTGAACATTTTGGATAGAACTACACTGAAACTTCTTTTGGAGAACAATATAATTGGTGTTTTTAAACCAGAACTGAAAGAATATGTAAACAAATTGTATGATACGAAGCTATCGGTATCAATTAAAGTTAAGGAACCTTATAATTTCAGGTATGTTGACTATATTATTTTTTTTATAAATTCTGGCTAATAATAGGTGTAGTTTTATTAGCTTAATGTAGTGTTTATTCATTACATTATACAATCGTACTATTTTTTGATTGTAAATTTTTTTTTCAGCATTTTAGAAAAGAATGTATGTTTTCAAAAAGACACCGACAATCGTGATAATTTTCCATCAGAGACGGCTTTCCATACCTTCCGAAGGCAACGCGATATGTTTTATCAAATTTTAAAAATCTGGGAGGAAAATCATTTAAAAGAAGGTTGGACATTTTCAGTAAGCCTTGGAGCAAAAATTAAATCATTATTAACAGTACATAATGATGCAGTGAATTATTTTCACTTTGCAAGATTATTTAAGTCCCAGCTTTTAACATCTGGCATTCAAAATGGTCATCAGGCAAGTTAAATTAGTTTTCAACGATGTAACATTTGTACGACAATGTACGATTATTGTACAAATTACTTGTATATAACTTTACATAATGATATAAGAACTTATTGCTAACATATCTTATAAATGTATTATGTATTGCAAATTAAGTATAATAATATATTCTATTTATCTGTTATTACAGGAGGATGGTATGGACGATGAAAGTTTAGATTTTCTGAAGTCCCTGAAACATTTAAATCCAGAGAAATTAACTCAATTGCGAGAGAGATTAGTCACACCGATGTCTTCGAAAGGTCCCGTTCCACGTCCGTCCTTTCCGGGAGTTCAAGAATTCTTTAAAGACTTCATTTTACACGCATTCAACCCAATATTTTATGTGCATTTGGAAAATTGTTTAGTGCACGAGATTATTGAGCTCAATGATACTCAATTTGCGGAAAGTGATATCGCGGACACAGGTATTCCATTTGATTGTCTAATTTGTTTTGCATGGTAAATGGAAACAATTAAAGGAATCTTAAATTGCGCAGAAACAATGGTCGACGAAGGGACGAAACAAACCTACATTACTTGTTTATCGTCTCTGAGACTCCTGGCAAAGATGTTAGGTTTCCTTACGTCCTTGCCATATCGTTCGACTTCGGGTTCTCTAGAAGAAGGAATGACGTCACAAATTGAAGTACGAAGTCGAGTACGTAGGTTTATACTATTCCACTATTTATTCAATGATTTTGTCGAGACATCTCATAATTAAATATTTTTAGAAAATATGTTATAATCTTATTTATCTTGACGTGATTAATTACCGTTACAGGTTTTACCTGCGCTGGATCTGCAATTTTGTCTACAAAATGCTGTGTTGGATGGAAAGTTCTCATTAACGATTCCCTGGGCGGTTAAATATTTAACTATGATGGACAGTGCCACATTACATTTACCATATTACATGAATATTTTAGAATTTCTCTATCTCGTATATCGAGCTTGCAGCAATTGCAATGTGACTGAATCTGGTGTTATATCCCAGCAAACAGCTCTGTTAGTTAAGTTTAGTCTCGGCTGGTTGTTCGAACAGCCAAACTTCCCGAAGGACCTTTATTATGCCTTCCAATCAAATCTTAATCATGACAAAATGAAGTCATTATTTCATCCGGATAAGAAAGAAGTGCCGAGTCCATTTTATACTAGTGGTTTGACTTCCACGAGCATCAGAAATTGCACCGTGAACCTAGATAAATTAGATATCATCGATGACAGAGCAATTTACATATGTTGTCCATTTTTGTCCGAAGTGAAAATAATCTTAGCATCAGGAAATACGAGTAGTAGTAGTACTACAATTAGGCACATCACGCCAGTGTCTAGTCAACTTCCAAAATCAAGCAGTAGTTCAAGCACGAAGCATTTAGAGGTAAATTTTTGGCAGAAATCTCTAAGTACCACAGATGGACAGATTGCATAGCATTTTTGTATTACATTTCTGATATTTCATATTTTTTCGTGTATATGTTAAGGGCAATGTGATAAATTCAGATGTTGCGAACATTGTTCGATTTATTGCGTTGCCCATAACATGTTTTTCTTTACCTTTATACAGTCTTGGATAGTTTTGAAAGTTCTACAGATTAAAAAAAAAATACAGTAACTACATATCATTTAGCGTTTCGTGTGAAATTGCTCGATCTTATTTTGTATTTTATTGCATTATAGATGCAATTGGAAGAGGCCTTTTTCCGTGGCCAACCAACGTCTACTCGAAGGGTTGTCGATTTTGTTGCGGAAAGAATTGGGTCTACTTGTGTGAAACATATTTCCAACTCTCTGTTACCTCCTGCGAGAGAGAAAAGCCTGACTAAGTTTAGGGAAGTTGTAAATAAGAAACGTAGTGAAATACAGTCTGAACAGCTTGATCATCCGGACCTGCCTGAAAAGTTTGAACAATTTGATAAGCTTGAATCAGATGAGCCCGAGTCCGATCAGCCTGATGAACTTGAGCTTGATCGGCCTGAACGAACTGATGTGTCCGAGCAATCTAAGCTGCTAAACAAGGAAATCCAAGTGCTTCGGGTGACTATTCTACATTGAACACAAAATGAGTGCCATTAAATCAATCATCGAATATATTGCACGTTTCTCCTTTCTCTCCTTAGGGTGCGATATTAAAAGAAGGACAAGTCACGACGATCGCAACAACTGTGGCGAAGGAATTCAAAGATCAGTGCGGGAAAATGATTCTTCCAATTTGTAAAACCCGCGTGAATAGGGCCATTGAAGCTTTATTGCCGGAAGATACTTTATTGCCTGTAAAGGAAATTTGCGTTAAAATAGTTACGAGAATGGCGATGGAACGTATCAATCAGTGGACTCAGTCTTACGTTGCTGGTGGTTCACTATTTATAAAAGATATGGAAGCAGAATTGGGAAAAATGGCTAAAATGAAAAGTCCTGTCCAGTTCGAAGAAAGAGTCCACAACGTGAATGCTGCAAGTCCTACTAGCGTTATAGATGAACTTAGGGTATGTAGAAACGATGATAACAGATCAAAACGGCATTTTAACGTTCATGTTATTGGTGCCTCATTTTGCTTATCGGTGGAAACATTATTTCTTTGCAGTCGTACATTTGGGACATGTTGGAAAACAATGGACAATCCTTAACTCTCGAGTCCATCTCGTCCATTTTAAAGAGATTATCTGAAAGTTTGGAAGAGAGGATAGACTTACAGCCCGGACCTGAGAGAGTACTTTGTTTATTAAGCATCGACTTTGCTCTATTCTTGGGTATGACTTTTTGACTTCTACCGCTTTCATCATATTTTCTATTTATTTATAATACCTGAGTTTATTGTACAGCTGCATACAGGGTGGATTTATTTACAACAAAGATACAAGATCTGTTAATAAAAGTATGGAAAATACAGTATTTTAACGCCTCGGAGATAGACTCGGCGCTGAGTAGAATTTTCAGTCCTAGAAATGTAATGCTACTGGCGCAGTCGGGAAATAATAAAGTTTGGTCTGTAATCGGGCAATTTGTAAGACGGTTGTTAAAGGAACATGTTTTATTCATTGAAACATTGAGCAACCAGTGTGTAGCATTGCTAAGGCAGGAATGGCCGCATGTGAGTATCATTATTAACATCCAATATCGGTGTATGCGTGAGAATATGTCTGTCATTTAATGTCGGTACATCTTTTCGATAATCAATGGAGAAAATGCATCCGTTTCCTGGTTTACAAGATGTTCGAATGAACGTTCTATAATTACTATATTTGTAAGTCCTTTTAGAAACTTCAACCAGATGCTCGATTCAAAGTTAAGGTATTAATTTAAATTTTTCAGTCGATATTAGAAAATTTGTCAAAGTGCCTGGATGAAGGAATAATGGATTACGAATCATCTGATGCAGAGGCGGGGAAGATTAGATGTTTGCTGCTTTGGATAGCAGATACATATCGAGAAATGGAATGTTGCAACGACTAAATTACCTGATTACCACAGGTAAATGACGTACGTCCGATGAAAGGTTTCTATTATTTTTTTGTACATATTTAGGTACCGAATTACGACTTTTTTATGGTATTGGTGAATTGTACAATGCTATGGTTCCAACATATTTTTACTACTGGTAAGACAACTTTCCACTGACGTTCAAGAGATTTGCCACTTTTGTTCAGTTAATGTACGTTTTCGTAATTGTCACAAGAATTGCACAGTCGTGCGCTGTAACGTTTGTAATAAATCACGTTTTGTTATCACTTTTATTGTGTATTTTTTATTCCTTTCCATTGATTCTTTTCTATCTCCCTTCATTTGACAATATGCGAAACAATTTTCGGTTAGTACAAAAATTGTGGAGTTATAATCTTGCAAAATACCCCGCCATATAAGCAAAGTTTAAAGGAACCTCGTCAACGTATTCAACATAATAGAAAAAATTATTTACCGAGAAACGAAGAAGAAAGAAATTCTTGCAATTGAAGTAAATAGTAACGGTAATATATGTACACATTCCTCTTCGGCACTTTAATTAATAAGAATGCAAATTCCAATGTAACTGGTTTTACAATATATATATATACTTTTCCCCGGTGTGGTAAAATTACAATAATAATAGTATTTCGTTCTTTTTGTAGATATTCTACGTGTATTATTTAAATAGACCTATTATATGGACTGTGCCCATCTAAGCATATAAATAACTGACTAGAATTACTTTGTATCTCGTTTAGGACTAATTTTTACATAAGTACATTAGATCGTTAAAGATTCTCACTCTCTAAAATGTTTCAAATAGATAATTGCCTTTTGCTATACACTATATCCGTACTATGCACAAGTCTAATCGTACCGATTGGCTAGAAACACAGGTCACACAAAATGTACCGTCTCCTCAGTGCGTCCCCACGGCTTAACAGTGCATTTCTTAACGTGTGTGACGTAACAAAATCCGCAATAATACAAAACTCCTAAATCCGTCGAATCCACGTCATTTGTAAAATGACGTGGGGATTCTACAAGAGACTCGAACGGTCTTCTTGCCGCTCGATTAAGTTTTCCTCAATGTATCAATACGAGTCACAGAGATATGCCCCGAAGAGGTCGCGAATGGACATTGATGCGCCTGACTGTTATCCTCGGATGTATAATCCTTAGACCCCTAATCCGAATGATTCCAGTAACGAGCGAAAGGAACAACGTTATCTCAACACTTATCGTTAAGTACTTGCAAAAGACAGCACACCCTCGAAATGTAACGTCAAATGCGCGGATTTAAGGTGATGCGAAAGGCGTCAAAGAGATCTCGTTTATGTAACTTTTCTCTGAACTAGGTGTACCGAATTGTTTCAAACTTGACAATGTGAATATGTAGGCTATAAGGAAGGTCCCGACGCCCATAAAAATTCAATTTCTAAACCATATCTTTATAGATATTTTCAAAATTCTTTTATAAAAAATGAAACTTCACCAGGGTCAGGACCTCCCTTAAAGCCTCCATGTTCATGTTGTTAAGTTTGAAACGATTCGGTATTACCCAATTCGTAGATAAGCTTCGTGAAGAATTGAGCTTTCGGATGCCACATTCACATCTCCTTAGAGATATTACAACAACCGAATCCCTTCTCCTTCAAATGATAAGAAATCGGAATCACGTCCCGAATATATTCGTGGTCCCACCTACGAGTTTCCATTCGTGCTAGACGCTGCTTTCGCCGCGGCCTACCAGAGTTATCGGATATACGTATTTTTTTCGTTTGGCGTTGAAAAACGGAGAACTGTGCTGGACTTGAACGGGCGTAGGTGAGAGGCCGCGCAGAAGCGGCAAAGCAGCGTCGCCGCTCAATCCAGGTGAGTCGAATCTTCGCTTCCATTCGGCTCCTAAGTCTGTCGCAGGTGCCATGAGACCTTTGCACTCGGGTGAGCTTCTAACGCTCAGGAACACGTCGTTGCTGCTGTCCCGTTGGCCGGAGGAGCCCTAGAAATTGCGTCGTAATTAGCGATAATTCTGAATCTAGGGATTTAATTGAGGATGAAAGCGATCTCGACAAATCCAACGATAAGACATTGGTCATTTTCCATGTAATGCATAGGATAACTTTCTAAAACTAGGAACAATTGAGTCGTCATATGGAAAAAGAAGAATGATCGAGAAAAGCACAATTGTAATAAATGTTGCAAGATAACCTTGCCGAGAGATTGTGGCAACCAGAGTAACATAGCAAAAGAACAAAATAACGATTACTTCAGTCAAGATCACTACAAGGTACCAGTAATAATGCTTAATGCAATATTGTGCTTATCGTAACTTCACTGTATAGTTAATTCCAGATGGGAATCGCTACTGCAACTTTTTAGGGTAGCGTCGTGGATACGGCAACTATTGGCACGGTTACATTTACCATTTGATGCGATCGGTCTCAAATGTGTGTGGGTTATATTATAAGAAATATTTGGCCGTGATTATATAATTCTAACCAAATTATTCTTTTTCGTGCAATCTTCTTACCTTTGCCTCGTAGAAATCTAAGCTGGACCCGTTGGTGTCATTTTCCTCCTCGGCAAAGTCGATCTGCACGCGATGCGACGTACGAGATGCCCTGGACGAGTGCGAGGACACATGTGTCGATGAATTCTCGGATAGATCATCTCTGCAGCAAGCTGCCGTGCATATTCGTTCCTCCCTGAAATGGGACACGTGTTCAGGACCATCCGTAATTACGTCGCCAGCAAAAATCTATTCTACAGGGGGGTGTAAGATATAAGGAGTCCGACAAACCGAGAAACCACGAACGTTCAATTAAAATCACATGCGAGAACACTGAACTACGAAGTAACGTCTCCAAAACACCAAAGTTTCGTTCGGATACAAATACCAAAAGACCAAGAAATTCTGAATGAATCGGTGATTTGACCCTAAGAATGACGATACAAATTATTCGCATTTCACGCCGAGTCGAGACAAACTGCCTCGTTCGATCACGTGGCACGAGATAAATTGAATTGATTCGACATTACTCGCGAATGCCTTAATCGATTGCAACGGTTTTGGTCTCAAATGAACGAGAACAAACCAACAAAGCCATCGGCGCGCGTTACAGAGGGTATGGTACCTTCTAATATCACCACGCGTCGTTTAAGAGAAACATACGTTTTCGATAGGGGTATGCCTGTAGTAAAGAGACGCGGCGCTCGGTCGAGGCCCATGAGCTTGTCCGAGGCGCTGCCGCATCTCTTGATTGTACGTTTATTTGCGGGATTTACCGTCACCGCGGTACCAAAATCGCGTCACAGATTATGCCGTCGGCACGTATTATACGCCATTATGCCCTAGACGGACTAACAGTGCCGCCCACCTTCGGTCGACGACGGAGTCTCGTCTTTTCGGTACTGGCGGCGGAAGACCAGCGCCTTGGCTTTTGGCGCTCTCGTAGCTGCCCTCGCTGTTGCCGCTGCTGCTGGAGTTGCTGCCAACGGCCTCTTCCCTAAGGAAGTAGTTCTTAGCCGAGAGCATGGCGAAGTGGAGGTTATTCTTCAGGTCGTCCGCCGCCGTCGACAAGTTTCCCGGAATCTTCGGAGTTCGTCTCATCGGCCTGGGAGGAGGGATCGGCGAGGGGGGGTTGCTGGAGGCTTCCGAGAGGGTTTCCGGCGTCGCCAGGGGAGCTGCACGTGGTGAACTCTCCCATTCGGTGGCACGCGATGACCTGGGAGTGGACCATGCTCTTTATTATGACAACTACTCACACGTTCACCAGACACCCGTATAACGCGGCTTCCTATTACGAAATTTCTTATAATGCGTTCTTTCATAACGTGATTGCTTATAAGACGTTCTTTCATAACGTGATTGCTTATAAGACGTTCTTTCATAACGTGATTGCTTATAAGACGTTCTTTCATAACATGATTGTTTACAAGACGTTCTTTCATTACATGATTGTTTATAATTTGTTCTTTCATAACGTGATATCTTATAACGCTTTTTTCCTTAACGGGTTTTCTTAAGGTGATGTGAAATGGCATCGATGAGGTTTTGTGTATGAAACTTTTCTCTGAATTGGGTTTACCGAATCGTTTTAAACTTTACAACGTGAACGTGTAGAATGTAAGGAAGGTTCTAATACTCGTAAAGTTTCAATTTAAAAAAAATTTGTTTATAGGTATTTAAAAAATGTTGTATAAGAAATGAAATTCCATGAAGGTGAGCACCTTCTTTATAGACTCCACGTTGTAAAGTTTGAAACTATTCAGATTTTGTACAAGTGTCGAGTCCTGTATGATACGTTATTTGCCCAAGGATCCCTTCACATATTTTGTACGCGTTCAGAGTTCCTAAGTATATATAAAGCGATTTTCATAACGCGAGATTTATTTTCCGCGCTGTACGGGATCTGGTGAGCAGGGGAAAAAGAATTACTTGGAGCGATCACTTTAGAGTGATAAAAAAAAATCGTTCTACGAGCTGCGGCGGTGCAGCGAGGAGCGTGAGACGATTATGGAAAATGCCGCGAAACGCCCACGGAGAGATGTAATTACGGGTAATGTTACTTGCCATTTCGGGGTACAATGGGTCCCAAGATCCTCGATATTATTTCTATAATCATCCGCGTAACATAAATTCGTTAAAACTTTTCTCTCCGTGGGCGACTGATAAAGGCAAGCGGATGTTGACGCCGTTAAGACTCTCCTATCAAAGCAGCGAAGCTACGTTTCTCAATGAAAAGCGAATAAGCCAAGATATACGATTTCATGGTAATGATGAGGAGTACGCAACGTTACCTCAATGCGTTTGAATATGTAATGAATAGTTTAGCGTGGGATTCGCGTTTGCGGTGAACGTATGAAACCCTAGAGTTCATGAATTCCAAGACTGTTTATCGCCACTCCATTAAGGGGGACCTTTTTACGTTCTCCGAAGTTTATTACGAGATCGATTCTCGGTAGCAAGACGTCCTCGAGTAAACATCTCTTAACGAATTCCTCTATCCGCAATTTCCTTCCCGGCGTAATAGGCAACCTTTCGAGTGGTTTCTCTCCGTTGTCAGAGATATCCAAATAAATATCTCTTTATCGATCCCCATCCGCAGCCTTTTTCGTGACGCAACAAATAATTGTACAAGTTTCTTCAGTCTGTTCCAAGGTACATCTGAATAAATATCCTAGCATCGATTTTCTGTCCGCAGCCTTTTTCGCAGCGCAACAAATAATTCTACAAGTAGTTTCAGCCTGTTCCTGGATACATCCAAATAAATATTTCGACATCGTAGCCTCTTTCGCGGCGCAACAAATAATTCTACAAGTCGATCCAGTCTGTTTCGAGAAACATCTAAATAAATATCCCAACTGTAGGAGGTGAAATTATCGAAGGCGAATCTGCTATTGACAAATTCAGGCAATGATCATATCTTCTAAACAATACTCGCGTTTCCTCGCCCATGATTCTTGGAATAGGCCCGCCTATGGACCTCCGATCATTTTGCCTTTGTCTCTTCGAAATATTTCCTTCATTCGGCCTACCTGACCACTTAGTTGTCCTCAACTCTATTTCCCATGTCTTGTTGTAGGCTATAACAACAAACAATTTCGAGTTACCTAAAATGGGAACACAGTCAATGGGTAGTAACCGAGACCCGATCGACGCCGCCATTCGGTGTGATCAAGTCCAAAGTAGGCGCCAATCATTTCCCGGAGACTATCCGAAAGGTGTTAGTATTAAAATAGGAAAAAAACTAAAAAACCGGTGACCAGCCTTGCCAGGGGCCCTAGCCAACTGAGAGCGTGACCACGACAACTCAGTCCAAGACTATCCTGACTCTGACTGCGCTTGGTCATGGATCGTAGAACGGAGCACTTGGATCGATTTTATATACGTCTCTTTGAACGGTTATACAGCTGGTTTTGAACTGTAAGTCAATTAGTATTTCTGTAAATCTACAAAATATAGACTTGTCAACAGCAGATTCGCCTTCAGTAATTTCACCTCCTACACAACATCCACTCCCCATCCATAGCTATTTTTCCTGCGCAGCCGACAACCTTCCGGGTTCTGATGCTTTCGACTGTGCGAAATAAATTTAAACAAGTGGCCCCATATATCCGGTACATCCGCAGACTTCTTTCCGGTGCAAAAGGCCAACACGGATACCTCACGTAACAATAGCCGTAAGAATACCAGGAAGAACCGACCAACAACAATTGCAGAGAACATGATACGACATTAGTGTTCGGCACTTTAATTGACCAGTTTTCACTGGTAAGATTTGTGTCCAACGGCAAGGAACTTGCGATATTTATTGCTAAAACCTAATACTAACAAAAGACACGCGACAAATTTATTGCCGCAATTCGATTTAGCAAGTACTTGCAAGACGACTCACTCGGGACTTGATTGACTTCGGGTTTTGCACACATTTCGACGGAACCTTCACCTATAGTCCGAACTAGAATGATACCGATAATTTGAATATTTTAGCCCGGTTCTCATGTTTTAGTTGAAAATATTCCGGGAAAATGAAACCTTAATTTTCAAACAGCTGCAATTCCGACAAAAAATGTACTTAGTTCTAGTTCAGACGATAACTACATTCGTATAGATATAAAAAAAATGTTGTTCTTCCGTTTCGGACGACTAGAATCGCCGCAACCCGTCCGCCCGATTGGACGAGCGTCTCACGCAACGACCTGCATAACAGCGGACAACTTGCATAGTTTTCAATAAAGAATTTCATATAACTTTGTGTTGCTAATTGAAACATGCCTTAATATACGTCAAAAAGCCCGGCACAGTAGGTTTGATAGTTTTCGCAAAATGAATTCCTAAAAATTACTTAAAAACACAAGCTTCTAGACGATAATACCCCCTTAAAAGATTTAAAGAATATTCATAGGTACAATGATGTTATCTGGGGACGGACACAAACCTTACGCTTACGGTTACCATTACGGCAGGTTATGTTAGGAATCCGAGAAGGCCTTAACGAGTGCTCTTACAGGTTGTTGCCGTGGGGCCTAGGGGTGTGTCCGAGCTCGCTGGCCAGGCTGACGTACTCCCAGGGCAGGCCTGCGGAGTCTACGCTGAGCTCGCGGCCCGCGCGGGGCGGGTCCGTGGGGCTCTGCAGGGACGTGAAGCTGGTCTCGAGGCACAGTCGATGAGGCGGCGTCCCCGCGCTGAGTGGGCCCTTGCCGGGGCTAGGGGGCGCCAGCAGCGCGCGCATCTCCTGCTCCAGTTCCACCTCCTGGGCCGAGGCGGCCTCACGGGCCTCCGAGGCCTCCGCAGAGGACGCGTGCCCCGAGGTCAGCCGCTGCGGCTTCGCCGGTCCCAGCGTCGTTACAACCTGACGTCACCGGCCCTCACCGTTACCAGCCGTGTCAATGTGGAACTCGCGGCTAAAGTAGCGCCCTTCCGTGCGCGCTTTCGAGCCCTCAGGCGCCCCTCTAGCGGGCTCGTGATCATAGACGTAAGAATATATGGACGGAGCCCAGGATTGGGTAAGTATATACGTCATGTAATATCAAGAGACGCGGTTGCGTCTCGGACAAGTTCATGGGTCTTGGCTGAGCGCTACGTCTCTTTACTCCAAACATCGCTGTAACGGACATTTGATTTTATTAAACGACCACTGATGCTATTAGAAGATGATATATACTTTTTAGCCTACATTGCCGGCTTCGTTAATTATTTCTCTCTTTCATTTGAGACCAAAACCCTTGTAATCGATGAAGCCGTTGATGAGTTATGTCGAATTGAAATTTCAGTACCGTCAGTTTAACTATATTTAGTCGTTATCTCCCTCTAACTCACGTATGAACCTATACATATGCAAAGTACTCACTTACGAACCTACACATCCCAGACCGGTTTGTCCCTCAAGGCGAATTTTAATAGATATGTGGTTTTCTGTGCGAGCGCGAAGTATATTACGCCCTTCTATTTCTAAATAGAGAATAACAAATCCAATTAGAAATTTTATATTAAACGAGGTTAAGTCGAATGAATTTTTAACGGAAGCATTAAATTAATGCTTCAAAATTGATACGTGGGTGCAGATGAGCCGAAAGACGTTTGTAACCTAGCAAATGCCGTATATCGTCCATCTGCGGTATTCTTCGTATTGTGTTCTTTGTATGCGTCATTTACTGGTTTTCTGTGATTTTCTACGGGAAACTTTTTGGTTTACATAATATACGTGAAAAAATTCGAAAAACGCGAAATTACCCAACCCTGGACTTTGGGTTCCGTTCATATATTCTTACGTCCATGCCCGATATAAATTGGGGTGCCGGGCCCTGGCTCGCGGCCATCTTGGATTTTTGCGGATCGCAGTAGAGGAAGCGGGTATGTAGATGACCCGATGTCCCCGTAATCGACGGAACTTGTCGTTGACTGTTTTCTCCTCTTTGCCTCTTTTTAACGGGTCACGGGGATGAGATCGATTAAGCGGACGCTTTATGGAGGGGTTTACCGACGTAAGTTATTTTTTGGGATTAGTGCATGGAAATATCTGAAGCTTGGTACGGAAGCGTATAAAGGCCGCAAGTAACGATAATTCATGGGTATTTATAATCTGTACAGTACAATCGAGTTTTTCTTTAGTATCTATGCTTCATCCAGAAGGTTAGTAGATTGTTAAATGCGTTTTAATTTGAGTCTTGAAGAGAATGAAATGGAATAGGGAGTATTTGCTAATGGGGTGGATATATTTTATATATATATTTTTTTTTTACAGTGAATATAAGATAAAAGAAGTTTTAATATGATTAAAAATAATGGGTTTGTACAGGCTGGAAATTTCCAATCATTTTTTGGATTCCAAGAGAACTCTTTTTATCTCTCCTTTAAACTTGTTTTGATTGAAACGCATTTCATAGTCTACTAACCCGCTTAAATCTACATAGGTCGGTTTGCACAGATTTATTGCTATTTCTCATTACTAGAGGTACTGCTTGGCGAATGAGATAATTGCATCCAATTGAATTACTTTTGAAGAAATGACTGTTCTTACACCTGTTTATCGTCTAGAAGAAAGCAAGATGGCGTCGCGTTTACTGCGTGACTTACGTTTCAACTCTGAAAGCTACTTTAATAAATAATGAGAAATTAATTTGTCCGGCGTACTCAGTAAAGAGTCAGTTTCCAAGCCCGGAAGGAAGTTCGAGGGTTACTCTCTGCCATATTAGTTTACCGACATTCTAGTTCTCCACTGTCGCTCGAAGTTACCGCAATGAACTGTCGGAAACTCTGACACGTGCATGTCTGCACCGAAGAGATGATTCGTTAACCGGGGAAATTGCGTAATTTGCATAATGAAGACGCAAGACTCTGTAACTATTCGACCGTACGCCGTGGACGTTAAGTCATCTTGTCCCTTCCGACTGATAAATAGGAACGAAGACTATAATAAATATTAAAAATTGAATAAAACATAACGATTCCCTGGATCAAGATTGCACTTATCAAACTAAAAAAAGGAAAAATGTTTCAGATCATTCCCTGCATTAATGACCAAAAACAGGGATAAAACGTCGGCAAATTCATGTCCATAATTGCATTTGGATTCCTCTTTGACGTCCCAAAATTAAGTCATTTGTACGACGATCTTTGGATGAATAAGAATGTCGATGAATAATCGCCTTCATTCTATTCGCGGGATCTCCAGTAAATATCCAGTTTGATGGGAGTTACTGATAACCAAGTTAGGGTTATCTTATGGATACCATTTCTTTATCGGTAATCCGTCATGGATACAAAGTTCCTTATTGATCCTTTCGCTTTTCCGGTTTTCGCGAAGTTCCTCGCCTCGACAATGTCTCACGAGTGATGGAAACCGGGGCGAAAGCTTTTGCTGATGCTATTGTACCAGAGCTATTAATAAAACGAAGGAAAGCGAGGAAGCAGCGGAAAGTGTGGGCGAGAGAATGGACTCCAAGAAGAATGGAACGCGGCATTGAAAGGGATTTGTTAGTAGAATTGAAAACGCGAGATCCCAAAACAACCGAAAGCGCTCTCGGCGAATGTCGAGGAGATATTTTAACAGTCCATTGGAGATAATTGGCGGCCTTGCGGTTCTTTACGAATACGTTTGTTCAATCTCCCATCAAAATCCCTTTCCCACCGTCCGACGTGGCTAGCCGCGGAACAATGCAAGGAAAACGGATCAGGGTGGATGAATCGAGACGTGTTCACACGAGTACTTTTATTGAATGAACGGCGAGAAAATGCTAGAGTATCATTTTTTTTTCCCGGCATAAAGGGCTAAACGAAGAGAACTGATAAAACGGTACAAAAAGCTGTCTTTAACTATCGTTAATTTCGTTACGTAATGAAACATTTAAGGTGAAGTGAAACACGTCGAGGAACTTGATCGACGTCGATAAAGAAGATTTTTCTAAATGCCTAAGTTGCCGATGTTCGTTTTTATATTGACAGCTGTGTCGAATTATATTGGATATTGTATCAAAAGGCATACTCCACCTGTTGTTTTCGTACAAAAAATATCAAGAAATCGAAGTAAAACTCCACAAATCCTCTGGATTCATGCTTTCTGGGGCCCTAATTGACTGCAGAGGGACACCTTGCGCCATCTGTGATTTCCAGGTCAATTATATTTTCACTCCGAGACCTCGTATTACCATCGTTTTAGCATAGAAGCGCATACAACACTATTAGGTTAATAACTGACCTAACCTGACCTATAATATAAAAAATAAAAAATAAAAACCTAACCTGAATATACGTACGTAAAGAGTATGCATTTGGCGCGATACTCTACTGAGTTTTGTGGTTACGGGATTATTTAAAGAGAATGACTTTTCTGGCCCGTTGCGAAGGGAAAGGGTATAAATAGTAGGGCGGTAAAGGTATCGTTTAATTGTATTTGGTAAAAATAACAGTCGACGGGAAAGATGAACGTCACATTTCTGGGAGGAATTCCCGATCCTATCACGGCTTCTGGTCTCTGGGAGCAGAGTGTCAGCTCGATTTTGTGTTTTCTCTCATAAACGTAAGACGGCTGGGACGAAATCGTCTTTCGCTACTATCCAATTTCGCCCCGGATCCCTGAAGCAAGCTCGGTGAGACTAAAGCGATTTCCGAGGTTAAGCATCACCGTGCGCGGCCTCCATCCGGATGGGTGACCCAAAAACGTCTCCGGGATTTCGAAACCAGGTGTAGAAAAACGACGCGTACCTCTTGCGAAGGTCGGTTTAGGCGCGCTGGCGAGTCTCGGTACCTCAATTTATTATACGAGTATGGCAGGCTGATGAATCGAAAAGCACACGTGTAAGATGTTTAAAGCGTGTGAGGAGCGCCGTAAGCGATATTTCTCGATACTGACACATCAATTTGGAGTTACACAAAAGGAGAAATATGTGAAATATGCTCTAAGAAAAGACGGGAGTAAATTCGAATTTCTTCATGCTCCTTTGTTTTTCGACTGATACTTTCAGCACTAACAATATTACTCGAAAGAGGTATATTAAAAAGAAAAAAAGAACCTCATGCGTGCCGTTACATCCGAAGTTTTTCGATATTTTTGTACAAATTTGGAAATCAATAATCCGTGAACTGTTGCTCGAATTTTAGACGGTGTTAGCTATTATTCGGCGTTATAAATGTATTGTAACAATTTGAATTTAGATAGATAAAAAGTGATGAAATGTTAAAAAGTCACTGCCGTCTTTCCTTAAGATGGTTTCCTGTACTCCTGCAGATAAAGGTGTTTTAAAATGTGATATCCCATACATTCTTGTTTACTTGCTTAGGTCTTGAAAGTACTTACCTGAGTCATGGGTACAAAATTTAGAGTGGAATTCTCCCTTACACGATTATTGTATTAAAAAGAATTTCTTGCGGCAGTAATTTGTTAAATGGAATGGTTTCTTTCATACATTTAGGGAAATAAGTACCTTTAGGGAAATACTTAAAACGTGTACGAGTGAAAACGATTGATGAGCGATCAGTGATTGGCGTGATGTAAGTATACTTTATGTCTTTATGTGTGACTTGATGCATGCATATCAAAGACAATATTTAAGCCGACAGAAGAAGAGAAAAAAAGCTTTCGAATAAAGAAGTAATTAACTAATTCATAACACTTAATACTCGTTTAAACTGTGATAAATATTATAGCATGCCTGCGTTGATCGGAGGAATAACTATTTTTTGTTGATTTTTTGGAATTCTATAACACTACTGCGATTGTACTGACAAACGATATCAAATGTACTTTCTACTACAACGTGAATCAGCTCTTGAACGTCATTATTTAAAAAAAAAAAAAAATGTAGCGCATTTTATATATGTTAGCTTTTCCGATGCACCTTTGAAAGAATACTCAGCATTGTCGTTATGTCACGTGGCAAATTGCCGAATAATTGCGCATAACAAGTTTTGCAATTCAAAGGGATCGTAGGATTTACCTCTTGCGTAAACCGTACTTTTCTAATGTGCAATGTAAAAAGACAGTTTAAGTGCAAGACTTAATGCGGTGCCCTTTTATTGATAGTAATGTCAAACTTTATACGATAAAATCACTGAAAAGTCAAGGCTGCCTCCCTGTGTTCATAATTCTCGCAGCCGAATTGCAATACAAAAACAACACAATTTTTGTTACAAAACGTCTAATGCGTATAAACCCTCCCGTTCGTAGATACGTATTTTCAAAATATTCTGCATATTCGATAAGAGATATTAAATTGACGAGGTATTGGATTCGTCAGAAAACTAACATTCCCTCCGCGTGAAAAATAAATACAATAATGACATTAATATCACAATATCGTTTTGAAACATCTACACCGGATAAAAAGTTAGTTATGATACGTAAACGCGTTTTACATATTCACATCTACCATGTTCCGGGAATATCAGTGAAATTTTAATTGTGAGAATACAGAAAGTCGTCTAATAAATTGGAAGGTATAGAATTAGATCACTAGTCGCGGGAGTAAGATGTAAATTGTTAATTAAACCGCGTCTAATCTCTGCATTGACTCGTTTCGTTACAGGGACAGCTTTTTTTTCCAGTAATTTTATTTATAGTCAACATAGCCGGTGAAGTACCTTGTATTGTGGCAAGGCGAGGGTGTGGTGGCATAGGCGTCGGCGTTGCCGCTTCGCGGCGACGAAGCTCGAAGTTGAAGGGCGATGCGTTGCTCGGGCCTTCTCTGTGTCGCTACTTCTATGGTCGACGCTCGGGCAGCCGCGATCTCGGCGCTTCGATCTCTGCACGCTGACACCTAATCCGCACCACACACCCTCAGCCACTATTTTCAACTAGAAATTCCCTTTCTTCTCCCCTCTAAGTGTATGTACCTTGGCTTACCCATGATGTAACATGTACATAATTTTATCATATGTAACACTCCTTTATTCGTAATCGAGTCTGAGGACAACGGAAATGATAAGAAGAGCCGCGGAAGAGAGAAATAAGAGGAGAATGGAGATTCTCTTGCGTATGCCAAAAAGCCGTTTTGACATTTTTGTATGTACGTTATGTTTAAATGACACGTGATTTGCACATCTGTGAAAATATGATCAAGTATTGATTGTTTTTAGAATATCGGCGGTAGAATTCACTTTTTCATTTATTGTAGACGAAGAGTTAGGAAATCAAGATGGCGGCGGTGGCGACGCATGTACAAGAAGAATCCACTTGTATTACTGTAATGATGGAATTGTCTCAGGTAGAATCGATTAGAACTGCAGGAGTATTGCATACATAAATGTGGCGATGAGATTTTTTCATTGACCGAAAAAGATGTATTTCCGTTTTAAAACAATTCCGTAGGTATATTGGAATTTAAGTCAACGGGTTACAAAGGTAATTCTATGTTTAAAGAGTGAAGCTAGATCTGCTGTACTTTTCTGGAAACTCAGTAATTATTTGAGATTAAGGATTAACTAAATTTCTTGTTTTCTAGAGGTTCCTCTCAATTTGTGACTTTATCTACACCTCTTCATATACGAATGTATAGTTAACGTTTGATCATATAACGTGAAATTGCATCTACGCTAATAAGCATGAAACTCTGAGTGGGGTGCACTTGTCAATGTACATTTGGCGCAATGCCATTGCAAGTCGGTTTATCGTGAAGTTGAGCAACGCTTCCTTCGTTACGGATTCAATTGCTACATTTTTCAACCACAAAAGCAAAAACTTACCGACGACAAAGTGAGAGTAACAAAACAGAACGAAACGCAAATTTCTAAGAGGTGGAACGTATATTAACAAAAGTAGCTTAAAGTATAAATCATACATGACGGCGTGTTATACAGAATCGATTTGGCCAACAAAATGAAATACCAGCAAATTAAAATAATGGCTTGCGAGTAGAGAGTACGACAATGAATTTGAGCGCGAGCGCACCTTACGTACTTAAGAATAAATATTATGCGAAAAGTAAGAAATAAATTAAAAAGCAAGAGAAAGTGGATGAGAAAGTCATCCTGGACGAAACCTACGTAAGTTCAGTACTACTTTCTATGCATTGTGCATCATGCGGTAACCCTTCGGTGACGATCATGCACGTCAGTGTTATGCAGGGTGGTACGATACGCGTCATCCCGACTTGTAACATTTTAATTAATGATGATAGAAAACAGGTCGATTTACATAAATTAAATTGTTATGCTCAAACTGATTTCTTCGTTGGAAGACTTTTTTTAAAATTGGACTCTCCTCAGAGGGTTCTATTTGAAATGTTAGAAATCTACGTGAATAGATTTAATTCGTTTCCAGGTATCTAAATATTGTCTAAGCTTTATAAATGTAAAAATATAAAAAAATCGTCAGGACTGAAGAACGTCTGAACATAACCGCTCAATTTGTGCAAATGGATTTTTTCCCCCGATCATCATTAATTTAAGTATTACAGGAGGAAAGTTACATTTGATGCGTCACCCTGCATGTCATCTACTTAGGCAGTGATAATATGTTTTACAGTAACTAATTCTCTAATGTTCAATCAATGTGTCCTGTGCGAGGTAGTTTTGTGATAAGTCTTTCTTTGTATTATCTTTTTCAACCATCTCCAGTGATGGTGCTAGATATAAAATTGTCATTGCCGCAAAAAAGAGCTCGTTTCCATCATATGTGTATAAATATTAGCGACATTCATGATCTGTATCTTCGATGTTTGTAAATCATTAAAAAAATTGTTCCGATACGTATCGAGTCCCTTTGGTGGAAGTAACGAGTCGAGCTTCTGGCACGAACTCTTGTAAGAACTATATTTATTATTAGTCTAGATATGTACAAGTTGATGCATGAGTAAATTAAAAAGGTGAAAATGTAATTGGGGAGTAAGCAAGATTACTTTTAACTTACGTTTTAATCACGACCTACCCTAACGATATAACGCAAAATCTGTAGTTTTCCTTTTTTGTAAAACATCTCCTTCATGACACCAGCACGAAACATTTCATATTTCATCCTTTCAAGGATTACTGCACAACTTTACCATTTATCTCCATTCATTCCTACATTCATGCAACGTTAATCCATTTAACGCGACTAACAAAAGTTATATCGATATACATAAATTCCTTTAAGAATTTGTAAACGTCAACTTGAATAGACAAATCGTTTCCGTTCTCTGTAAAAAGTGACGGGAATTAACCCTTTTCCAATGTTTTCTCCAAATTCAAAACACGTACAAGGCATTTTAATCGATTTCGTCCTTGAAGCTACAGATTTTCAATTACGCGTTCTCATAAATAAATAGAGAGAAAAAAGAAAAATGTTAAAAGTTTGGTCAAATGAAAGGGAGCAATTACTTCTGCTCCCATTTCGTCTTGATTAGTCCAGCGTTGAAACGAATTGACTCCGTGTCTCGTTCTCATTTTGATTCATGAACCTCGACGACTATAGAGATGGACCTTAAACCCGACTCGTTATCTCCAGCGGGGTTTTCCTCGTCAATGCCGTACCCGTTGATCGATCGATCGTTAATATTTACAACGCTAACAGATCTTCTCCCATCGATCTCCTCCTGCACTAGTTCTGGAACATCAGTAGCTTCCTCCAGCGGTTCATAGAGCCCAGGTTTCACAGAAGGACTTCGACTGGCCGTAGCATGGCCTTTTCTTATTTCCGCGCCGGTCGATGCAGCTAAGCTTACCTTATTCAGGGCCTTAAGCATGTTATCGGGCATGTGGTCCTGAATCATCACGGGGCTTATCAGGACCTCGTCGAAGTCGCAGGGGCCCGCCCAGAGCGCCTGATAAACTGGCTCCCGCTTTCTCAAAACTTGCCTGAAAGTGTTAAATAATTGTTACATCAATTAACCAAACCGCCGATTTAGGGGTGCTGGGGAATATTGGCTCCAAGGCATTCGATGTACCTCGAGAAGATATTTATACACTTATGTTTCGAGGGAAGACCTCCAAGTACACTTCATAGAATATATTATAATCAACGTGCCAATACCATTCATGAGTACTATTCATATGTCGAGGTAATTCACTTGCATACTCTTACTGGACTGATAAGGTGGTACTTGTAAATTCATGCGTTTTCCTTGCGGTGGTATATCCAATTTTCGGGAGAGATTTCTTTTTAACCCTGACTTATTCCCGGGTAAGTTCACCAACGTCTCAGTTTCTCAATATTATTCTTTAGATTAACATCCGAAACCTTGGAAATGTGAATCTCTGGATCAGAGGAATCATTTATCAATCCAACCAGGATTGCGCTGGTCAAATTTGACGAGAAAGAAACTATCTTCTCCTGCTTATTGAAGAAAAGAAAAAAAAAAAAATAACGCAGGCTCTGGTTGCATAAATAACGTGTATGTAAATAGTTACGAACTTTTGCATCCCTATCGGATACTAATTGTCTTAGGCAAAAAAACGATCACCCTGGCCTCGACATGTACGTGTCCAAGTTTCAGACAATTCTGCGTCCTAACTTGGCAAAATAGAGAGAAACTAGTTTCGTCGGTAACCTTACACGGTAAAAACACTTACGAATTCCCTTAAGGTACGAAGATACATTCTATGTTCCTGTCATGCAAAGAGACTAGGATTACACTGGTGCAGTCCCGAAAGAATTGAGAATAAGAGTGCCAGACAGAAAGAAGATCCGCTATAGGAGTTTTAGGACTCATGCGATCGCATCTCCAAGATAGGGAATTTAAAAGACTCCGGAAAGTCATGAATGCCATTTCCCTTAAACATACCTCCAACGCGTCTCATACTTTTGCCTACAAATGAAAATACAGAATTATTCTCAACGGCCTTCGCAGGTCGAATTATAAAACGTCATTGCAATTGCGTTCAAACCGCGTCTTGTTCTGACAACTTCTTGCTCAAGGTGACTAAAAGAGTCTTAATATATTCAATTCTATCCTTAAATCAAATATTGTCGCGAAATGCCAAATTATATCATAATAAGAAGAAAACAAATCGGTCATTATATCAATATCCATTAAATGTCATTAGATGTACTAATAATCCTTTGAATGTTCAGTGGTTTAAATTTAGCAGTAGTGTGGCAGGTACCTTGATGATTTTGTAATTAATCGTGCTTTAGACGGAGGGAAATACGTGTTTGAATACTCACTCGCCCTTGTTGGGGTGATGTCGCACAACGTGAATAATCCTCCCCGGGGGATACAAGGGTCTGTGCAAAGTGAGTGCGATGCTGGAATCGCTGGGCACGACGGTTTGAGAACGTGCCTGGTCCTTATCTCTCTGATACTCGCTGATACAACCACCAGCTTCTAAATTCGCCGCTGACGTTGGAGTTGACCCGCAACCACAGCACATCACCGAACAAGCTATCGTCTTCCACTGAAACAGACATTTACATCCGTTAAACATGACAGTCATTATCCATATCATTCCTCACAAAATTCCAGACATTCATTATCACACTTTTCTACGGCGCTTTCGTCCATTCGTCCATTCCTTCTTTTGTTTTTGCGCATGTATCGAAATACTCATCACATGTTGTAAAGCACTTAATGAACAGATATCAGAAATATCATTACTTTTTTTAATGGAACACCCTGAGACGCTATATAGGCCCATCAATTTGAAAATATCGTCATTACAGTGAAGTCCCAATTTTAAAGTTTCATAAAAACATCGCAAAAAGTAAACCTCAGGGGCCTTAGATATCAGTGATTTCGAGTTTGTAATTAGTTTTTAATCTGCCTGCTCCTTAATCTTATATTAATGATTCTTTTCGGCTCACAAATTTACCCTGTACCGGATATTAATTTCCCGCAACATCCTGTCGAGTTAGCGACCGTGCTCTCCTAGTTCAATTGTTAAAGTGCAACTTAGTTTACACCATTTGTTTCAAATCAATGGTATCTCTCTTTTTCAACCCCGCATGCTCGATCTTCATATCTTAACGTTTATATAATGTCAGACAGTCGTAGAAATTTACGTGCCTTAGGATCTACGCTTCTTTTAATGGCATTAATGAGATCTGCCCTCAGACTCTCCATTTGCCTGAGACCTATTCGGGGAACGACGTCTTTGCCAACGACGACGGAGGTGATGAACTCTTGGCTGTACTGTTGAGCTGGCATGCTCAAAAGCCCGCCAGGGGGTGCGAATGAAAAGCAAACCAAGTCTGGATACTCTTGTTTCAGCAGGATCGCCAGGATCGCTGCGGTCCCTGCACCCAAGGAGTGACCTACCAGAGTCAATCCAAATTGATGAGTACCTCTGGAAGGGTCCTGAAAACAGAATTAATGGTCACGGTTTAATTGCTTTTCATTATATTCTAAATCATACCGAAACACCGCGTACAAAAGAAAAGGTGTCGCTCAATACCGTATTGCCCCGACCCGAAAGTATTTCCGTGCAATGAATAGCTGTGCTCGGAATAGCTTGTTGCAATTGGAATTGGTTTTTCAGAGATCCCTCTTAACATTGCTACTGGTACATCAATTAACAAGGGACGCAAGTCAATCAAAATACACCATTCCAGTTAATCAGAGAGAGATGGTAATTCTCAATGATAAATCGAAATTTAAATTACAAATGTTTTTTATCTCTACTTTAGTACAGATCCTTGATTAGGCATGAAATAAATATTTTACGTCCATTTTGAGAAGAAGAGACGCTTTCATTAATTTTGCCGAAATTTCAAGGAAAATGACGGGGTAACTTTTATCATTTCTCCCACGCTTAGCTGACATCGACGGAGACGAAACTAATTTTCCTGGATATCGAGGGAGGGATTTAAAATATCGCGGAAAGCGCTGACGTTCCATACTTTGGCTAAAGCCTTCGCGATGATGCCTTCCTCGTAAAGTTTTTTACGTATATATTCCGCAGCCTGGACCATTCCTTTGTGTCCTAGCCAGTCCTCTCGAGGCGGATTTAGAGGTAGCACTTCGCCCTCGGCGTTCAAATCCGTTACGACATCCTTCATGCTAAGTGTACCACGTATGCTGACGACCACCTGAGGGAAGAAGAAGAATACACCTAATTAACACGTACACCCAAGTACTTCAGGTACCAGCCGACTCGTTACCGTCAACCGTGTCAGGCATATTTAGCCACGATTCCTTGTCAGAACTTCCGAAATCATAGAGATTCAGACGTGCAATTTCTTTTCTAATTCTTAGTTCTTTTGCATGCATTACGACGGACGTATCATAAAGTTTCATAAATTGGTATACTTTGTATTTATATTACTATGCTTTAGAAATGAAACATTGTTACGTTTGAACGTAGCCGAAGAGTACCTTCTTCTTGGAGTAATCGAGAGCGACGAAGAACGGCGTCTCGCCGACGTCGACGTGGAAAGTCGCATAAATGACCTCGACCTCGCCGACTTCCACCATCCTTCGAAGGGCTGCATAATTGCACTGGCAACAATTATCCTCGACGACTGTGGCTTCGTCGTCGTGAGTTCTACACGGAAAGCAACCGCACCGCAGCCTGAAGCCAAGAACATGCGGAAATTGTTCAACTCTTTCTCCCAAGTAATTAGCCAAGTTGAATCGTTCTAACTTAGGTAAACTAGGTAATTAGATGCTCTGGAAAAAGTATTCGAGAAAGAAATTGTTGCGGTTAAGGAGGGATCCATGTAGGAACGGAACGTTGTCAAATAGTATCCTCGAAGATTTCAAGGCTACAGATGTTCCCTTCCCAGTCCTTTCTACGCGTATAAACAGTTTTGGCATAACTTAATCTAAACTGAATGTTCTTTCTAATTTGCTTTAATTTCATTTGGCCTTATTTGGTCGGCGTCAGCCAGGTAGAATCAATTCGACGCAAGAATTAATTTTTCTTCCAGAAAGTGATATTTTTTCGCTCAGAGCAATTAACTATTGGTTTTTCAGGAACGACAAGTACCTAGTGCACAATTGACAGAGACCAGTGGTGTGATTGACGAGGAATAAGGGCCAGCCATAGGCAGCAAGGGCAAAGTGCATGTAGTGTATGGCCGATTGGAAGTGGTTCAAGTCCCCGTCTTCCGTCAACGACAGGAACTTGGTGCGAGGCGTGACGGGAACCCCCGAAAGGAACTCATAGGTGTCGTTCTTCCTCTGTTTGACGATGAGCTCCCGCTCGACCTTCTGGAACTTCCTCAGCAACACGAGGCCGGCCACCACGTCCGAAGGGACCACGTCCAGGTCCCGAAAGAAATCGCTCAGCAGCCTGGCGATGTCGGCGAACGAATTCTGAAAGTCGTAACGCGCGACACGTCGACGTGGGAACTTTCCTCCTTTTTCCTTGAAATTTTCCGAACTCACTCTGTTTCGGTCGGAGTTCCCCATGCAGCAGAATAGCAGCCTGCACCTGTTGTCCCAACTGTCCTGGTACGCCCGGATGACTTTTCTGCAAATACATGGGGTGGTTCGGTCAAATTTCGCAAAACCAATTCCTATGTCATCATTTCTACGTCACTATGATGTGTCAAAGTTTCGGACAGTGTGGTCTAATACCCTTAAAAAAAAGTGTTGTATTCGAATCGACTGATTTGAAGGGGGTTTCACTTCACCTTAAACGCTTTCTGCATTATTTCCATAACCGTTTAAAAAGAGAGCAAGTTAAAAACCTACAGGTTAATCCCACTCATTCCCTTTCAGAGCGCCCGCCGTTTCCGCTCTTTATTCCCGTCTTCCTTCTCTTGGTCTCGGCGCGGAGGTAAGTATTAAATCGAGACGCCTATCCCTCGGAATATAAAGGTTTAATTAACGGCCGCGGGAAACAGCTCGAATTGAAAGTCAAATCAGCTGCCGCCGCGGAATGGAAGAGTCGAGTGCCAAGGACCCCCTCGGCCGATCGATGGGACGCGACGAAGGCGAAAGCGAAAGCGCCGAGTTCGCCGAGTGATAAAGCCAAGTCGACGCGAGGTGCCGTATCTCGAGCTGCAAAAAGGAGGAAGGAAGAGTCGTCGACGTCGAGTCAGTACCGTTGTCGCCAGTTCCGGTTCCTGCTCCCGCTGCGCTTGTAGTGCAATCTGGCCCCGCGGGACTCCGCCTCCCTCATGCTGCGCTGGTATTTCTTCATCTTCACCCAGGATCTCCCGGCCGCGTCGTACGTGCACCACACCGTCACCACCACCGACGCCAGGACGCACCAGTTCGATATCACCAGACCTGCATTGTTAATCCTTCAATTTACCGGAGAGATAGGAATCAGACTTCGCGCAGAATAATCTTTACTTGGATCGATCTTATTCGATTTATCCATATCGAAGCCTTACGATTGTTTCCCTTTCCTAACCCTTTTTTTTGTGGGTAGACACATAAAAAGAGAAAAGATTTCGTCGAAATCATTTCAAAAGACGTTTCGGTTGAATGATCCGAATTTTAGTTCACTTGGCCCAGCTTCTTTGCTTTAACCCCTTAACGCACAGATTTTTTGTAAAAACCGGCCAAAAAAAATCAATTTTTGTATGTAAAAAAACACTAGAACATTGTCTTGGCAAAGAAAATAAAATTCTCGATTATATTCGAGGGTGAATAATTATAGTAGCATAAAATACAACACCGCTCGAATTATCTCGAGTGTGCACAGTTTGGCCTGTTTAGCGCGCTCGAATTAACTCGAGCGCACAAGTTAAAGGGTTTATCAAATAAACTGTCCAGATAATCCATTTTGTTAACGTTAGATATTATTTTAATGGATAAACCAAATATTTTGCTTCAGTATACCATATTATTTTAATATTCGATGCGATCTATCACAAGATTTGATATAATCAACCAGAAGTCATTAACCAATGAGTTTTGTCATGTCATGAAAACAATTGGTTGTGTGCAATCAATGGTCTGGTTAATCATGCATCATCGCATATCCTCTGGTTTAGGTGATATGAAAGTGTGATATGTACATAACAAAAAGTCAAAATATTTATAAAACTTTTCTTCAAACTGGGTGCACCGAATTATCTCAAACTTTAACACGTGATTATGGAGGCTATAAGGAAGAACGCGCTGCCCGTGAAATTTCATTTTTCATCACCAAAAAAAAAAAGAAATTCTTTTTTGGTTCTTGTCCGAGATAAGTACAGATAATTCGGTGCACCTAGTTTGGAGAAAAGTTTTATAAACATTTTGACTTTTTGTTATGTATATGTCACACTTTCATACCACCTTAACAAGAGGATATGCGATGATGCATGATTAACCAGAATATTGATTGCGTACATTCAATTGTTTTAATGACAAAATTCATTAGTTCATGACTTCTCCGATTGATTACATCAAATCTTGTGATAGATCGCATCGAATATTAA
Organism: Orussus abietinus; assembly: GCF_000612105.2. NCBI lineage: Eukaryota > Metazoa > Arthropoda > Insecta > Hymenoptera > Orussidae > Orussus > Orussus abietinus. Next base: position 387,661 of record NW_019394279.1, on the reverse strand, counting down.
AGTAATACGGTATATTGAAGCAAAATATTTGATTTATTGATTAAAATATTATCTAACGTTAACAAAATGGATCATCTAAACAGTTTATTTGATTAAAGCAAAGGAGCTGGGTCAAGTGAACTAAAATTCGGCTCGTTCAACCGAAACGTTTTCTGAAATGATTTCGATTAATGAAATATTTTCTCTTTTTATGTGTACACCCTCTCTAAAAAAAAAAGGGTTTTGCAGAGTAGGGAAACCGATCGTAAGGCTTAAAATCTTTTAAGATGAAATTTTCTCCAGGAGCTTTTTCCTCACTCTGTACGTATGCATGTATTCGTATTTACAACATATTTATATTATTTGTACACAGGGTAGGGAAATAAAATTCTTAACCTACCTAAAATGATTTCCTTCGCTTGATCCACGGGACAGGTTTGGTAATGAAAAGTTAACCAGGTTACCCCCGCGCACAGCCAACCAGTTTCCACCAACAATAGAACTGAAATCAAATGAAAAGGCTCGACATTATTTCGGTTGTTCATTTCCTCTCTTCCGGGGAATATAAAAAGATTTACAAAATCGTCAACGTTGGCAAGTTCCTCGAGCGAGGACATTTCGTTCCGACTGTCAGTCTAAAACTTTCCAAACGAGAGGGAACTTTTATTTTAATCCCTGACCTTTCCCTCCTGAAATATTAATTTGACACTTTGATTAGTCTTTCAGGATACGTCAAGTTGAATGCCTGAAATACCGTGATTAATAATACAAGACTGTTTCGCGGACATTCTTTTTCGGGGAGGGTATTTTTATCTCGCTTTACTTCATTATTGCGTATGAACATTTCACACAGATTTACGGCTACCGAACAGCTCCTTGATATTTAAAAAAGAGACATTAAACAGAAGTGGTTTATAGCATTTTATTAAACGTCAATGCAAATTAAGTAACGAATTAATAAATATCCTGCTAGAACTATCTATTATCAAGGAATTAATGAATTAGACATTATTTTGCATTAAAAAGAAAAAAAAACTGCCTGCGATTAAAAGTCAAAACATATTAAAATTGAATGAAAATTCATTCTCTATGTTTAGATTCAGACAATAATCTTACAGTCCTCATATTTAAATATAGATGAATAAATGAGATACTTTCAACGTACAACTTCTTATACCCTTTAATTGTTTACATTAATTTGTCATTCATTTTTAGGTGAGGTTGTTTGCGTTTTATCCTCTTTTCTTAAGGTTGTTTACCGCGTTAATAGAAGCAGTCGAGGGCTGAAAATCGATTTGGGACATTACACCGACTTGGGGAGTCGTCTACGAAAGTGTAAGTGTAATCGATCAGTGAAGGAGTTCATTAATGTAGTATTTGTTGTTTCGCTGGTAAACAGCCGTGGTAGTAACAATTCATTACCATAAGACCCTGCCAGCATACATTTTCATCCCCGAAACCTTCCCCCCATTTATCCGCTTCAGATGAATTATGAACAATACTTTCTGAATGTTCCAGGGAAGCATGCATTCCCGTCGTCTCACATTAAGCTAACTAATTAGGCTGCGAGGGATTCTGGAGTGTGCTGAGAAACTCATCAAGGTAAATGCCTACAATAAGACGATCTGACAAGCACGAAGGAATCTATTCTATTAGTGAAGGTTGAAATCACTGGAATAATGTAGAAAGCTTGCAGACCGACATAAAGTTTTTCTGAATACGAGCTTATAATTAGTGTCGATCGAAGTATCAACTGTAGTCTTAATAAAGATTTTAAATTACAGAAGGGGATGAAAGATATGTACGAGACTAAGATATTCGTATAAAAGTAACCGTAAGATTTATAAAAATGTTGAGACAAACCAAAGGAAAGGTTTCTCTTGTAGCTGAGGTTAATGTGTAAGTAACAAATTCCGGAAAGACCTTTCGAAACTGAGGAGAATTCTTAAAATGTTTTCTATATCCCTTAATGTGGTTAATTGGGCTTCTAGGGGTATCTGAGGTATCTTGGAAAACCTATCGAGGTAAAAGTTTGATAAGACATTCTTCATTGTAGAAAGGAATCTGATCTGCTGGCTGAGCATCGAATGACTCTTATGGAGCAAAAAGTTCGTAGGTCAATTCGAAACTTTGGCGAAAGCGGATCCAATATCACTGAAGGTACTAATTACCTTTCAAAGGAGAATTCCGGAGTGAACGGGGATGAGCATCATCTACGACCAGGGTTGGTATCCCTTTGGTTAATTAATCAATCAATGGTACATGATTTAACGTCCAGACAATTTTTAAAACTCTAAAGGTCTCTCAATAAGTTTTCTATCAGCTCAAATTAAGTTACCTAATTGAATAATCGGGGATTCCAATTGAAAAAATCCAAAATTGAAATTTGGTTTTTCTGCGAGCAATTGATTAGCAATAAATTCTGGTATATAATTCATCGATGAACATTTACTTAATAATTGTTTTTTATTGTAGCAGTGCTAGCTTTATACAAAGCTTACATTGCCACCATTTTTCAGAAAAGTATAAGAGCAAAAAGTTTTTTTCTTGTGCAATAAAATAGCAATGAATTAGCAATAAATTTTGCAATAAATTTTATTGAATTGTGGTAAAGTGGCAATTCCAGCTTTATGTACATGTCCGACGTGGCGTTCTTTTGTACGTTCCTCAAAGTACGAAAGAATCCGGTCCATTAGAGGATTATTGAATGGCTCGACCGAAGCAAAAAGCAGCTTGCAGATCGATTGGAAGCTTCGGTGAAAGCGGTCCCAATATCATGGAAGGTACTAATTACCTTTTAAAGGAGGATTTCGATACGAACGAGAGGTGGGCATTATCTGGGGCGAGGATCCCTATAGATAGGTGATCAATCAACGGTCCTCGATTGAAAGATCTAAACCCTTCTCGAAATTCGAGAGGGGTCTCTTAGGATGTTTCCTATCGTCTCGAATTAAGTTATCCAACTAAGTATCTAGAGATCCTGAGGCATCCTTAGAGACCAATGAAAGTGCTCGATACTATATGTATTCCTCTGTACGTTCCTCGGAACACGCAAGAATCTCTTTCGTTATTCTTTTTGATACGGCTATGTGTTTTCGTCAATATGCTTCCGCTATACATGCGGAAAAAGAATTCACAGTTGTAATTAGATATTTTACTTGCAGCAACAAGGGTGAACACTTGAAAATAAGCCAACAGAATGTCCAGAAATATTATTGTTAAACTGACAACAAAAAACGATCACTTCCCTGGGACGCCAGAAATTCTATTCCTGGTTGCAATATTCTTTTCTAACAACGACAAATTGTCTATCACACATTCGTTTGGATAGTGACAATGTTTTTCTTTCACTGTTTCAGCAAATTCATTCGCTGATTTAGCAAGCACTTCATTTAAAGAAAGCTCTCCAATGGTTACATCTACGATTCGATACAATTGTACATATTTTTGTTGTTGGTACGATTATTCCTGCAGCAAGAGCAAAGCTCTATCAGTAATGTTGTCTTGTGCTAAAAGTGAAAACGTTTTTTTTTTTCTGTGTAAGGATCCCCGAATCGCAAATACAGCGCTATAGTATGGACCAGTAAAGTAATGACAACCGTTCACCATAATCAAAAAGTCGAAAAAAAAGCAGTAAAAAATTCTACTAGGTATGAATTAATGCAAAATTTTAACGGAGCAATGATGGGTGACCACAACCACCCGTAGTATCGAAAGAGTTAGAAAAGTAATGACAACCGTTCACCATAATCAAAAAGTCGAAAAAAAAAGCAGTAAAAAATTCTACTAGGTATGAATTAATACAACATTTTAACGGAGCCATGATGGGTGACCACAACCACCCGTAGTATCGAAAGAGTTAGAAAAAATGTCTGGGATGAAGGAAAAACATTTTCAGGTCAATACTAAGCTCTGTCGAAGACGAAGTCAACACTGTCGTAGATATTAACAATGAGTCCAGAAGAGTGGGCGTTTTTTAGAGGTGGAGTTAGTATCCTCGCAGACGGACAACCAATTATCGGTACGCGATTGGAATACACCAAGACCTCTCGAGTTCCGAGAGGTCTCTTAAGACGAGCTCCTGCTGACCTCACTTCGTATCCATTAACTACAACCTTAATACTAATTTCAATTGAAGCACAATTCAAGGATTTCTCTGCCCCTCTTGAGGACGGTGAAGCTCCCTCCTATAACGGCCTAAAGACGATTAACGAGTTCACAAAAAAGGGTCCTTTTCCCCGACAAAATAAAGAATACTTTTCTAAACTGATAGACAACTGACAGATCAATGGAATAACTATCCAGATCATACTGAAATCCAGAAAAGAATAACAAATTTGGAGATTGTTACCACCGAAACTGTCACCAGCGAGAAATTTATGTCCAAATGAAAGCATGGTGCCTCCATGAAAGAATAAATCCTAACCATTCCATAAAGGAGAACCGTACTTCCATAAAGAAAAGATTTACGATTCCTGGAAGGAAAAGTAAACGCCTTACGGCATAACGACACATGCTATGGTATTGTCTTCTGTGTCTCTATCTCTACGTTAACTGGTCTGGCCAGGGATTCTGAAGCACCCTACGGGACCTCCGAAGACTGACGCGTTGAAATAAAAAGCTCGTCAATGGGAAGCTGCTGTAAAAGTACCGACTACAGGCCTATCCAGGTTTTCGACTCGAACGAGTAGTAGACGTTTCCTGGATCGAGGGGCGATTGGCCCCTGGAGTTGGCATCCCTGTGGCGACCAATCAGCGGCACGTGATCGGAAAGGCGAAAGACCTGGTGAAACTGCAGAGATCTCCCGGGACGAGTCGCTCCTGGACCAGGTCCAGATCTATTAGCTAGATCGGGCGGTTCTTTCCCGGATGCGGAAATCGGGAAGTGCGTCGTTCCGAAAGGAGTCGCGATCGCTACAAGGATGCATTCGCCCGCCTGATTTATTTCATCGGTTAAGTGCACGTAATATCCCCTAATGGGAGATCTCAGCACCGGAAATGGGACCTCTTCAAAAGTGGCGACAGGAAGTTCAGGATACATTGAAATAGGATCAAGTAATTATGATTAAGGGCTGAAGAACGGGGGCTCATTTTCAAGTTTGGGATCTTGTCGAATCGGCTGATTTTATATTTCAAACGGACCTGAGTATCCAGTTGAGTTTATGATGTTTCCATCATCAAGGAAAACTCGGAGAGAGAGACGATCTCGAGAAGCTAAGAGTGCGCGGAAATTACCTCGAAGAGAAACCTTCGGTGGTTGAAACTCCGAAGTTTTCTCATTTTTGTATTAAAAGGCCTTGAAGGTACTTACTTTCCGTTGAGTTGATCTAGCAATACTTTTATGTTACATTTCTTTTTTAATATTTCGCATGGTACGACATTTTTAACCGTGGATACTTTGCCGTCAGTATCGACAGGATTGTAATTCTCACGTGACGTTGAAGAGACGCTTTTTATGCCGCTGGTTTTGCCAGCTGCTGTACTTTCAAATAGAATATTGTTTTCTACACGATGACGTATACATCCGAGAGATAATTTCTCTTGTGGTATCACGTGCGTCTATCCATTTCCAACTTCCCCAAATCGGATTTCATCCGACGGTCTGGGACGCGTCGTAAAGTGGAATACTGACCTAGGCGAGCATAATGAAACGTGGGATAGGTCAGGGAGGAGAATGTCAGAAAATGTCGGCAGTACGAGCTGGAGGTTCGCGGCATGTATATCGGTAAATAGTGTACATTTGCCGCAGTACATAGGTATTCACAAATCATATAAGTTACTCTCTCAGAAAACTTGCTCTCTTAGGCCTTGCTCACGTGTTATATACAAGTACTTGTAGTATATCTAGCGGACACGCGACCGTTTATCGATCCATATTTTGCGCTGGATAAAAAAAAAACCTTAAATCACTGCACATCGCGTCGTATACTTAAAGAATCCGATCCATAATTTTTCACCGATAGAATAGATGACAGCAATTAAATTACGTTTATATTAAACATTCCCATTAAGATGATGCGAAAGTGACGCCAAAGAAGTCTCGACGACCGTTCTAGTGAAAAACAATTTTTATAAAAAAAAAAAAATGCGATGTCATGGGTGTCAGGACCTTTCTTATAGCCTTCATTTTCACGTTGTAAAGTTTTAAACAATTCGGTTCACTAAGTTCAGAGAAAAATGGCATGAAGGACTGACTCCTCGGATGTAACTTTCACATTCCCTTAAACTATAGTTTTCTATAATCTATCATCAGTAGACAAAATACGAGAGGGTATGGAATGAATTATACGATGTTTATAACATCACTTTGCACCTCCTTATTTACTTTTTAACGTTGCACCGAAGACTTTGCAGTCTGTATATTAATAATTCAATTTTTTAACACCGTCGTCGACGCCCCTTCCAGCCGCATCGTTCGGCTTGCAGTTTTCCCTAAAATAACAAATTCACTGGGTACCTACCAAAGGCGCGTTAAAAAAAAAAAAGAGAGTCGCAAGCGATACATCGGCGTCCATCGGTGAATCGGCAATCGATATTGGCCAACGTGGCTCGCTCGGAAGTTCCCTTAAAAATACATATCCACGTACCGAACGTGTCTGCCATGAAATTCGGATGTGGGCTGGACTTACATAGCCGTATGTAGAGTACATGCTGCATAGGTGCCCTAGCCGCAGTATCGAGTATGCTCCCTCTCGTTGCCAAAAGACAGATGGAAAACTCGACCACCATGGAGGCCACGAATATCGCCAAGTATCCGACTACGTATTCCCATAAGAGGAGGATGCAGCTGATGCTGCGATCCCACTCCAGGATAGCCAGCAGGACACCCAGGACGATGATCCTGTAACAGGAAAGATATGACACCTGAGACATCGATAAAACTCGAGATGTGGCATCATAAAGGCGTAGCCATAACAGTTGATACGATACTACACGTAACAAAAAATCCACTCCCTCCAACTGGAATGATTCTAAAAAAGCGAATCTTCATGATTAAATTTGGAGAAGAAAAAGGAAAAAAAAATATTAGATACCCAAGGAGAAATAATTTACCGATCATGGAACCTGAAATCCCTTTAAATGTCGTTAGTAACATTGTGAGTAGGAAATTGCATGGATAAATGAAAAATCTTCGTGATAGAGGTAAAACATGCTAAACAGATTTTTCGCGGGATGTATTCTTAAAGATGGTGATGTGAAGTACCTCGTGTTGATGGCATTAATTTTGTAATATTTAAATACTTTTTGTTTTCGAGTTAATTTGGCCAATTCGATTAATTTGTCATTTCTCCGGAGTTTTAACGATCAACGATCCGCGCACCAGAATTTACGACGTATAAAGTGATTACAGTTTAATGGGATATCAGATCTTTATGGAGGCTCCGTTGGATCGATATAATATTATGTATCAATATAAGCGCTTTAGATATTATAGCTGCGAGGCTTTCTTCTTTATAACGACTTTTATGGATTTAAGAGGAAGCGGCGTTTCCCCCAAGCAGAGTGATTTATCGGCGGTTTTAATAATATTGAGATAAAGGAATTATGGTCACTCGTTGTTAGTGGAGTTGCCGAATATTGCGAATAATATTTCAGCAAGTACAAGATATAAATTCAGAGGTTTCTTTCGGTGACTCGTTATTAAACATTTTTCATTTAGACATAACTGGATGCGATGCTTTTTTATAAATATACTTTAATAATTATTTAGATCAAAATGATATTGTTTTGCTGCAATGAAACACTCCGTTTGACAACATATTTATATACCAGATGACACACATAATAAATAAATATATTATGCTGTGACAAGAATGGGCATCGAATATTTTACTAGTGTAACATTTTTCCCATTTAAATAAGTAAACATAAATAGCCTCTGGATTTTTATAGAACGTAATTAACTTTTTTTTTATTGAGCACGCTTAATCTACATTACCGAAGCTATTATGTGGAGCAAGATGAAACGCTAAGTTCTGATTGCTCTTATCGTTCTTGCGGGAAATGCAGCGGCCAAGTAGATTCGGTTCGTTAATAGTCAGTCGAGCTCGGTACGTTTATCTCGCGGCATATCGTGGCTAACCGAGTTGAATATGGATGCATTTCTTCCCGCTAAAGTCAAGTGGTAATCTATCGCGTTAAACGGCCTCGCTCTGAAATTCAACTCAAACGCGCTTTACGGAAAAGTTTACGCTTCTACATGCATGTGCATGTACATCCCGAGTCGCGGTCGGAAGTCATGTACGTCCTGTACTGCTTACATGAGTAAAACATCAAAAACCACAAAGTACAGGGTGAATCATGTAGCTGACGCCGTTTTCGAGCGGCCATGACTCAGACATTATTTCCACACCACCGAGAAATGTTTAAGAAGAAAGTCAAACCGCTTCGAGTATTATATTTGCAAACAAAAAAGAAGAAGGAAACGCTTAAAGTTCATTCGTGCCAGTTTTTTAATTAAGAAAAAAAAAATGAAAGCTATAATGAAATTAAAGATTTCAATGAAGAGAATTTGAGATTTACAGTTTTTCATGGGAATACTTTCGGTTTGGTGAAATTAATTCACCGCGATTAAATGCCGGGAAATTTAAAGGAGTTGGCTTATTTCGATATCTGTTTATCCTAGGATCGTCGTGGCTTGAGTTTTTTAGTAAATGGAAGATCGAATGGATTGCGATATTGTATATAAAATTAAGTTTCTATTGTTAAAAAGCTGTGCAATGCGTAACTTAAATAAACGCAGTTATTATGATTATCTGGTTTCACTAGAAATTCAATTTCGGGTGTAATTATCCGGTAGTTGTTTCCTCAGTGACCGTAAATAATTTCCGGATAATTACGTGGAGGAGTCCGAAGGCGTTATCTAGTTAGTAACGTTACTTGCCGGCAATAATTGATGGTAATTAACAAAGAGAAATTTCCCGAAAACGAGGTAGCGCCCTGCGACATAGTCGGAAGACATTTGCAGATCTCTTTACCTTGTTTCTACTTACGTAAAGACTTTCGCCATAAAAGTACAATTAGTGCAATCGAGTTTCACTTAACGAGCGAGAGAATTGAGAATCGTTAAAACATATTTGACTCGGCGTAAATTAACCCTAAACATTCTAACGAAATTGCGCCCGACAGCATTCAACTATATTTACTGGAGTTCCTTTCAAGAACTAAATTTGCAGCGGGAGTTAATTTACGAAATTTCGCTGAACTTCGCTAAACGAATAAAGAACGGCGCGATTTAAAGAAAGTTGCGATTGAGGAGTTCCTGAACATTTTTACGCCTCCGTAAAAGGGGTCCATTTCTCCGCCAGTTTTATTGCTCCACTTTCAATTTCAACGCCAACAAATGGCTAAAAGTTTGTACATGAAACGAAAGCGCGCATTCGCGGTAATCAACCGTAGGCAAATAAAATGAAAAGAAAGGAACAATTGTTTGAGAGAGCTTTGAGATTTAAATTCTTCCAGATCGAGGTTTTTAACTGAAATTGGGGCGGTTCTGAAAGCAGTCTTTCAAGATGCAGAATAATAAACTAGAGTGCTCTACGAGTCCCTTAAAAATTTTATTACACTGCAGTGACAGGAGTATTAATGCCCTCCACCGTAAAGTCATTTTCACGGCCCCATTTCCAATTTTAATGCCGCCGGAATAGTTCATTGAAACTTTGTATTTGAAGCGAAAGTGCTCGATCGTGTTGACCAACGGGAGGTAAAAAAATAAAATAGAAAGAAATTAACAATGGCGCGAGATTGAAGTGTTTTAAATGGAAGGTTTTACCATACATAGTTCTCAACGTAGATTTTTTAAAGGGCAGAATATTTATTAGGAATACCGTATAAAATATTATTATTACAGTACGAGCATTAATCATTCCATCGTAAAGCCATTTTTATTGCGCCATTTGCAGTTTTACCGCCGTCGGAATGGTTCTTTGAAAAGTTCTACTTGAGAGTAAAATGTGCTGAAAAATTGTATTAACCAACCAGGGGGAATAAACACGAATAAGGGAATAAACTTACATGGAAACGTTCCCAAGTGTCTGCCGCCGATCTTATTGATTTTCATATATGTTGAAAAACATAAAAATCTAAGAGACACGTGTTTTTTTTTTATCTGCAATGGTTCACATTTAAGGGGTGAAACAACCCCTTATACACAATACGTTTATGCCAAGTTTCGTCAAAATCCTGCCACTGCTTCTACGAAAATTAATATAAAAATTGAATTTTCGCCAATTCATTTTTTTCACCCCTTAAATGTGGACCATTACAGATAAAAAAAAAACACGTGTCTCTTATATTTTTGTGTTCTTCAACATGTATGAAAATCAATGAGACCGGCGTCGGACACTTGGGAATGTTTCCTTGTTATAGAATACTTTGAGATAGAAATTTTACAAGTTGGCGCAGTTTTTAAAATCTTTTTAATAGTAATTAGGGAGTTTCTGCCACTGCAGTGAATTTCTGTTAAGGTGTTGTCACATCTTCGAGAGGTGAGCGCAAAATGCACTCCATTGTGAAGTCCACAGATCTCCCTTCTTAGCTTCACGGTTCCCGCACTCATTGCCGACCGATCAGGGATACGTTGAACATTCCATGACCTGATTCTATTTCAGTGACATCGAAGATCGATATAAGGGAAATTCATAAATAAGCAGCGCACGCAAATACCTCGTCTCAGGTCGCCCCCAGGCAAAAAACACGACGAGACATCGAGGATCGCCTCATCCTATCGCGACATGGCCTTAATGGTTATTTAAGGGAAGGAAGGAATGGATTTTTCCCCCTCCTTAATGCTTCCCTCCCTAAATTCCAATTTTTTCCCGTCTACTCGTGACACCAAATGACAACGAAGTGCCAAGCCGTGTGTTTTCAGGAAGAGGAGGAAGACAAGGGAAAGGAACCCCTTGCAAAAAATACGTTTTCGAGAAGTCCACTTTCTGGGTGATATCGATTCGTAAAAATTATGAAATTTATTTTAATAAAATTGAAAGAGCGAAGTTCTGCAACCTGCTTAGGAATTTAATTCAGTTGAAAAAAAAATGGGAAAGCGTGATAATTCTATGTACTCACGTGAGTATCATAATGATAGATGAATAAAAATTATAAACCGTTAATTTTTTCAGGGGAATCCAAGTCTATCCGAAAACCACTTTGAGTTTTAATTGTCCTCAGTCCCTCGATTTATAGGAAATATTTCTCCATCTTTCAGACCGCTTTTCGGCCTTCCAACAAACACCCACAATGTTTCCCAAAAAATCGCAACATTGACAGACTAACATATGTCATTTGGAATAATGTAAACAAATGGTGATTCAATTATGGTTTAAAACATACTTCCAATTACAGTGTTGAAGTTTCAGGTAATTCGTGTGCACCCGGTGTGGAGTATAGTTTTATAAATATTTTCACATTTTTATATACATATATATAGAATGACCCTTTCATATCACCTTAAAGGAGTAAAATAAGTAAAACTCCAACCAACAAGGACGAAAAAAATTTAAAGAGGCTCCTTTTTCCCTGGTTTACTTCTAAAAGAGGTCAGATTGGGTCCACGAGGTCGAGGGATCGGTGGTTCGCAAATCGAATGTCATTCGATTCTCATCTGAGGAGGGTGGAGAGCATAACGTGAGAGGGAGAGAGTGGAGAGGAGACGAAGGGCCGTCAGCCTTGGATGCTGCGTGGACCGTATCGATTTACCCTTGTAGCGGGTTCACGCCATCGCTCCGCTGTCTTTGCTTCGCCGAGTTTCTTCCTTAGGTTCAAATTGAAACTGGTGCAATGAAAATAGGTATACGATGAAGGGCACTAACGTTCTCCCAGGTGAAGTAACGTCTTAAAGGGGGGGCTATCTTAAAGAGAATTAAATAGAAAGCTAGGGCATTGCCCGCTGTTATTCCGCATTCCTAAAACGACGCCAATTAGATCTAACGAATGTTACCTTGAAAATATAAATCTTACAATTGTTCCTTACCGTTTTACTTAAGGTCAGTTCATTTTTTCTTTATTTTTTCACGCTAACTTTTAATCAATTATCTTGGTGGCGGTCAGATGGATGGTTTCTGATAAACGAGAATGATGCACATAGTTGCAAAGAAACGTTTCCAAGTCTATGGCTTTGATTTTTTCAAACTTGGGATATAGAAAGGGTTCATAATAGCTAACATGTATCTTTTTTTATCGGCTCATGTTCGGTTTTAGGGGACGAAAGCTGGCCAAGAAAAATCTGCACTTTTACGTTTTGCCACTCGCCATGAAGACGCTAAAATACTACAAAAAATCCTGATGATAAGTTATGCATTTTATTCGGGCTCTTCTTGATTGTCTAAAATATGAAATTTCAATGGTTCCGGGAGACCTTCCTTGAGGGTCCGTATTTACGTGGTGAAATTTTAAACAATTCGGTACCCCCCAGCTTGCAGAAAATTATCATCAACGATTGACTCCTCACACGCCACTTTCATGTTCCCTTAAATTCTTTTATGCCTATATACAATTTTGTCCCGCTAAATTCGTGAAATATTAACATTGTATGAATCGCAAGGAAATCGATGTCGCTTTTTAACCTCATCAACGCGCAGCCATCGACATCGATTCTGATTATACGTGAAGCAACCTTCGGAAACCTCCGCGAACCTCTTTCTTTGGATATTTTATCTTCCACCGTTTCTTGCAATTACTCCCGTCGTCTAAACGAGCGTTTTTTTTTATTCTTTATCGACGCTTTTGAAGGCCCGCCAGAGGGTGGCAATCCGGGGGGAAAATATTCATCTCGCGCGTTTTCCCTGTCCGTGCGAAAGTGAGAGGAGAAACGGGAAAAGGAGACAGAGAGAGTGAGAATCCCTCTGGCAGACGGACTGTCGTTTCGATAGCAAGAAAAAAGGATCGCCGCCGCGACCGTGGCCAGTGAGTACGTGCCATTAAAGAGATGCGGAAAGTACCGAGACAGTACCGAGAGAGAGTACACTCTCCCGTACTTAGCGAGCTCGATGCACACGGAAATACATCATGACGACGTGGATTGTCGTCAAAGCTGATGCACGAGGGTCCATTGAAAGTGCACAAGATGGACACGTCTGTTACGAATTTTCCCACATTTAGATCCTGGCGATGAAATGCAACAAAACAAAAAATATATGAAAAACAAACAATAGATTGCTCAAGAGCTTTTTTCAGTGTCCAGATAACTAACAAAGTGAGCGAGCGATCGCAGATCGAAGTCTCCCTCCGTCACTTTCTTGGCATTTATAAGATATCAGAATGGTTGAAAAAGTTGATGCACTGTTTGGAACGCTTTTTGCACGCGCTACACTTTGTTCGACAACAAAATTGAACTACATAGAAATCAAAGTTGTGTTTATCCAACCACGCCTTGGTAAGTAGAAGTGGTTTTTAAACTAAAATTGAATCGCTACCTCTTCGCGTTATTTTAAACAATATATGTATATAAATATTAGTTTTTGACCGGTAGGATTTTTATTCATCGGTTTGGTTATGATATTTTCTTTATGGATGTACAGATATTTAGTCGGTTATATCTTTGCAATTGAGAGGTAACATTGATATCGAGGATGGAAATTGTGGGTAAAAAGGATGCAATCTTTTGCTTGGGTGCAGTTCTGCGGTGCATTCCACCTCGCCGACATCTTGGAGGGCCCGCAAAAGGAGCTTTTATGGCACGAATTTTTGCGGAATTCTCCCTGCTAGGGCAGAGACGGGAGAATCTCGCGTTGCACGTCCTCTTTATCGGTATGGATGGAAGAACGCAAGGTGCATTGAACAGGGCACACCATAAGTACGTCGCGCCGAGACTGCGAGGCTTTCGGGGCTCTACGTGGCACCCAGTGCAATTGCGCTCCTCCGTTTGACAGCTTACAAGCACGAATTTCAATATCTTGCATACGGTTGTTGCATGTACAAAAGTGTAACCTTCGGTTTGCATGCGGCTCACTTGCTAAGTTTTTCGAGCCCGTAATTCTCTCGGCTCGTTATTCAGGAACGAGAAATAATTTCGCAATGTATCCTCCCCATTATCGGCATGAAATCAACGATGCAACCAGAAGTGCATCGAACCATAAGCCCATAAGTCATATAGCGACTGCAATACTTTCAAAGTATGAGGTACATGACTTCGGTTGCAAGTACACTTCTATGCGTTCACCGTTCTGCAAATATGAATGTTAAAATATTATATTTCCCGGCTTAATGTATTGCATTCGGATTGCGCTTTGGAAAATGCACCTCCGTGATGCATTTTAGCTTTCTGAGATTTTGCGATACCTGGGAGAGAAATCCTCACGAGGGAAAGTCTCGCGGAAATCTCTCGGATCATCGTTCGAAAACGAGGTGGAATTTCCCGGTGCACTCTTCCTTTATCGGCACGGAAAGAATAACGCGGAGAGAAGTGCACTCCATAAGTACACGTCATATTGCTACTGCCAATCATTCGGAGCTCTGTATGACTTTCGACGTAAGTGTGCTCCTACATGTAATGGCATTCTGCAAGTAGGAGTATCAAAGCGTTACATTGACGTGGTATGTACAAAAATGCAGTCCCACGATGCAGTCCAACTTCCTCCGATTTCGAGAAGTTCGCGAAAAAAGCATTGACGAGCAAATACTCTCGGTTCGTTTTGAACAATTACAATTAACCATTTAAGGCATTCCTTTCCTGCCGTACGGAAAAAAACAAAACAATGTGAATATAAATTTACTGCGATTGAGTAGTCTAGAAGCAGACACGTCAACTTCGCGATTGCAAATCTTGTAGATTTTAAAATGAATATTAAAATATTATATTCCGCGGCTTAATATATTGCATTGACATTATGTAGGAGAAATTGTAACTTAATAAATTTCAAGTGCACTTCCACGTGCATACCATTCTACGAACATGATAAGTAAAATATTCCATTCCGTTGCTTAATATACTGCATTGACATTGCGTATGAGAAATTGTAACTTTGAGATGTATGGTAGCTTTCTCAAAGCCTGGTGCATGGTCGTTCGGAAACGCGAGCGAATTTTCTAGCGCACTTCTCCTTTATCGCCAGAGGAAGAATAACGCTAACTGAAGTGCAGTAAGCGGTGCAGTTTGTAAGTACGCGTCGCAATGACAACTGCCAAGCTTTCGGAGCCTCGTATGACTCTCGGTGCGAGTACGCTCCCACGTGTATGACGTTTGGCAGACATGAATACCGTTGAATAAAAAAATTGAAAATACCGATGAATAAAAATATTTAAAATACCGTTGAATAAAAAAATTGAAAATACCGATGAATAAAAATATTTAAAATACCGTTGAATAAAAAAATTTCGGTGCTTAATATACTGCATTGACATTGCGTATGAAAAATTCTAACTTTGCGATGTATGGTAGCTTTCTTAAAGCCTGGTGCATGGTTGTTCGGAAACGCGAGCGAATTTTCTAGCGCACTTCTCCTTTATCGCCAGGGAAAGAATAACGCAAACAGAAGTGCATTGAACGGCGCAGTTTGTAAGTACGCGTCGCAATGGCGACTGCCAAGCTTTCGGAGTCTCGTATGACTTTCGGTGCGAGTACGCTTCCACGTGTATGACGTTCTGTAAGTGCGCGCGACACTCCCGAGAATTCTCGAGGGTCGGAGGCTTCTTCCCGAAGGACTCTTTGGGAAGTCAACTGCCGTCGTGCTTTCGAGTGGCGAATTCCACCGGGATTTTGCAGATGTTCTGCCGGCGTCCGAAGCTCTCTCCTTTCGAGCTTCGCCTCTCTTCTATGCACCCAAAGCCAAAAGTAAATTCATAACCTCGATTTTCTCCCATATCAATTAGCAGGGAGATTAATTGACAATTAAAATATTAGCTGGATGCGTAAGGCCTCTCGCAATCGGGCAGCCGACCGGTCCCCAGCGTAATTTCAATTAAAACCTCGCAAAAAGCCAAAAGAGAAGTCGAAAAATCAATCGCTTTGAGCCCAGCGCAGTTTTATACGCCGTAAAGGAAATTATTCAATTAAACGGCAAGCGAGATGGCGGGGCAATTTGATATGGCGCTTTTCAATTGCTAGACTTCGAGTCCCACCGGCGAATTTTATGCGTCGGTTTTCATCGCGCGTTACTTCCACTCCCTTAATTTGTTCCTTTATATCGAATTGCGGTAATTATCGCGGATAGTCGCTTGAGCCTTTTCTTTTCTTTTCTTTTTTTTCTATCGCGGGGTGACGGTGTAAAAAGAACGTTTCATTACATTTTTACGAATCCTTTCTTTTTTTACGAGTCGGAGCTCATTTTGTTTCTTCGTCCCGGTGGCATCAGAAGTTTGTTACGCGTTACCTGGAATGTAACTTTGTAATTTGCATTACCCTGAAAAGAGCCCTACTCGAGGCGGAACTTTTTTAGATCGTGCGGTGCCGAGGCAGAATTTGCCCGCAAATCTCGCATTTCTCGTTACTTCAAATACAGAAGTTAAGTAGACCGAATTCCGGACTGCAGCCTGCACGAGCGCGTTGCACCGACGAGTTCCCCCAAATGTCCGATGATGCGAGAAAAATAATTCTAATTAAGATAAAAATCTTTACTTTTTATTTCCTTTACGTTTCATCGGTTTACGGTAACTATGATGGATTGGTATTTGACCTATTTCCTTCACGTGGCAAAGTAAAAGAATATATTTCCTGTTTCTTTTTCCAATGTACATTATTTACTTCAAATTATATTTATATTTTTTAATTGAGTTTATATAGCTCCTATTTCTTTCCAGCATCGATGTCTTGAAATGCAGAATATGGTCTGTATCGCGATTAAGAACCCATTCTGAATGGGAGTCCTATTTAAATTGTCTATCAAGGGGCAAACTTTCACCGCGAATTTCGCTTTTCTTTTTGCCTCGAGTGAAGAGAATTCTGAGGTGCAATCGCTGCATCAAATCGTTGTAGCAAATAATGCAGCGTTGCAGAAAATAAAACGGTATGCCACAAACGGAATTCGATATTTTCCAGCAGAGTCAAAGGAGTCTTTTAATTTTTCACGTTTTATCGAATTATAGTCATTATTACGGTCTGCCGCTCGACCTTGTTTTTCTTATACTGCGATGCAAGACAAGTACATTCCATGATATTCGTATAAATCCCTTTTCTATTTTCTTTCTTTATCCGTCTCAGCTCATTTCGTTCTTTCATTCCAGGAGGAAACTTCGTAGCATGGTAATCTGTATTACTCGAACGAATTTCGCACTTCTTACTTCGAGCGTGCAAGCTAAGCGAAAAGAATTCCAGGTTGCAATCTACGCGAATGGCTAGCAGAAAATAAAGGGGTGGATGAAACTTCGCGTCTCGTAGCGAAGAAAAAAAAAAAGAAAATCCTTGAAATTCCCACCTTTCATCGAATCACGGTAACTATTACAAATCACGTTGAAAGGCATGGTTCATTAATTTTGTATAAATTGAAAACTATTTCGCATATTCATCTCAGCAGCACCGAAGGCTTCGTCTTCCTAATCCTCTAATTAGTATCGGTCGAAGAAATCGCGTTTCAGAGTAATTATTACTAATGAAATTTCACCTTTTATAACAACATCGAAAGAATGTTTAGAAACAAATTTAAAAGGATTAAATTTTATCGGCATCAGGATCTTCCTCATGGCATTCATATTCACATGGTAAAATCTTAAACGATTCGGTACACCGAGCTCAAAGAAAAGTTTCATAAACGAGACCCCGCAGGCGCCATTTTCATATCACCTTAATCATTTTTAGACCTCTACTCCCCACGTGGTAATAAAGGGAAAAAAGAAAAAAAGCACGTTTCAATTTTGTGCATACTGAAGTTCACTTTGTAGTCCTCCTCCTGACAGCACCGAAAGTCTGTAACACAGTAATCTACATTGCACGAAAGAGCCCTTCTCGAGTCAAGATCTTTTTAGGTCGTAGATTTTTGCCGGGAATTTCGCTCTTTCGTTGCCAACGACAGAGTCGTAAGTTGTAAGAAAAAAAAAAAAAAAATAGAAGTTCCAGACTGCAATCCACGCGAATGCGTTGTCAAGACTATGGCCGGGCCGAGGGGCGAAGAACCCCCAAGAAGGGCGCTCGATCCCCTAACGAGCAATTTCTTCTCTTGCGAAGGCCCATCTTAAAAGGTCCAAAAGTTGAAAGTAAAAGTAGAAAGCAAACAGGGGAAATGACAAGCACCTTATATTACCCCCCTTCATCGAGTCCAGGTTGGGGTGTCACGACACATGCAGTTCGTCGCTGCACGTATTCTCACCCTGGTCGTGACTGAATTTCGTTCTCCCGAAAAGACGGTGGTAATTGACTTCGCAAAGGGGTCCTCCACGAGGAAGTTTTCGACCCTCGCTAATGCATACAGAATGCCATGCAAAATCCCCCTCCGGGCTGTCGGATAAGCCCGAGAAGCTCCAAAGGCACGATATTAAAGCCTCGCCTTACCGCTGCGATTTAATTGCGCATATACATTTCTTTCGTCTTATTCTTCTTTTCATTTTCTTTATAAAAACGCTTCCTACGTATAAAGCTGGCAGAAAATATGTCAGCTTTTTGAGCGACCGAATCTTGGGTTTAATCTTCGCGACGTGAAAGAAGGAAAGTCAGATTAAATGAAAATTAAATAAAAATTCTTATAGCGGAGAACTTTCGTATTCGCGCTTTCACTTGTGAATAGAATAACTTATAATGAAATTCATGTAGGCTGAAAGTTTTCCCCGGATAAAAAGCATATCGATCTTGATCCAGAGAGAGGAGGAAGCATGATTTTTCACCGACATCGTGCAGGGTTTCCGGATAAAATTGAAAGGGTACGAACATTTTCCTTCCTGAGGGTTGCAGTCTAAAATATGACGCGGTTGATCGCACTTACAGGCTGATTGTATGTACCATTTTGTTTCTTATTATGATACAAACGTTTCTGCTTGATTTTTCATTATTTTTCTTGGGAAATTGTATTTAGAGACAGTGTTTTGTCGCAGTACAAGGAATATATTGCTAACGTTATCTGGAAGATTATTGAAAACTCGTTTATCCGTGAAATGCAGGAAGCAGTCAGGATACGAGCTTTCCGAGTCTGAGTAAATTCCCTGGTAAACGTCTGCAATGTGCAGGCGCACTAGCTGATTAATGACGAACTGTCATGCGAAGTAATTACCAGTTTTGGCCGTCCTTGCGGCTGTTTCGACGAATCGGGCGAACGTGTTGCCAACCAGTTAGGCATTCACTGATCGATAGGCAAATGTACGAAGTCTACCATTTCGAACGTCATTCTTTCGCCTTGGATTGCGAATTCATTGCATCAATTAAGAAGGCTCGTAATCGACTATTTACACCTTTGTGTCACTTTCCAGCAAAATATATTACTACCTCCGGACGAAAATCGATAAAAATAAAATAATAAAAAGGTCGTTAAAAGTGAAAATGCGAGGATCTTAATAGATCCGCCTTCGTTTCAGAGATTTACGACGAAATGATTTCGGAGAAAGAAGAAAAATGGGAAGAAAGATGTCACTAAGCTCGCTTGTCAAAAAGACTACTTAACTTATCGTATGTTAGAATACAGCTTGCAAATATATCGAAACATTTGACATTCTTCGGTTAATCACTCTTAACAATGCCTTCTTAACGTTATTTATTTAAAATTGGAAATCGTGCATCACTTTATAATGTCATTATAATAATGTTGTAATAATAATGCCGGATTTTGGATTGGAAAGAGAAACAATTCGAGCAGGAAAATTTGTCACGAATGAAAGTGATAATGATTTCGACGGAGGCGACCGCGTTTGAAGGAACTTCGACGGAACAAATTGCTTCATGATCTGTGCGTCTGCGCTCCCATTAGCGAAGGAAGCTCATTGCCGAGAACTCGGCTCTTCTATCGCGGAACGCAGAATTCAATTAACAGGAAATCACGGTGCAGAGGATCCGTACACGGGGACGTCACGCGAATTTTGTACGGCTGCGACTGCGCGAAGCCATTTTACGCGAGGTCAATGATCGTCTAAATGACGGATTGCAGAAGTCATTGACTGGAGATGTCATCGCGCGAATGATGGGCTCGGTCTATCAAGGGTTCGCACGAGAAGAGTGAATGGCAGTTAATGAAATAATGCAATTAACCCCCTAGTATGCTTTTACATTACGTACACAGAAAAGAAGAAATCGGTTCATCGAACAAAATCGGTTGATTGACTGCACCAGGTTAATTTCAAAAAACGTTCCCGTCGAGTGAACCGAATTTCAATTCACTCGACCGAACTCGTTTGCATAGCTCGACTAAAATGTCAAATTTGGATTATTGGACAACATTTTTTAACTTAGCCCAGACCAAAATCAAAATGGCGTCGAGCTTTCATATTTCGATCAATATACAAATATCGAAGGCTCTGATATGAGAAACGAAAGGGTCAGGACAATTTCACGACAATTTAGAACACTCTGATAACCGAGAAACTCGCATTTGAACAGGATAAAGGCAAAAAAAGTGTTGTATGCTCTTCTATGCTAAAAGGTTGTGAATATGAGGTCTCGGAGTGAAAATATAATTGACGTGGAAATCACAGATGGCGCAGGGGGTCCCCCTGCAGTCAATTAGGGCCCCAGAAAGCATGACTTCAGAGGATTTGTGGATTTTTACATCGATTTCTTGATATAAATTGTACAAAAACGACAGGTGGAGTATGCCATTTGGTACAAAATATCCAATATAATACGATACAGCTGTCAATATAAAAACGAACGTCGTCAACGTAGGCATTTAGAAAAATCTTCTTTATCGACGTCGATCAAGTTCCCCGACGTGTTTCACTTCACCTTAACCAAGAAATTTTGTTACGATCGAACGTTTGGGTATCTATGTAATCATCATATTTTGTGGTTGAATCAAGAAAAGTTGTACAGACTCAACGTAATATTTGTCTGCGTGTGCTATCGGTTTAATGAGTTCTCACGGTGACTCGTATAAAATACGCTGAGTTGAATTAAATCAGGTTAGAATTGTCTCACAGTGGTCGAGCTGGGCTCCGGAAATGATGGCTCGGTCAATATAGACAAACGACGAATGTGTCACATTCAATTCAAGTACTGGGACACGGCTTAGCCAACTCGGTCGATGAAAACGTTTTGCGGTAAAACTTGAGCCGCGACAATTACGATGCCGCGAACTTGACGCCGGAAACCACGACATGAAAGGATCTGCTAGTCGAGAACTATTTTCTAATAAATAATTAGAAACTAAGAAACATGAAAGGAGGTAATCGTTTCCATCGTTCAAGTGAAAATTATAACTGAGAAATCTCAAATACAAACTCATTACGTATACAATGCATGGTGTATGCCAATGGTTCTTAACCTGCGCTCCGCCCCGCGAACCTGTTACGAGTGGTTCGTATGTTTTTTGCACATAATTACATTGTATATAAATTTGCATGTATATTAAAATTCATCCCTTCTTCCATTGACGGCACCACATCCACGAAGGAGACATTTATGTCCGCCAGTGAACACCACTACTAATGTATTTTGGTACACTTGGGGAAGTTCCTGAATTTCGTAAGGAACGAATCGATCAATAAAATGATTACGGTTATTATTAATATTAATAAAAGTTAATAAATAAGATAATAAAGAAAGTATACCAGGGGTACCTCGCTAATTTTCCTGGTTCTGGCACATGCGTCGAAATATAAAAGACTCGTATTTTTCTATACGTGCTATTTCGCGAGTTCAAGCGATGAAAACCACCTACAAAGTTAATCCCCAAATAATGTTTGAAACTTTCTCCTTGATGTTGGTGTTCTGCAAATTTCCCTAATGATCAAGCGTTCCGTGACATCGAAATGATAATAAGTAAAATCTATTATTATCGTCATTTTATACAATCAGAAGGTACTCTTCCAAAATATATGAGCGATAGGGTCTCCGTTTGTATACTTCTGTTGTTGGTTTTGTGACCTCGGTGATGTTGGCCTTTTACAAATTTCTGTAATAATCAAGCGTTCCGTGACTTCGAAATGGTAAAAAACCCCTGATATATACACACGGACTGAAGGCTCCCTCGCATTACGCCATAGGAGGGCATCATCCCCAGAGATCCCCTTCGACACCATCCGTCCCTTACGTGCAACACATGAAGAATGAGCGATTAGGGGACATAACGTCAGTTTGGGGAAAATTCGTGAGGTTACCTGGGGAGCCGTATCGGCTACCCACGATATTGCCCGTAAGGGGTCCTGAGAGAAGTCTAGGGGGATCGATGCGTGACTTGTTGAGGTTAGGGCAAGGCCTCGTCTCTTCCGTAGGTCGATCCATTACCGTGTCTTTGGGTCAGAAATAACCTAGTCACTACTGACGGCGACCCCGACAAAACTAAATGATGAGAACTCACGGTCTAATCGACACCGACCGTGACAGGACGAAGCTAAATGTGTCCCAAGAGGTAAACGGTGTTCATGAATGGAAACGCATGAACAGCATGAACGCACGTTGAGAAATATTATGATCACCCTTTGTGAAAAATGATGTTCAACGCGAAATGAAGGACGTCGAGAAATTTCATCAACTTTTGTAAAAAGATTCTTCTAAATTTACTTACGTTGCCGACGTTCGTATTTATATGGGCAGCTGTGTAGAATTATATCGAGTATTGTCCTAAATGGCATACTTCATATGTCGTTTCCGTACAATAATTATAAAGAAATCGAAGTGAAAATCCAGAAATCCCATGGATTCGTGGTTTTTGATGCCCTAATTGACCGCAGAGTGCCACCCTGCGCCATCTGTGATTTCAGTGCCAAGTATTCTCCCCGAGACCTCGTGTTACCATCGTTTCAGCATAGAAGCGCATAAGACACTTATCTCGCCTTTATTCCGTCCAAATGCGAGTTTCTCGATTACCGGAGTTTTAAAATTGTGAAATCTCTTATAGAATATCCAAATTTTGAAACTGTCAGGATAATTCTTAGGCGCTCACGAGTTACGTGTCAACATTTCAGACGAGCTCAATTCCCTTGAAAAGCGTGTTATTCGAATCGATTGATTTGAGTGGGGGTTTCATTTTACCTTAACCCTTTATTATCTTTTCCCTTCTTCCTTTTCTCTGCCTTCCCAAGAATATCAGGATTTAGTTTGCGGGCTCCATATATCATCCTTCAAGGGAAACGTCGAATCTGATCCCTCAAATTCATGAATTCAATCTTGGTGGTCGATTCGGAGCTTTCTGGCGCGAGCTAATCGGATTGGCCGCCAGAGGGAGACAGGGCTCGTGTCACGTGGCCGGTCGACGCGTGTCGTAGTCGGTAATGAGCCGCTCATTAGGACTCGAGCTTTGAACTCGAGTGGTACGAGGGTAAAGAGTGAACAATGCTCTCAAAGAGAGCAGTGTAAAGATACCTTAGGGAGGATCACTTCTAATTACCGAATCTCAAATAGAGCTTCCGAAAACATCAAAGCGTGGGCTCGAATTTTATTCCTGTTTATTGGAAAGGCAGCGAGAAGTTTCAGGGAATTGCGATGTCGTTTCTGACGTTTAAGGGGACATAAAAGTGGCTCTGAGGGTTCTCGTCAATAAAACTTATCTCCGAATTAAGTGTACTTTGAAATTTTACCTCGTTAATGTAGGAGCTCTAAGAAAGGTCCTGGCACCGTTAAATTTCATTTTTTTTGGTTTTTATTTGAAAATCTGTTTATAAACATTTAAACATTTTTTATAAGAAAATAAATTTCATAGGTATCGGAGCTTTTCTTAGGGCCTCCATATTCTGGTAAAGTTTAAATCGATTCGGAACACCCAGTTCGGAGAAAAGTTTCATAAATGAGTAATGACTGAACCTGATTACCATTCCTCTTCCTTGTCTAAGATGTACCCTCGTGAAGTTATTTGAAAAACGAAGGCAGAGCGAAAAGTAAAATTCGCCATTCGCTAAACCATCGTAAGACAATACTTCTCTTGCCCTTAGAAATTCCCTTTCGCCCACTGTGATACAACTGAATTTAATTATACTCCGAGCGCGGAAAGAATCCCAAGAAGTTCGTAAAAATTTGCGATTTCTATTCATTTCAGTGTCGCCTACGTGCGGCTGGTGCTCGATTCTATTTTAATTCTGAAATAATGAACGGGCAGAGCACCCGCAATTTTGGCAGGTCAAATACGGATCTATATTGGTGAAGAAAAATTGTGTATACGTGGGTGTACGCGTACAGATTGTATTTACAGAGGTATATCGAAAAGAAGGAAACCACGTCGAATTAAATTTGGCGAGTAACGAGAGAGCGCTCGAAGCCCGGCCAATTGAATCGACCTGGCAGGCATTAGTTTGCCAATCAGGATCGCAAAGTGAATCACGATCCTGTCCCCTATAAAAAAAGGACCATTCGCAAGATTAAAGGAGTGGGAGCGAGCAAGGTCCCGACGAATAGTAAACGATAAAAGCGAAACTTGATTGCATCCAGAGGAAAAGGCAACCTGGAGACCTCTTATTGCAGGTCAGACGACGTTCCCAGAGCTTACGACTTCTGCGAACTCTCCTTTGATGCGACATTTCGAGAACGGCAAATCTGCGAAGGAGCTCAGGATATTTCGACCACCTTTTCCAGAAAATGGATCAACTCGATCAACTCGAATTACAAAAGAAAAAAGAAAAATTCCAAGGAAAAATTCGACCAATCTTTTGGAACGAAAGCCCATTCTCATTACACGCAAACGTATACATTGGCCCTCTGTTGATGAATCTCAATTAGAATAATTACTGTTTACACGTATATTCATAATTCCCCAGGAACGTGATACAGCGATTCAGGATGTTTCTGGTAAATCTCTGAAACGAGGAATTTTACACGGAACTAAAACGTCGCTAAGGTTAAAAATATAAATCCTGCAAATCAGAGTCTAACATGTATTGTTTGGGACAATGTAATGAGTGGGTCAATTTAGATTTAAAAAGTATTTGTAGTAATTACCGAGATATGATCATGGCTTCCTTTCATTTGGGTAAATATAATGTATTTGGTTATTATTGGGTTGTCCTGTACGCTCGTAACCGTTCTTTTGTATTTAAAAAGAAATGTAATTTAAGAGGTAAAATTCAACAATATTAATCAATGATCTCTCTCGTTGTTCACAACTTCTTCCCAGCGTTCAGAGGATAATTTCCTGATTCCTCGCTTGAAAGAAGTATTATAATAAAATTGTTAATATTTAAACGGCACTTATGGACCAATCCAATAAATACGCACAATTTTGTTTTTTAGGTGTCTTTCGATTACATGTATGTGGTATGTATGTATGCGGGCAATTTCTCCAAGCGGAAAATATAAAAGGTACGTTAAGTGCAAGATGAACAGATTGCAGTGATTAGATCAAGCCCACGCAATCACGCAAGTCGTAGGTACGTGCAGGTATTCCATCGAAACGGATTATTAACGCAAGTCGTAGGTACGTGCAGGTATTCCATCGAAACGGATTATTAAACATCGGACCGATTGCCCGGCGATGGATTCGCTAATGAGTTAATAACTAATCGTTACGTTCGTTATCGTCGCCTCGCCTACATGGCGTGTTCGTAATTGGTCACCGGGTCAGTACAATTGAAAGTCCTATTTATAGGAAGCAATGCGACGAGAAAATCCATTTCGCGAGCAACTCTGCCGTTTCCGAAAATCCCCAGGAAAACCGAATTTCCTGCACCCACCCGTTTCCTTTGTCGCCTCGGCCGTTGCGGAAACATGCAACAATGGTCTGCAAAACGAAGAACAATTGACTCAGAAGTACGGGGGCCGACTCGATTATCCTAAATCGAATTTTCGACTGGAATCGAGGGAACGAATATTTTGTTCCTCTTGGAGCATTGCGAGCATATCCATCCGCTGTATCCAAGAGAAAAAAAAATCAGTAATTCAGCCCGAACACGCCAACACCCATTTACGAGCAATTAATCACAATTCATGTAGAAATGTAATCCTTTTTTTTTTTTTAATTTCGAGTTTTTCTACAATTCCTCCACATTTTCCAAATTTATATGGAATAACCGCGAGAGGCAAGTTTCCCTGCGTGACGCTTTTGTCACGTAGCAGCTTTGTGGAAATGAACTTTTATCCGCGGAGGATGAACGCGGCCCTCGGGAGGTGATTTTTTTTATTCATTATATGAGTTCTTGTGGACATTTCTTTGTCACGCTCGGTTTGGGAAAAAATATGGGATACGATTAATTCGGAGTTTGCTCTGCCGGGTATTATTCTCTGTCAAGGATATGACGCTGCCTCGGAAGAAGATGCGTCACATGGGGAAGTTTTGCGCTCGATCAAGAGATTTGGTTGTCGTCCCCATATTTTGGGGTGTACGGCGAGTAGGCGAGGGCGAGGTCGATACACGTTTCCCCGTTTCTTTTTTTTTCTCTCTCTCTCTCTCTCCGTGGAAATCAGCACAGGCCTTCCATTCCGAGTGAAGGAAGTAACATCGAGCCGCGTCGATACCTCCCTTTGTGTTCGCCCTTTCCACGTGGTTTATTTTCCTTTCCTCCGACTCTCTTTTCTCTCACGAACACACAGATCTCGCGTGCACAATTGCGCGTGAAAACCCTGGACATTGTGTTATACAAAATTTACGCTGAATTTATACCCCGTATAAATATTAAGAATATATTTATTTAAGGTGACGT
The DNA here is from genome assembly GCF_000612105.2 of Orussus abietinus. Classification (NCBI taxonomy): domain Eukaryota; kingdom Metazoa; phylum Arthropoda; class Insecta; order Hymenoptera; family Orussidae; genus Orussus; species Orussus abietinus. Next base: position 361,051 of record NW_019394279.1, on the reverse strand, counting down.
CAAAGTGGCGACACAGAGGTCTCGTTTATGTCTGACTGACAACTTTTCTCTGAACTGGGTAAATCGAATCGGTTCAAAGTTTACAACGTGAATACGGAGGCCATGAGGAAGATCCTGACACCCATCAAATTTGAATTGTTGAAAAATTTGTTTATAGGTATTTAAAAAATTTGTTATTAAAAATGATATTTCATGAGCGTCAGGACCTTCCTTATAGCCTCCATATTCACGTTGTAAAGTCTAAAACGATTCGGTACATTTAGTTTTGAGAAAAGTTTCATGAACGATCGACCCCTCGGATGCCACTTTCATATCAGCTTAACGATAAGCTATTAACACATCTCGAAACGAGAATGAAACAAAATAGAAATATCGAGTTAATAATAAAATTCATAATGGGTCGTAAGTTCCGTGTCGGGTGTTTCTGCTTCAGCTTTTTAAAAGGTACAAGAGGAATTCGTAGCAAAATTTACGCGTAAAACCATGTTATGGACCACGCTCGAGAATTATTAATTAGCGATGTCGCGTCATTAGTCAATACTTCAAAGTAGCAAACGAAAGTGTCAATTTCGCATGCGAACGTTAATAGAATGAACTCGAGAATCGAGTCCCAGGTAGAACTAAAAAATAAAGGTAGAAGAAGAATTCCTTGCAAGATTTATGCGTAAAACTATATCATGGACCACGCTCGAGCATTATTAATTTGTCCACGTTCGCTCATAAGGGGACCCGGAGTATCCGTGACCTCCCGCTGTTGGAGTATCGATTCGCGAACGACTCTATCCAGGTGAATCCACATTAAACACGAGTTCGCCAAGAGTTGCCTCGTAGCCATTGACTGAACCACCCGAAGTTAGGAGGGATCTCGCTCCGGGTGTTTGCGCGGACAATTTCGTGCCTCACGGAGTAAGTAACCGAGAGAGTGCACGAGACTTGGTCGATAAGCAGGAGTTAAATCGTTCATTCATTTCGGAATGATCGAACGGGTCAGTCGATTGAAGCGAGCGTCCACTCGTAATGCTCGTAATACCGGTAATGACCCGAAGTCCCGTCTGGTGGAGGCGAAAAAATGACTCCTCGGTCTCGAAAAAACTTTCGCGAGTAGACGATTTAAATACAGAAGTTCCTCTCACATTGGGACCGGAGAAGTTCCAACAGAAGGAAGTTACCCTTCGAGCTCAGAGGAGCCGTGAGGCCCTCTTATATATTCCGTGAAATCGCGCCAAGCCAGCTCGGGATGAGAAAATAGCTCGAAGCCAGCCACGAGTGTCGGAGCTCGCGATTTTCCACTCTCGGCTCCTCTCTTCTCGTTCTCGTTACTTCGGGCTACCTCTCTGGAATTATTCCGGAAGTATGTTTCGCCTGACCGTTCCCACCTTCTCGCCGCGATTCCCGTAAAGCCCGAATCCGTTCCTCCCCGCCTCGGCACCTCTCGACCTTTTCCCTATTCTCTGCCTCTCGAAAAAAAAATTTCCCATTCTCAAGCCACCCTTCTTTCGTGCCTTTTGTTGCATACGAATCCATGAAACGCACCGACAAAAAAAGGTGTCTTCGTATGCGTCTATGACACGTATACACATATACCTGTACCGCACAGATACGGAATCTTAAATCCAGCTTTTGCCTAATGCCTAGTCGTTATTATCGTTTATCCGATTTTGATTTAGTCTCGTAGTGGAATTTTTCTGAAAGTTTATAAAAATGAACTAAGACCGTTTACCTCTGCGGTACGGATGTAAATATGTGTTATGTACCCTCTTTCGACTAAAGCCGACTGACCCGGTTACCATAAGTCCATTTTGCGTCGCACGGTATAAATGTCCGTTCCGGAGTATGTACATTTATCGTACACGCGCATAATCCGAAAGTACATAACCTAACGTACACAGATGTACCTGTGGTTTACCAATTTCGGAATCCCTGCCGTAAGCAAACACCGGATGAATTCGCACGTGCATCCGCCCGTGCACCAGAATGAAATGCTGACGAATGTAAAATCCCAAATTGCCTGGAGATTAACAGAACCGCGTAGTTGTTTATGATACTAAACGAGTGATCGTTTAAAAATGTCGAATGTTTATTTCTGCCAACTGTTGGTGATTCCCGGGTGAATTCCCCAGATACTAGCGAGCGTACCGAGCAACCGATTGGACTTAACGTAAATGTCGATACCACTTACCGCGGTATCTTGGAAAATATAGCAGGTGCGTCTATAGATTTTTATTACTGGTCGAGGAGTTACGGGGTCACCAGAAAGCGGTTGGCAGCGAAATGCCGTAATTATATTAACCGTTCGCTTTTAACTGACCTGGAATGCCGGATTCTTTTTTAATCAACTCGTTTAATATAGCAATTGTTCCATTGTATTAATGCGACTTCTATTTGAAACGAGTTCCTCTACTTTAAAAATAAGGCCACAAAAAGTCTATTTGTGTAGCCCGTTCAAAAGGGTTTCACCTTCTACATGCATTAGCTGATAAGTGAATAAACCACGTAGACCAGTTAACGGCTTAAACTTGACACAAATGTCGATACCATTTAGCGAGACGTCTTGGGAAATTTATCCCTACCTCGAGACATGAATTTTTACTGTATATGTTTCTACTTTAACAAACTAAAGTCCAGAAAATAATAAAATTCCAGGTCCCGTTCAAAGGACTGCACCCACTGTACGTACATTTGCCGACATGCAACCAGACCAAATACCCCAGGGTAGCGACTCAACCCTGACCCAAGCATCGATTTCATTTAGCGAAACGTCTTGGAAAATGTATCTCTACCTAGAAACATACATTTTCATGATAAGTTTCTATTTTAAAAACCAAAGCTTGAACGTTCAGATTTCAGACCTCATTCAAGGAATTGCATCAATTGCACGCGCATTAGCTGACATGTGACCGGATCAAGTACACCAGACAGCGATGCAAACTTGATATAAACGTTACTGCCATTTAGGACACCTAGGAACCTCTTTTTAATTTAAAAAAATTAATATCTTCCGAGTATCCTCAACCTTCAGACCAAGACTTAGAAGGCAAATTAGGAGTACAGGATAATTTCAAAGGGCTTCGATGTACGGGCAATAGCCGATAAGCAGCCAGACCAAGTGCGCCAGGCAGCCGCTCAAACTTAACATAAACGTCGATACCACTTAGTGGAGTGCATCTCGTAAAATATGGTAGGGAGCATCTACAGGGTTGGTCCGCCGCGAATTACGAGGTCGACCGTAGGCGAGGGAAACGTCACGAGCAACGCCTAATTGCTGCACCGAGCCGCACTGAATAATGCACGGGCAGGATGCAGCCCCGTACTCGCGGACCAAAGGCAGGCAACGCTAGTGTGCGCGAGCCTGCCACAACGAGAGGAAAAGTGCACCTCGCGAACTGCATCCCCGCGAATCCCGAAACCAGGAGGTGGAGTCCGGAGTATCTACCTGGTGTATTCCCGGCGTTCATCAAGGGTTTTACGTGTCTCGTAAAGTCCACCCCATGACCGATGCCATCCCGGATTATGCCCCGGCCCGCCGTGGAAATGTTTACCTGTAACTCGAGCTTTATCACCGGACAAGTTTCGGACCGACTGGCTCCAGCTTCCAGCTGGGAGCTTCCAGCTTCGGGGACGCTGCTCGTAAAAAGTTCTTGTCAGACGTCCCTGGATCCATTGCCGTTCTTGTATATCCCTCCTTACCCAACTTGGTGCACTCCGTTGGAGTGATTCAAGAGATGGAGACATCGCCGAGCATTCGCTCTCCTATCTTAGTTTCTAAATTATTCTATAATTTGGTCGTTGTTATTAGTTGCTGGGTTATTTTACAGACGTTTGTTTTAAGTAAGCGGTTCTAGAGGAGGATCATTGGTTCGATTTGCGGCCTCGGGGCAGAAATCCAACTATTCCTCTGGGAATCTCACGTAGGCGATAGAACAAAAAAAAGGGAAAGGTAGAGCTGATAGGTTGTTGGTTGTTTCGCGTGAAGGGACAACGGTTCTATGGAAACGATTGTACACAGGGGTAGAAGTAGAGAACCGATTCAGTTTCCTATCCCTGTCTGTTCCGTTGCCATCACGTCCAAAGTATCGTGCAGGGTCCACATATCCTACATATCCTGCATCCATAGCTCCATCCTGGCGTGACCCGATCTGCATCGTCCACATCAACAAGGTGCGGTGACTCGCATAAAATGCAAGTCAGCGATCCGTGCGGATTGTGACATTGCGATGCGATATGCGTACAGAGAGCCGTCATAATACGTACGAAATTGTACCCTACGCTAGATAACTTCGTGGATTAATTGGAATCACGGGAGAGAAAGGCTTTGTTAGGGCCCCAGAAAAGCACTTTCCATCCTTGCGAGCCATTTTTTATTTCTGGCAATATATCTCGCGGCCATATAGACCAATGCGCAGACAAAAGCCCGTTTATCGTGGCGGGAGGTCGCCACCCTAAGGACGAGGGCCTCTTCCCCACTGTGGAATATCTGCAGAGGGGCGACAACCCCACGGATTAGTTAAAGGAAACGAAATTCTGCATCGAGTTCTCAGAAGGATAGCCTAGATGCTTGCGAGTCATCATCCATTTCTGGTGATTATTTCCTGCATCCGCACAGGGCAGCGCGGAAACAAAGCTCCGTTTATCGTGGAGGGAGGTCGTCACCCTAAAGTCGAGAGCCTCTTCTCCACTATGGAATATCTGCAGAGGGGCGGCAACCCCACGGATTAGTTAAAGGAAACGAAATTCTGCATCGAAGTCTCAGAAGGATAGCCTAGATGCTTGCGAGTCATCATCCATTTCTGGCGATTATTTCCTGCATCCGCACAGGGCAGCGCGGAGACAAAGCTCCGTTTATCGTGGAGGGAGGTCGTCACCCTAAAGTCGAGAGCCTCTTCCCCACTATGGAATATCTGCAGAGGGGCGGCAACCCCACGGATTAGTTAAAGGAAACGAAATTCTGCATCGAGTTCTCAGAAGGATAGTCTAGACCCTTGCGAGCCGTCTTTCGTTTCTGGGGATATTTCCTGTATCTGCACTGGGCATTACGGAGACAAAGGCCCGTTTATCGTGGAGGGAGGTCTCCACCCCGAAGACGAAAGCCTCTTCTCCATTGCGAACCATCTACAGCGCAGAGGGGAAGCAACCCCATGAATTACTTAAAGGAAACGAGATTCTGCGTCGAGTTTATAGAATGAGCGCCTAGATCCTCGTGAGCCATCTTTTATTTCCGACAATATTTCGTATATCGACTTAGATCAGCGTAGAATTAAAGTCAATTTACCCACGTCCGTTCCGTATCAGGTCGGTGTCCGTACTGTACGCTGGTGGACATGAATATCTCCCTCATGGATATGGTTCCGCTGATGTATGACGGGGAGGCATTCATGTTCGACAGTGTACAGGATGGATACGGAACCGATACGGAACTAATACGAAAGGACGAGAGTTTCTCCTCCGCGGCGGACTAAACGTGACAGAAATGGGAGTCCTCGCGGCTGTGAACTATTTTTGAAATAGAACGCTCTAGATCGGTCCACACAATCCCGTGGATTTGTTCAAGAAATGGAAACGAAACTTTGAGTCTAACTCCCAAAAACTCGATTTACGTTCTCGCGAGCAATCTTTTGTATCTGGCGACATCTCCTGCATTCGCATACAGCATTGCAGGAACAAATCCCCGTTTATCGTAGCAGGATGTCCTACTACCCCAAAGACATGGATCCTCTCATCCATCAGAGACTATTCATGATGCAGGAGTCCTTTCGGAGGCCGATTACTCGCGACGTAGACAGCACATTCCAGCCTGAATTGGGCAATTGTGCGGATTGTTCGAAAAATCAAAACGAAGCTTAGGGTATAATTTCCAAAAGCCTAACTTAAATTCTCGAAAGTAATATTTCATATCAGTCGATATTTCTCACATCCACATAGGCCAGGGCGGAGACTATCCGTGACATAGAGAGACATCCTCTCGATGACCAACTATTCGCGGCACAAAGAGCATGCTCCAGATCACCCTAATCAATCTCGCGGATTAATCAAGATCCAGAAAAGAAGCTTCGCGCCTAACTGCCAAAAGACCAAGTGAGATCCTTGAGAGTCATCTTTCACATCTGGCGATATTTCCCGCATCCGCAAGGGGCGTTGCGGAGACAAAGGCCCGTTTATCGCGACGGGAGGTCGCCATCCCAAAGACAAGGGTCTGCGCTCCCCGTTCTCCGGACACGGGGGAGGCCACTCGGGCGCGGACTATCCGCTACACAGGAGGGCGTCCCCGTGTCGCTGGGGACGCGTAATCCACGCCAGGCGTTTGCACCCAGCCGTAAAGGAAGCTCGACCGGGTTGCGCGTCATGTCCGTTACCGTTTGGCTATTTCGGCTCGGCGTTACGCCGTTTAACGCGCCGATGCGCGACCTCGCGGGAACGCGCATCGGCGGCTCGCTTTTACGCTCTTCGCTGCTTTTCACGGCTTTTTATGCCCTTTTACGCCGTTTTAAGGCTTTGACCGGGAAATTAGCGACACTCGTCGGCACTTCGGGGAGAACGAGATATCCGTGAACGTTAAATCCGTGATCCGTAGTTGCTATCGAATCGGCTGAGTAAACCTGGAATCCAGTTTGAGGCACAATCAAAATTAATTGTTAAAAATTGGAATGTTTCTGTGATGTAGTCATTTTTTTTTTACAAAAACCAGAACTGTTAAAAAAAATAAAATTCCGAAAATAACCATTTTCACGTTTTTGAGGTTTTGGGAGGCTCTGAATTTTCCTAACGTCGGAGAACCCATTAGAGTCGAAAAGTCCAAATTTCCATGATTGCGGAATTTGTTTATCTCGTTTTCCTTGTTTTCCGGAGATGAAGGCACGATGTAAACCTGTCACTTCATCGCGACGTAGAAAACGTGCCAGTTTAATCGCAATCCTGGGACGAAAATAGATAACCAACCAACTGCCCAATTTAAACTTGAGCCGTTTCATCTTTGCGTCAAAAGAATCGCTACTCAACCGCATCCTTCATACAATTCGACAATTTATTCTGTCAAATTACCAACATGTCACGTGGTAATACCTAACGTGCGTCCTGACGCTTTCCAAAGAATGTAAAGATAAGAGAAACCAGATAAAATAATGAACGGAACAGAATAAAGGCAAATTGAAATGGTAAAGTAGTCAATGATTTGCTTTCAATTTAATATGTACACCGAGTAACCTGTTTAAAATTTCCAACGAGGGACATTTCGCGGCGGAACATCCTATAGAGCACAGAAACGCAGCTACGTGTAATCTGGTTTAATGGATGCAGAAGAAGGCGAGGAAAGAACGGATCCAAGGGAATCTCTGCCCATGCTTCGAGAATGTCAACGTAAGAGGGTTATTAAGCATTAAGATATGGCCGGATAGCTCGCTCGTACATTTTTCCAGCCCCCCCGCGGAGATTGATTCCGCAATCCTCCCGACTCGGAGGGAGGCGATTCCACCCTCTGCGGGATGTTCCTCGAGACGAGCTGCTTATCTGCATCGCGTTGCCCGTTTGCTCGGCTACGGATTCTCGGGATCGTGGCGAAATAGAATCGGTTCGATTCCGCCTCGATGGGACGAAGCTGCAAAGCTTCTGTCGGCGGTGAAAAGGCAATGATCGGATCAGCTTAAAAGGAAGCCGCGCGGCGGTTTCTTCGCGTGGTATCTCGCATTTCTGACCAGATATATTTCTTCCTCCCTCTTTATTGTTTATACTTGTATTTCATTATCGCGTTTTGCATATTTGCTCGATTATAAAACATGACATAACACGATACCGTGTCGCAATCTAGCCGATTCAATTCCAATTCGATTGGACGAAGTTCCGAGGCTCCAGTCGATTGCAAAAGACCCTTAAGGTGAAGTGAAACCCCCCGTCAAATCAGTCGATTCGAATACAACACTTTTTTTTTAAGGGTATTAGACCAAACTGTCCGAAACTTTGACACATCACTTCTGATATCGCGACACACATTCGAAAATATTGCATTTTCCCAGCGGAAACTCTGCTTGCGAGCTACATATTTGATTTGAATTTTCGCCGAGCGAAGTCCGAACGATGCGGCGATCCGCGATGATTGGAGTGTTCCACCCTCCGTGATTTTTAGCTTCCCAGGTTCCATTTTTTTTTGTGTCGGCTTTCCTCTTTTTTATCATTTATCATTCTTTTTTATTGTCACACGCGAGAACGCGGCTCGTATGGGAACCATTTGTCCCGCTCGGGACCAGCGGCTGTGTAGATCTCGTTCCCGGAGTTTCACGAGGGGACTTTAGTGCGACACACTTCCGAAAATATTACCAGTTGTCGTGGAAATTCCATTTGCATGCGACATATTTCATTTGGCTTCTCGACCGGTGAAATCCGAGCAACGCGCCGATTCGCTGCAACCGGGATGCCTTAAGGTGAAGTGAAACTCCCTTCAAATTAGTCGATTCGAATACAACACTTTTTTTTAAGGGTATTAGACCAAACTGTCCGAAACTTCGACACATCACTCCTGATCACCTAAGGATTGTCTTGACACATTGAAAATCTGGATTTTTTAACAAAATTTTTTAACTTAGACCAAACCAGAACCAAAATGGCGTCGAGCTCTCATATTTCGATCAATATACAATTATCGAAGGCTCTGATATGAGAAACGAAAGGGTCAGGACAATTTTACGACAATTTAGAACACTCTGGTAATCGATAAACTTGCATTTGAACGGGATAAAGGCAAAAAAGGTGTTTTATGCTCTTCTATGCTAAAGCGATGGGAATACGAGGTCTCGGAGTGAAAAATTAATTGACCTAGAAATCACAGATGACGCAGGGGGTCCCTCTGCAGTCAATTAGGGCCCCAGAAAGCATGAATCCAGAGGATTTCTGGAGTTTTACTACGATTTCTTTATAATTATTGTACGAAAACGACAGGTGGAGGATGCCATTTGGTACAATACCGAATATAATTCGACACAGCTGTCAATATAAAAACGAACGTCGGCAACGTAAGCATTTAGAAAAATCGACGTCGATCAAATTTCTCGACGTGTTTCACTTCACCTTAAGAAATTACGAGAGGACCCTTTTCACCCTCACTGATCTCCAAACCTAATATTTACTTAAACAGTTGAATCGTGTATTTTATTGTCTTGCGATTAAATAAAAATTTCTACATAAATTACGTGACACACCCAGCGGCTACATCGAATATGCAGACCTCGTCTCCGGAGAGAATTTTTCCTGTGACGTATTTTCCAAATTATTACTTCTCTCCGGTTTTTAATTAACAGTGGAGATTCCATTTGCTGGCAGAATATTTCATTTATATTCCGAATTTAAATTCCGAAAAATGGGCCGCGGCGATCGAGCTTAACCCTTTGGCTATTAAGAGCGCCTAAAGGCGCTCGACGTTTGGTCCAATATTGCCTGCACGGTCATACGAATTTCACCCATATGCCAAAATGGCTCCATGTTCAAAGGGTAAAGCCGCGCGGGAGGGTTAAACCTTCGCGATTCTTTGCCGTTTAAATCCATTTTTGGCGATTCCTTTTTAATTTCTCACCGTTTATATCGCGTGCTCGAATTAAGTTGGTACGTGAACTACTCGCAACTATGGGGAAATGGAGATTCCGCCGACGGAGTTTCGTTGGAGGACTTTTTAAAGCTCCGCGGGGAGCGGGAATTCAGCCAAGTGGAGAACAGCTTAAGGATAAATTTATGGCCGCTAATAAAGCCCGATTAAAATTTCAAATAGATTCTATTTCATCGCGGAAAAACGTCGGCGGATCGTAAAGTCGCCTTTTCACCGGCGCCGTGAAAGGGCGCGACTGCATTCGTGTCGCTGTCGGGGGTCTTTTCAGAGACCTCGTTTCTTGTTGATATTAAAATGATAAAACTCCTGCCCTCTGATCCCGGATAAAAATGAACGTCTCGCAATTACATACCGCCACCGTTAAACCAACTCCTCGCCCTTCATTTTCTCTAAACATCAAGACTACCCTCAGTTACCAAATTCCATATTTTCAATTTTAATAATTTCACGTAGAAAAAAAAAAGAGAGACGATCCGATTTTAATCCAGATCTTCTGAGAGTAATTAGGAGTAAATTCTGTCTCTACTCGCGAAACAAAAAATAGCGCGAGGAACAACGACCGTGGAAGACTACACCTTCAAGAAATATTTCACCTTTATTATTTTTCTTTCGCTGATATTAAATATGATAAGCCCCCTGTACTGCGTAATTAAATAAAATTATAAATCGGAATTGCACGATACCACTACCTTAAACCAACTATTCGCACCTCATTTTTGCGAAAATTGAGAATACCCCCTCGTCTAGAAATATCATTTTCAATTTTAATATCTGGCAGTAATGCAAGGCAAACTGCTTCTCCACCCACGCAATCGAAAGTACCACAAGGAACAACGACCCGCGGAATCCCAAAACCTTCCCTCAAAATATTTAAACTTTAATCCCTGTATTATTTCTCCTTTACCGATATTAAAATGATAAATCTCCTTCCCCCTGATTAAGGGTGAAAACTTTCCCACACGTTTCCCTAGCAATTATCCGCGCCGCTTTCATTAAACAAACTTCCCGCGCTGCATTATTCCTAAACATCGATCAACCTCAGTATTTAAAAGTTCCATAATCTACTGAATTTTAATATTTTCATACATTAAAAAAAAAAAAAGGAAAATTCACTTACACATAAACTATTGAATTTTTAGCCCTACCGTCATTATCTTCTCGGAATAATTCCTCAACGATAATTTAATTAAAATTCAAGGGATAAGTACATGAAGTTATCAGACGTGTACAACATTGATTTTCGGTGTTGCAGCTATCTCGACGAGCAATGCATTTGTATTCGCTTTTCAAGCAGTACCATCTATATTCCAAGATATTCTCTACATTCTAATATATATTTTACGAATTCAGATGTTTATTTTCTCGATCAGAGGAAATGAGAGATCGCTCCACGCGATGAGAAATCGTCTCCCAAAGGGAAACCTCTCGTTATTAATATTTCTTCCAGAGATGGGACCGTAATCTCTTGAAGTTTTCGTCATTACTCGTTACGAGCGCACCGTAATGGTGAACGTTAAAGGTTTCGTTACAGGGATGTAACGTCTTAAACGAGTTAGTAACATCTGGGACACACCGATAACGCCGGTACAGAGAAACAGCTAGGGAGTATAATTTAATGCCGAGACAACGGACAATTATGCAAATTACTTCGGGCGTATTAATACCCTTAAATTGGCTCCAATAGGTGGAATATTTATACTTTTTATCGTTTCCCTCCCCCCCCAGTCGTTTGTCGAACCATCCTCCTTTGACATTTCACGTTCCGAAATCGAGCTTCGATTTTCGTCATCGACGTTTTCGGAATGACACGTTTATCAATAGAACTCTCGTTATATTTACGAGAAGGAGATCCAACGAGCTTTCCGCCTTACGAAACCATTAAATTCTCGAGTTTCACAAATTTGTTGGTGTAAAATTGACATGGATAATACCCCATCTTGACGGAACTCGATAAATTCACTAATTTCGTTCCAATTTTTCCGTTAATATGCCTTTTTTGATGATATATTGCCGATATTTATTATAGAAAAATGATGTCATCTATTGTATCCTCTCGTTGTACTAATGACATGGAATTTCGAAAAGACATAATTATTTGTCTAGGAATAATATTTTATAATACAAAATTAAGAGTACGATCATTCGTTTTGGATATCCCGGAAAAGTAGCGTTAATTTACCGGATAGGTAAATAAATACAAATTTCATAATTTCAGATCTAAATAACGTGACGAATTTTTGCTTCATTTTGTGCCGACACTGTGTACCAAAGGCACAAGGAGGTGACTGACGGGGATGCAAAAAGAAGACCTACATACACAACGTTCTATTTTCGACTTCAAGTTACGCGTTTCGAGTTGCCTGGTCATGCAATGACGCATCTTTTTGACTTCTGACACATTTGCAACAATTCGTGCGAATGATTTCGCGATCTAAATTCACGCCTCTGCGTATAATGCACCGTAATTAAACAAAAAAAAAGGAAGTCACGCTCTCGGTATAATTTGTCAGTAATAGCAGAATGATTAGTAAATAATATATCGTTACACAAAAACAAACCTTTTAATCTTTTTCCTCGCCAATGGGCGATGATATAATTGAATGTATGTAATTCATAAAAATTCAAAAGGCAAAAACATCGTTTAGGATAGATCTAACTGAACAGAAGTAATATATATATAATTGAAAAAAAAGAAGTCCAATGCAACAATTAAGTACTCGAGGTCGACGATACCGTAAATTCTACTACTTTCTTCTCGTCCCATAAACTAAGTAATCCGCTTAAGGAATTAACTGCCGCGAACTGCTGCGAACTGTAATTTGTTTAACTTCCGGAAACTCAAATGACCCGCAAACTCGATTACTGCTTCAATTCGGAAAACAAAATAATTGCTCAACGAGTCTCACCAAAGACTCCGAAAGACGAGGGTACTTACTATGCTCAGAACTCTGTTTCTGAACAATACAGCATTGTTGACTCGACAAAATTTACTCGCCTGATACCACTTAACCATAAGGATTAACAAACCAATTACCCTCGAGTGACTTACTGCAAATAAAACTTCGAGAGGAGTTTCGAAAACACATACTACCTCAGTCTCGCTATCTTATGCCGCATTTTCTTAGATTCGCATAAATCAAAAAGGGGATATCCATCCTATGCAATCACTGCAGTTACGACAAGCGAAATCAGCCGAGCGCAATTAGAATGAAAAACCGGAGCAAAAACAAACGCGAAACCCCCTGAAAACATTTATCTCGTCAGAATTTCCGAACTCCTCCTCTCTCTATTATCGAACCACACCCATCCACCTGTTCAATTGATATTTTGGAAGTGCGGCCAAGATTAAAAAAAAAAATATACATATATTTTGCAAAATCGTTCGGACGTGCTCTCCACCCGATTCGTCGCACGGAATCTGGCTAAAGAGAAAGAAAATATGTAAAATAAAAACGTGGGAGGAAAAATCCGATCTTTCGGGAAGAATATCATCGCCCTCGCGTGGCCGTTGTCGGGTATCATTGCTCTCGTTATTTCCCGCAATCACCGTAAAATCGCGGAAAATCTCAATGGGCATCCAACATTCGAGCCGGAGTTTCGGACTGCCGAGAAAATCTATCCACGCGTGCAAGTGATTAGAAGTCGCCTAGCAACGCCATCGACGCGTATTGCGGGTGCGACAGAGAGAGGGAGAAAGAGAGAGAGAGATAGGATGATAACGCATAGAGCGGTGCAGGAAAGACAGAAGACTGCCGGAAGGAGACGCGGAAGGAAAGCTCTCCTCTCGCACGCATCGATTTTATTGCCTAACCTCGCGTACCCAGCGAGGTACTTGAATTATTAATTACGGGCCTTGTCGCTATAGTCGACAAAGCGAGGACCTCCTTCTCGTGCTCCCCTATATCGCATTAATTCAATCTACCGAGATGATGACTAACGCCGAGGGAACGTTCTTAGGGTGTACGTACCATCGTACAAATAAATAATAATGTACGAGAGCGAAAATTGTATATTATGAACTTACCAAGTGCCTTCGGAAAGCCACGAAACGCATTCGATGGCAAGGCAAATCTGCGCAGTCTATGCAAATTTTGTAAATGCAAATGTATACAATATTGAAACATGTGCAACGAAAATAGTCAAAAAGTGTAAGGAACACTTGTAACATGTTCGCAGGGCACATGCGATTAAATTAAGAACCTCTGCTCCAAATAGATAAGGATTTAGAGAAAATGTGTCACTAAGCGAGCTTATCTTCAAGGAAGATACCTTATAATTATATTTATAATTATTATAATATCATGTCATGTAATGTTCTATCCGTAGAAAGGAACGCGTGAAAAAGTCATATGTAAACATTTGCTATCCCTACTTAATAAACTCAAAACCTTCCCCGTGAAAGTTGAATCATAAGATACCTACAATCAAGACGTAACGTCATGTACATCGATATCACATAATCATATCGAAAACAGAAATAAAAACAGAAATTAGAAAATACAAACAAGGAGTTTTTTTTTTAAGTTTGTTAATTAACTATTGAAGTTAGGACAATTGCTTCAACGGTACAAGGTGAGTACGATCTGGTGCACAATGAAATTTTTCATTTTCGAAAAAGTAGCTGCCAACTTCACGGACATGAGATAAGAACATTATGCATATTCTTTTGTATAATATTACTCTCGGTGACATTAATTTAGAGGAATATATCAATTTCACATTTTAAAGAGGGATATATCAAATCGCCCCAATTAGCGGCCACCCGACACCATTGTAGAGCTTCGCCGGCATCGCCGATAAATTAACAGGCTCGATAATATTTCATTAGCCCGGAGCGATTGCTTTCCAAGAGTGGATGCTCCTCTCCGTCTGCATTAACACGCGGATGCAAGTAGGCGTAGCTGCACTCTAGGAGTCCGTATGCACTCGTAAATTCGCCCTAGTACGTGTAATTGCCGCGGCACGGTTAATGCTATAAATATAGGTGAGTGTTTCGCTGCCAATTTCGATTCTTGTAATATCAAAGGAGACGCGTTCGCCTCTCAACGGGGTTGTGTGTTTCGGCCCTAACTTGACAATTAGTAAGGCTCGATCGATCTCACCGATTCTGCTCATTAATCTCTCGGGATAGTTTAACGAGTCATGGCCCATCTTTTTATTTACCACGGATAGGAGGAGATAACGGGGCGACAAAATTTGGAAGATGGGGAGGTATACTTTAATTGTGATAGGGACGAAGAGTGATTATACCGGTGGGTCTCTTCTCTTCGTTAAATTGGAACAGTGAACACACTTCCGCAGGTTAATTAGCGGATAATGAAGTAATGCCGGGATTAAAAGTGAGACTGTAACAAGTAAAATACCCCCAAAGCAATGTTAAAGTAATTTCTATTGGTTTTTTCTCAATTACAATCTGAGTTTATATGTCATCGATGAATTGTGCCAACGGTTCATTAATAATCTTTTTCTTGTTTCTTAAGCAGCCCCAACTTTTTATTTTAGACTTCCCGTTCTCTTGGAATCGTCTACCCCGTGAAAAAAGAAATCAGACATTTCCAATCCTGACAAGTCCTTTTAATTCTCTTTTAAACCCACTTTAATTAAAACGGATTTCACAACCTGCTAGCCCCCTTAAAGCTTTTCCGTTTATATTACGAATAGATCTCCCGAATTACTCTAGTATGACCCTGCAATACTTATCAACAAAATTCGCAACACCTAAATATAAAAATCGTGCAAATCAAAGAGTGACATACATATATTAAGATTAAGTAAATGATAGCGATTTAAGTTGGGTTTAAAAAGTACTTGCAATTACCGAGATATATCCATAACCTCCTTTCATTGTGTTAAATGATCTATAAGTTTATTAGATATGCACAAGTTCGATTTTCAAGTGTCGCATTTTTTTTTTTTGGCGAGCAGCGTATTTAATCGACTCTGGACTGACTAGATAATTTGATTACCGCAATTTGTCGTTAACTTTATTATTATTAACGTACAGTAAAATAGTAAATTAAGAGCTTAACGCAAAAAAGAGACAAGTATCACATATCACTAGTCTCTTCGACCCCCCCCCCACACACACACACACGCACGCGCGCGCGCGCACGCACACACACACACACACACACACAAGTCGCAGTTTAAATAAGAATATTAAAAAACATTAAGACCACTTGCTGAAACTTGTACGGTAAGGGAAGGAATTAAAAACCCCAAACCCTTCATCTTCAAAGAAAATATAACGCAGAGCTCGATGGGAAAGTACTTTTATCGGTGGCCATAAAAGCGCCGTTGCACTTTTCCACGCACGAGCGTGAAGATTTATCCCCAAGGTGGAATGCCACACGTTGCGTGAAAATAAACAGGGAAAAAAAAGAAAAAAGAACCACCATAACACCCTCGCGAGTAACGCCCGTAATAAATCTCGCGCCATATACATCTACATGCGAAGGCTGCAAAGGAGGGAATTTTCCGCGATGGCACGTTCCTCGAAGAAAAGAAAAGAAAAGAAAAAAACGAAGGAAAACCGTATATATATAAAAAAAAAAAAGGACGAAATAAATAATTCAATTACCGCAGGTGAGCGGAATTTCGTCCTAGCGCAAAGAGGCTCGCTTTAACGACTTGCGTGGACGTAACGAACTCGAAAACGATCCTTTTTATCGCGAGCAGCACGCAACGTATGGGCCACATATATGTATTCCCTAGTAAATATCTGTCGGAGACGCGGAAAATCGTGCATATTCGGTATTTCCGGTACGGTGATTTTCGCGTATCGATCGAGCGCGACGAAAAGCGGGCTTTCGTCGGGGCTCATTAGCATCTCGAAAGCGGTTAACATCTAAGTGCGCATCTGCATCCACCTATTGCATCTATACACGTGCATCGCCATTAAACGGAGCGGACTCGCACGAAATGGAAATAATCGTTGTACGTGCTCGCGATATGCAGGATATTGCGCCGTTTCGTTCTCGTTCAATTCCGATTCGCCGTAGACTTTTTATACTGCCGAGTCGTGTAAGACGTGCAACTACTCCCCTGCTAAGTGCACTTAGAGGCTTGCGGAAATTCCCCCAAGTACACTTGGTATACATATTAGGGTCCTGCCTAAGGGGGTGGCTTTGGATTCTTCTTGGCTAGACGCCGAAAAAAATAATTAATCTGATTCATTGCACCATATCTTTTGATTGACTGCATATCGTTCATTTCAGATAGCGTTCCGGCCAAGAGAACTGAATTTCAGTTCATTTGACCAAATCTCGTTTGTTTCAATTGAGTGAAGTGTTTCGGTTAAATCGTTTGTTTTTATTTTTTTCTTAAGATATTTTAGTCAATAAACCGAATATTTTGGGTAAACGTATCAAATTAGTTTAAAATGAAATACATATAAATGGCGTCAAAGTGGTCTCGTTTATGAAACTTTTCTCCAAACTGAGTGCACCGAATCTTTCAAGATTTTCGATTATGAATACGGCGGCTATAAGGTAGGTCCTGACAACCATGAAATTTGAATTTTTTAACCATTTGTATATAGACATCCTAAACATTTTTTAGAAAAATTGAAATTTCATCGTTGTCAGGACGTTCCTTATAGCCTCAATATTCACGTCGTAAAGTTTGAAACGATCCAGCAAACCCGATTGGAAGAAAAGTTTCATTAATGATTGACACCTCAGATGCCACTTTCACATCCTCTTGAATTTCTGATTTACCATAATAATTTATGTGATCGACCAAAAGTATTTAATAACGACAGGTGGAGTATGCCATTTGGTACAATACCCAATATAATTCGACACAGCTGTCAATATACTAAACGAACGTCGGCAACGTAGGTGTTTAGAAAAATCTTCATTATCGACCTCGATCAAGTTCCTCGACGTGTTTCACTTCACCTTAACTTCTCGAGTCCTAACTCCGATCAATCGGACGGCATCAGGTGCTCGTTTCGAAGGTCGACATATCTGCATACATCTGCATATGCAGGGAAGTCCTCACTTTCGACAGTTGAATGCTCGGTTCACCGACTAGGATTTTAGGGGATGTTCCTCGCCCGTTCGCGGGGGCTTCGAGGTGCTGTTGGCTAGGGCCACCCTTAAATGATTCATAGGCGACACGAGAGGGAGGAAGAGAGAGAAAGAGAGAGAGACGGAGAGAGAGAGAGAGAGAGCGAAGCGCCCTTTCACAGGCGAGCGTTACTCCCGCTACGCGGCGATATCGATTCTCGAACTCGGTTCCTGGCAGTACGGCTTCTGTCCCCGCGTAAACACACTTACGGCCCACCTTTTTTTCCTTGGCCATTCAAGGAGTTATAATACGCTTATGGCAATTGCTTCCACTCAGCCGGATTTTCGACCTTCGTGGCTCGTTACGCCCCCGACGTCGCGATTAGACCTGTACAGACCTTTTTTTTTTCCAACGACAATTCCCTGCTCGCTTTCTAATTACGTCGATTATAATAATTAGAGTTATAAAACGACAAAAGTACCATCGAAGAAAGTCTTCAAGTCAGAAGAGATATTATAATCCAGAGGTTATAGAGTGAGAAATCCGTCATTCGGCGGAGTAAAAATGACGAAACGATGTTACAATAAATTTGACGAAATTTCGAAAGGGACGATTACCGACGTCGATTAACATATTCGCGACTGGCATATTTTTTCCGTTTCAAATACTGAGTACCGGCGAAAATAATGAAATTCTGAAACAGGTTGCCCCAAACTTGTATCGTGTATCGTTATGGACGTGATTCACGTCAGCGGCAGTCACGAATAGAATTTAAAATGACGAATTCACGTCAGTGGCAACCAGGAATAGAATTTGAAATGGCGTGAATTCACGTCAGCGGTCGCGAATGTGTTAAGTACCCTGTTTTTCTAAAAGGTTCCTATCATTTAACTCGCTTGTTAATCGAGGCCCCTTAATCGTTTCCTCCGCCTTTTGGGGGAATATATCTGCTAATATGGAGCTCGATAATTTCCACGGTTAGACGGAAACGCCAACGGAAGGGAGGGGGGAGGTAATGTCGTTATGTAAGTTGTTATAATTAAAGCGAGACAACGCGGCGACGTGGAGTGAACTACACTACCCTTAAGGAGGGTGCAAAGCTTATGCCCCCGTCGTCAAAGGGTCTTACGACCTACCTCAAGGTTTTCTACCTAGTGGGGTAAGATTAATCTCGGTACACGTATTAAAGTGAAATTGTACCAGGAGAGAAAACACTGACGGGTGCTTCCTCTGCCACAGAATATAGTTATACGACGGCGTAAATCGAGATAAGCGTTGCGCAAGTAAGAGAACCAACTAGAGAACGAATTTTGTTATTAAAAAAAAAGGGTCTTACGACCTACCTCAAGGTTTTCTACCTAGTGGGGTAAGATTAATCTCGGTACACGTATTAAAGTGAAATTGTACCAGGAGAGAAAACACTGACGGGTGCTTCCTTTGACACAGAATATAGTTATACGACGGCGTAAATCGAGATAAGCGTTGTGCAAGTAAGAGAACCTACTAGAGAATGAATTTTGTTATAATAAAAAAAAAGAGTTCTCTTTCATAATCAAGGAATACTTTCTGATTAATCTATTACGCGTATGCCTTTTTTTTTCATTCGATATCCCGCGAGCAGAAAATTAATTTCATTCTCAGATATAGTTCTGAGATATTAATTACTTTTCGTTTAAAACTGGTGCGCGATGTTGCGTGTTTAATGGAATTAAGGCTGCAAACGAAAAACGTTGCGTTTATTACTGAGTTAACTTATCACGGTCTGATTGTAAATTCAAGTATATACGTTCTCACACACTCAGTCGAGAAAATGATATCTTGGAATTTTCGCCGATACGTCAGATGAACGGAATTATCGCAAGAACCGCATTATCGTCTGACGAAGAGACGATAAAAGAATGGGATAATGCGCGAAGAGATAAAGCGGCATAACATTATCTCCTTCTCTTGCTCTTAAAACGTATTTATGCATCAAGAGGCATCTTGAAATTCAAAGTCGTCCTTGAGAGATCCCTTATATCATCAATTGAAAAGTTATCGTCGTAAAGGTATCTTCACCCATATTCGACTCCATATCATATGTCAAATATGTTAAAAAATTGAATTTTTGAAAATTCTAAAGGGTTTGCTCCCCTTAAATAAACGATATTCAAATGTGAATTAGATTATGACTTTCTATATGACTCACCTAATTATAAATTTTTTCCCCAGACAAATATAGTTACATGCCAGGAAAAAATATTGCAAGCATGAATATAATTTGCGTTGTCGGGATAAAGTAATCGTTTTTTGGTCCTCAGTATAACAAAAACGATTCTGGATAATAATTTTACTGATCCATTTTCAAGTGTTTATAATAGTTTAAGCAAGTTATGTTTCTTGTTACGACTGTGAATTCTTTTTTTGGGTGAAGCTGAAAGCACGGCCACTGATTAATTTCTTGAACAACCATATCTTACTTAACCTTACTTATCACCTGGAAACCCAAAATAGCGGTAAGACCCGTGACGGGACACGTGTTTACATCGTCGCGAAGCCCAGAATTTCTATCGCGTGATTATCACTTCCCCCGCAAATAGTTATCTCTATCGAAAGCTTCGGCCAATTCTTTCTCCTAATCTCGAAAAATAGCGACAGGCTACCCTCCCCGGAAAAGTTTACCCTCACACGGTACACAGCCGTTTGGGAGCGCGTAGAGGTCGAAGCACGCTTACCCAGAAATCCCGGAAGCTGCGCACGCCTCAGGCAGCCGAAGTTAAATCCCAAACGCCGAAGGGTGCCGAATCTCGACGGAAACGGCCGAAGGGAGCCGGGCGCGTCGAAACACCGGACGGCAACGCACCCTCATCCGGCAGGATTCTTATCGCGATGGGACACGATTATCGGTTTCCGGAGAAACGTTCCGCTTAGAACTGCACATTCCATCCCTCCTCGGTTTCCCCCAGATGGATAAGCATGCTTCGATCTCGAGGATTCCTCCTGCGGGGAAATTTTAAAGCATTTGTGACTCACTGTAGTCCATGGATGCCAGCGAGCGTGAGTCCGGGCATGAGGAGGTCGTCGCTGCCTACGCGCCAGCGTCTGCCGAAAGCCACGAGGCTGGGCATGTCCGAGCGGAGCGTGTGTCGTGTCGCGTCGCGGTCGGGACCCGACTGGGTCCGCACGTGGGCGCATAATCAATGGGGGCTGCACGTGTCCGCCCGACGAGCGGTTCGAACCTCGCGGGGTTCGCGCGCGAGACGCATCGGCGCTGGCGACGCGAAGGGTCGACGAGACTCGAGGACGCGTATACGTCAGAGGCCGGGCTAAGGCGAACCGGCCAGGGACCGCACTGGCCGGCGGTCAGAGATGAACTGCGCGCCGCGGCTGGGCCCGATCGACCTCGGGCCGCGCGTCAATGAGACTGGACGGATCTCCGCATGGTGCGCGTCCGCCATGTTGCGTACTCCCGGCGCTGGCCCACTCGCGAGGGTGTACAGTGCGCCTCAATAAGCCCTCCCGAACTGGACCCTGAAGAGTGTTGACCGTGCACTCGGCGCCTGATCGGAGGATACAGTGCGTTGCAATAAGCCACCCGAAACTGGACGTTCAAGAGTGTTGACCGTGCGGAAGCATGATCCAAGATGCAAAGTCGTCCGGGATGCTTTAGATACTTGTTGAACAGTAAAGGGAAGGAGGGAAACAACTTTTTCTTACGATGGACTAAGAAACTTGGGGTGACATTGGGGGGGCATTACAACAATTACGGTTTCGTTAAATTTATCCAAAAGAAATAGGCGCGTGGATGTGAACCCTTTAAGTTAAAGAGTATTATTAGATATTTTATTATTAATCGTTCTTACTTATTCTTTCACGAAGTGTCTTTATGCGGTGGATACTCATTGTTTTGGGCATATGTATTTTTATTTACCTTTAAGTATCAGTAATTTACTCAAAGAATAATGCACCGACGCAATCGAAAACGATTGCGCTAGTTGTTGCAATACTACCTCACAAAGATAAATTAAGGTAGTAATGAACGGTAGAAATAATATGTATGTTAATAAAACATAAAAAAATGGGAATAGTAATTCATTGAAAAGATATATTTCACATTTCGATACGAGCCCCTTTCGGATTATACGAACCTATATGGAGTACCGTGCCAAAGGAAGTTCCACTTAAAAAGTTATTATATTTATTTTAATTAATATTGGACTTTTAGGCAGTTTCACTAATAGATTGGGAACGCGTATAATAACATTAATTACTATGCGGTGTCGGCCCGGAATCGATTTAGCGCACATTTGCCCTTCCTTGTAATATGTTTACATTATTACATCGCAGTACATCTGGGCTTTTATCTTATCACCCTGAGCCACGCATGAAAAATTCATTCCCTAACCCGGCACAAAATTTCTTAATTATCGGGAAATTTCAAGTGCACCTTTATCGCCCATTCTTCATAAATAATCGATTTACATCCATTGGTTCATTGAATTGCGAAACAACCTCTGCGTCAAAAGTGACAATTTGTAGCGTAGGTTTATCAACTTCCCCTAGTAGCATAGAATAATTTCTAAATATTTCTTTGTAATCTTTGCTAAGTATCTCAAGCGACAGATTTTTTAAGATTTCTTGTAGATCTCATTCGAAGATATTTAAATTATTTGTTGAAAATCTCAATGACATATTTAGTTTCAATAATTTATAAACATGTAGAGGAATTATATTTTTTAACTTATTAACATAAAAATACATTTTTTACTTCACGACTATTATCGGACACTTCATTTGGTGTCAAAAAACAAGAGAGATTTTTGTAAATTATAGGGTCCTTTCTTGATATTCTCCTAAGCTGGTGTAAAAAATGTAGTTCCTCATTAGTCCACCGCAAACTATTAAATTTTTAAGAAAATACTTAGCCAAGTTCAAAATTTAGTAGACACGTCAGGATTCTTTGCTATGCACGTGTATGTATGTATGTATAAAAACAGCTGATGCAGTTGTGAATAAGCTAGACGTAAATTACCCATAAATTATTGGATTCCTTAAAATATCCAACCAGACCTAACATTACGCGAACGTGTCTGAACTCCTTTCTAGACACGTAAAAAAAAATATAAATCAACTGGCGGGCTCCTGATTATACAAAATACTAAATCTTCTCAATTAATGTACGAATTATTAGATTCCTGGTATTGTTGAAGGAGCCCTGAAGTTCGTTAAAAATTTCCAGTCATTATAAAAATAACTCAGCCATATTCAAAATTAAATCGATGCGTTTGAATTTGTTGTACATGAAAGTAACTACGATACCTAAAAACCAAAATTATTCAGTTATCTGATAACCACACAAAATATTTAGCATAACAAAACGAAGCTGTGACCATACCTTGGTAATCACAAGTATTATTTAAGCCGATCGTCGAATCTCTGTCGTTTTACTTTATTCCACCCGATATATATGTCAGTCTTTAATTTGCACGATTTTTATTTTTAGGTATTGCGATTGTTTGCCAAGCGGTGCATAAAAGACTTCAAGTCAGCTCCGTGTCCCTGGACATACGAGACATTAAATGCGCACGATATGTATCATCACTTAGGTATGATTTGCTGATAACTCATTTTACACGCAGCCGTCTACACGTCATTTTTTTAAGTTCACTCGAAACTGTCCATTACAAGTATGCGATCGAACACTCAGAAACTGGTAAAGGATAGGTCATAAGCTAACTGCGTGACGTATCGGTGGCCATTATCGTGTTCAAGTGTTCACACGTACGTCTACGCGCGTATGCTTAAATACATACACGGCAGACCTTAGCTTACCCAATGGCACCGAACTACTTCCCTCGGACACCGAGACGAATCATATTTTATTTATCTCCATCTCTTATTCAGACCTGCAGTTGCCGCAATGCTGCACTACAGAGTGGACACATATTTGCAACGTGAGTGCAGCTGAAATGGCGATTAAGGTTCTTATCAACTATACTCGTATCGGAGGCCGATTTGGTTACAGCCCGAAATGAACACTGAAACGGAATTCATTACGTCTGCCGAACTAAGTACTTTTCATCACTAGAAGTCTTACGCGATGAATATCATATATTTCAGTATTAAGTACAAAACGAGTCATCAGGAGCGTAGCTTGTAATGGCGATTGCGGCTCTTATCAAAACTACTCGTATCGGAGGCCGATTTGGTTACAGCGCGAAATGAACACCACTGAAACGGAATTCATTACGTCTGCTAAGTACATTTCACCACTAGAAATCTTATACGATGAATATCATATAGGTATTTATGTATTAAATACAAAATGTGTATTCAAAGAATACAGTGATCTAAAAATCGTCCTTGGAGAATTTCGGAAGACATACCATACGGAATTAGATACTATGAATAATCCGCGTATTTTTCGTTGTTTCATATTCGCGATACATGAGGCAAGTTTCACGTATTTGATATATTGCAAAGTTATTCTCTTTTTTTTTTTTTTATGGACGTATGCAGACATGTATGTACCTGTGATTTCGTCAATGCAGTCGAGACGATTCCGAGAAAGATTTTCATTTCAATGTTTCAAAATTGGAGTGGATAAAGACCTTAGGGCTGGCACGAAAACAATTCCGGAACTATTTCGCTTTTCCGTCCACGTCTTTAAATTACGAGGATCACGCGTCTTTCTCAACCAGTTCTTTCCGCTCCTTACGTTCGCCGAATGTTAATCTCCTTCTACTTCGAGTAGGTTTTCCGCCCTTGTTTCGGAAGATTTACTGCTTACGCCATATATGTATATATATATAAAACATATATATGTATATATATAGTTGCCTCTCGATTCAGGATGCTTGAAATTTAACTCTTCGCCGAGTCGGTAGCGCGTACGACGCCTGTTAATTATTCGCAAAATACTCGGCATGCACCAACGTCTCAGGACTGCATTCTAGCGAGGGTTGCAATTAATCCGAGCCGAGCTTAATGAAACGTTACTTCGAATTTACACGAGAACTTGGCAGCCCAACTCTGGACTAATTATTATACTATGCATGTGCAGCCAACCGAGCATATCAGATGTATAAACTATATCATAAGTATATCTTAAAGCAATTGTTCTCCAGATATTTCAAGACAGCATTTCTCATAATAATGTCACAGTCTCTTGTAATCTTTGAAATACGGGAATGAAATATATATTTACTGTAAGATCTAGCGAACTCCCGGAAAATTTTGTGGCAAAGATATGTATCATTTCCCTTCAGAATGTCGATAAGGTCCAGAGACGAGATGTTTATTAAATCGAGAAATTGGCCAAATTTGACGGTTCAAATCAAGAATAATTACTATGATTTGTATATCGAGTCGGAATCAAGCATATAAATATTACTTATCAATTAGTTCGTGTTATCCTTATAAATATAGACCCCTTATAAGCTATATTTTTCCAGATGTTTAAGGAATGAGCGCATCCATGATCAATATCACGCATTATAGAGACTCGGTCGAGTCTCTTTCTTTGGTCTTAGAAGTGAAAAATGTATGTACTTGGCGCCGACTCCATTGGGTCACAGAAAGATCCTCCAATAAAGTCGGACATTTATCATTTCTTCCGAAGTCAAGGCGACATCTTCGGATGAGTTCGCATCGAATCAAGTAGTTCTTGAATTAATGAAACACTGGGTTGGATAATTAACGAACATGTACCCTGAGAAAGACTAGTATTAAACATTTCTACGCGTTTTGTGAAATAAGCGCGAGAACCTAGAAAGAATATGACATAGAACATTTGTAAAGTTACAATTTGTAATGTTATTCTTTCTTTTTGTAGTTGTATATCGTACTTGCGCCTATTTCATAACTACACTGTTAAAAAAAATGCATACACTTTTAGTACTCAAGGTTGCAGTAAAATTATAAATTTGATGTCTTAATAGTGAATTAATATACATTTATTATGCAATTCTAAGTAAATTTATAATTTTATAACATCGTATTGCAATTTTGTGAAATTGCGGAGAAAAATTATAAATCTGATAATCGAAAGTCATTTGGTACGCATTGCTTGCACATTTTTTAGATGAGTTTTTAATTTTACGATCGTTTATGTAAGTTTATTTTTAAACAAATATAATCGAGAGATGACAAGTATCGGTGATACTGATGGAGAAAGCATTGAAGTGACATTCTTGAGCTCGAGAAATATTTAAATAATATTTTTTTAAAATTCTTACAATCAATTGGAGACTCCGGTAGCATCACGGATAATGCACCTGCTAGTTTCCCATGAATTCCGGATTTCGATACCCCGCTAATTGCAAAAAGATTTTTTTTCAGCGTTTAGGGCAGGGCTGTCTCTATAATCGTCCTCGAACGTGCCCGGAACATCGAATGTAAAATTTCTTTGTCTGCAGAAAAATCGTTTCAACATAAATTTACAACATGTATTATAAATTTATTACACATAGGTACTAAGTTTCTAACATATGTAATAAATTCTATTTGAAAATATATTATAAAATTTGTATACCCTATCTGAATGAAACTTCCAATAGAAATGTTATAAAATTATCATATTTCTTTTTGACAGTGTACTTTTTCTCAGTTTAGGTATGTATCGGCATATCGCGCTAATCTGCCAAATTTCTCGATTGTGGGTAAATGATAAATCCGAGCCAACTCACCATATAAGGTGCAGGACGAACAAAAAGGAGCCAGGAACCACGAGGTCGTCGCTTCCGACGCTCCAGCGTCGCCGGAATACCACGATCCCCGGCATCTTTTTTAATTTCTTCCACGGCGACACTTCCTTTGACTTTTCTTTTTTTTTTTCCCCTGAACGACTTGCGAACACTATGTTCCTACGAGGGTGTTCGTTTCCCCGTAGCCCCGGAACTTCGCGAGCTCTTTTATCCTTCCGATGGCTGCTCGTTGATGTCCTGGGAGCAGCATCGCCTTCCTCGGAGCCATTTCGCGGGAGGTTTGCCCTACTTCTCCCTGTTCCTCCTTTTTTCGACGCACTGCCGGCTCGTTCTTTTTCACGACCACGTTTGTCAAAATTTTATTGGTATCGGGCACGAAGACCAGGGAACGGTGGTTTCAGTTTTTCGCCGATTTCTCGCGGAGCTCCTTCGGACGCACATGGTGCTGAGTTTTTTAATCGCCTCTTATATGGACAGGGTATAATTGAACTATTTTTTTTTTCTTTTAAGGCTCCTGTCTTTCTGTGGATTCGAAACACATATTTAACGAAAATATTTAATGCCGATACATAAATATTGAAATCATCTGATATTGTTTATTTTACGTCATCCAGCTACTGGCGTCAAATTAGTATTATCTAAATTGCATTTGGGATATCATCCTTCATTTCTGTTATTATCCCCATTTATTTCTGATTGGAAGACTTATGATGCAAATTTTCATTTTAATTGTATTAACTAAAAGAGCTTACTCCCGTCACGGTAATCGATATCATTACATTCCACCAAAATTTCTTCACTTTGACGTGACTTTTTCATGAACGTGTTTCTATTTATTTGACTTGTTATGCACCCGTTGATATTTATTCCTTTTTTTTCATTCATCGCCTTGTTCCGTATTAACTGATTGATCCTCCAATGGACCTTTCCGTTCGTCCGTTTGTCGCGATTATATTCAATGATAAATGTTCAATTATTCGGACATGTGACATGTAGCAATCAGTGCTGCCGCGTATGTTTCGTCCCTCTGGACCAATAGTTCCCAAATTAAAAGCCACGAAGATTTATGACACCTGTACGTGCACCAACTAGTGTTTTGATTCGATCTTCCCTCTCACCCTCAAATTTTTAATTAATTCAAAAAGGTGAAAGTCAAAAATAGATAAAAATACATAAAAATGTAGGAAACTTGCGCGGAAATTAACGAATTATTGCATTTTCATCAATCGCATTGTACTTTTCAAACCGTAATTATCTTGCTTATGAAACAAAGAGGGATCTCGCTTTGACTCTCAAATGCCATGCTATAAATTTGCATATTTATGATTATAAATAAACTCAGTTATTTCGAAATTCCGGACGAGAATTAGTGCACTAGTTGGTGTTTCATTCGCATCGCTATCTCTAATCGGCAATTTAGTAAAATTCAGAATACAAGTCGATGCACGTACACATAATTCCTGCTTGCTTTTAATCTTTTTTCCTCCTTTACTAAAATTGCTCGGCGGGCAGGGTTTCGCTTCGTCTCTTTTGCGTCAAGTATGTTAAATTAATGTTTAAAACACAATTTTTCATAATACCGGTTTAGTCAAATATTTAACGAAGCGGTTCAAAAGTGAATTCGAAGTATAAATTCTCTCTTCTTCCCCGGCGTTCGATATCCCTAACACAAATCTAAGATTAATATCTTACACACCGATCGAGATACCAATTATTACAACTTTTTCCAGCCTTTCAATGTACCCTTTCTGTATTTAATTCAACGATAATTCGAAATTAGTTATTAACACACACCCCGAGTCTGCTCCCCCGGTATCATTGTACAGATTACGATTTAAAGTGTACCAAGGCACAAGTTGTATTAAGACTTTTTATACCCATCGGTACCTCTTTCTTATTTCCCCTCCCCGTTGCACTTTTCTCTTTATTATCAAGTTAATCCAAGCCGGCGAGTGGATTCGCTTCGCTACTCCGGCGTCGGTTTAGCGCGCGAATAATTTCACGCACCGCGCCGAGAACGCGCTGGCGTCGCGACGCCGGGCGTCGGCCTGCCGGTCATTTTGCGAGAACGAGACTATGTTACGGAAGCCCTAGGAAACCGACGCCTTGCTCGAGCCACGTGCCCGAGCCATACTCGGCGACGTCGACGAATTGACGTCCGTCGAGGGGAGCTACCTCGAGCACACTGACACTGGTCGACGACGTTTGGCGTCGCGGCGCCTGCGTCGGGACTCCCACTCACCGCGGCTCTCTTGGCCATCCGTGAAAAACCAACCCCTGCATCGCCGCCGCCGTCCAGAAACGCCTCTCGTCGCGACGACACGTTACAGTTCCCGGCGTCCCAACATTACATCATTTAACTTTTAATTAATGCATGACGCAGATTTCAAAATTGTAAAAAGTTTCTTTGGGGATTGATTTTATGAAAAAAGAAAGAGAGAAAGAGAAAGGGAATATATGTGCTTAGTAAAGTGTCGACGTTTTCTCTTGAGCTGATTGACCAAAAATCAAGGAATTTAGTAAGGATTTTGAATATCTATTATATTTGTAATGTTTTTAATCAAAAGCAGGTTAATTCATTGCCATCTTACAAATCTCGGCTTCTCCTGGACCGGCGATCCAACATTATGTAATTCAAATTTCAATTAATGCATGACGCGGATTATGAAATTGTAAAAGGTTTCTTTGGGGATTGAATTGATGAAAAAAAAAAAAGAGAGAGAGAGAGAGGGAATATATGTGTTTAGTAAAAGGTCGACGTTTTCTCTTGAGCTGATTGACCAAAAATTAAGGAATTCAACTCCTTGTAACGCATTTTCATTTTCTTCAAGAAAAAAGTGATATAACTTGAAATTTGCAAATACTAACCTTCTGATATTAATTAATGTTATTTAGTGTAAATGAACAATTTATATACATGTTTTTGAATTTAAATGTTCATAAAGTTCTAATTTTTCAACAGCTTCCTTGGTTATAAAGAAGGAGTGCAATAGAAAGATGTTACATTAAGTATTGCTGGAAAAAGAAAAAACAAGTGTATAAGTCGAAGAATATCGTTTTACATGAAAGAAGTAAACCATTTTTATAACTTTTTGTCGTAAATGTTGTCACTCAAGTCTTATTCAGCATTGAATACTTCTTATTGTTTCTTTACTTTTTTCAATCGTCCTGATAACCTTATTTTTCTTTTAACAGGGAACTGTTTGGTCAAATAATTCTTCAACGAATAACTCTCTGGGAACGTCAAAACTTGCATGCTTGGTCACTTGTAAAAATTCACCCGTGCACTTCGACCGTTCGAGGCAGCTCCCCGAAATGTATTTTTATCACGACTAGGGTAGCGAGGAGCAATTTTCGATGGCGTAAAAATATCCACGCCGGCCGGTGAATTACAATCTTGCAACGGGAAATAAATGGAGATTGCACCACCCCTGACGTTTACTACTCCCCTCGGAGGATTTCTTTGAAACGTAATCGTTAACGTCATGGGGTGCTCGAAAGCGAGCCTGAATGTCCATTTGGAATGTTCCCATTTTAAATTTATTTTACCGTGATGTTTAAAATACATTTTCAATCAAGAATTAGTACATATTCCTATTTACTTGAAATACAACTCGCTGATTAAGTTTCTGAAACTTAAATGAATTTGTTTGAAGGAAAACACCAGTAAAAACGGTTTTCTAAAGTAAATCCTGAAAACTCATCATTTAATGACTTTCGAGACTCATCAATGATTATGTCTATCATGTAATGTACAATTTAAAATGTAACTGATTATTTTTTAATCACGGATTGGAAAGAGGTTATACGTCGGTGTCTCAGGTTTCAACTTGAGTTTATGTCAAGTTCGATAGAATTATTTTTCACCGATAACTTTTAATGTTGGAACTTTCACCAGTTTCAATTTATAATGAAAAACTTATTAAGGTGTACATGCTTACAGAGAATGACCGTTAGATAGCACCACTGGTGGTCTGAGCTACAGTAAAGATCTGCGAGAGGGCAGCATTAGAATTGTAGTCGTCAAAATCGGTTCGGAGAAATCATTCATCTTATCTCTGTGACGCGAGGTTACCGAGTTGATACCAACTCATCTCTGGTTGATAGCTGTTAAACATATCAGTGATTACCAGACTAGTTAGACCAAGTTATACTGTGGTTGATAATAATTGAAAAGGTCGTTGAACGTCTCGTGAGAAGTAATTCAAGAATTATTCAAGTTCATCATTTCGTGCGAGAAAGATTCTTGGTTAAATGCTCACATTCGGCATGAACCACAACTTATGGTACATAACAATTTATCCTTTATTATTTACCCAATGACACGCCTAAGGAATCATGTATTTTCACTAAGAATTGTATTAGCTTTTTTGTAATAAAAAAATCGAAATATTCCATGAACCCCACAACGTATAAGTGTTTTTAGGAATTACACATTATTTGCCCAAAAGATGTCACTTGACAAGGAGCTGTTTTTATATCAGTAATCTTTCATCCAATTAAAATCGTTTAACCCTTGAGTAGTATACTTTATACGTTTAATAATCTAATTATTCATTACGTTTTGCTTAAAGGTTATTAAACATGTAAGTTTCCATTTCATTTTAAACTGTAGCTACGTTGAATTATTCCTTACAGGAGAGAATTAATTTAATTATTGCATGCATTGCCTAATCACATTAATTTATGAAGCAGATAAAGCCATGGAAATGCAGGGACACGTGGCATTGGTCACGTTGTCATTGTTTATTGGAATTGCTGGAGCAGCAATTTCAACACCTCCATCTTTATATGCAAATGTCACCAATGCTGAGTACGACAAAAGTTACACGAGCGTGGTGAACACCTCCATTGAATATGTTTTCCTTTACAGCGAAACTAATGTAAATATCTTAAATGTATAACATTTCCATTTTTATCTATTAATTAGACAGATAACATTTAAATACAACGTATTGAATATTATTACATTTGAATGTGCAGACCTCGTCAACCGATGGTGCCCGAATAAAGGTACAAAGCAATGCTACGCGTGATCTTCCACTAATTATAGTAGTGAGGCAAGAAAAAGGAATTCTGTCGTGGCAAATTCCTTACGTGGTGGAATCTTCACATTTCGAAACTCAAATGTATAATACAACTAGCCGGACTTTATGCTCAAGCAGATACTGTCAACGAAATCTGTTAAACCATGAAGAATTTGTTACCGTTAGCATTTCTACTGCTAGCACAACCAACATTGATTTTGAAATGACGGTCTATCACATTCGAGGTTTTTATTTAAGGTGGGTACTTATGTATTTTATTTTTCCGAAAAATCGTAGTATATTGTTGAGACATACAGTAAAATGTTGTTCACACTCTTTAGTTTGCTTTAGTGATGCTTCATATTTTCAGACATATTGTTTGTGTGAATATTGAAATAAAAAAAGAAACGTTATGCACGTAATGTTTTTAGGCTTGATGAAAATCGTACAATAGATGTCTCTCCGGCAGAACCGGTATATTATGGCTACACATTTCCTGGACAAGCAGAGAGTTCATCGGTTGTGGTTCGAGTGGAGTCTAATAGTGACACTTGTATGACAGTTTCTATACAAAATATATCGGTATGATAATTCTCTTTATACTTCATTTCACTCGAATAATATATATTAGTAGCTAATTTTATCATTATACATTTTAAGTACTTCAGCAATTTCTATGAATATTTCTTTTTTAGTGCCCTGTTTTTGATTTAGAAAGGAATATTCAGTTTTCTGGATATTGGCAAACAGTCAGTCGAAGAGGTGGCATAACTGTACCGGTAAACATTTAAAAAATTTTCTTTAGTCTCAGAACTTTTTTGAAAGTAGAAAATATTTCGCTTTTTGGATTTTTACAAACTCTAAATTTAGAAAATTAATATTTTCAGAGAGATGCTTATCCATTAGGTTTTTTTGTGGTATTCGTTGTCAAAGGTGACGACGTAGACTGTACTGGGTCTGTCAAAACTAGTTTCCCACGCAGTAAGACTGTTTTCTTGCTAATCAATGCTACTGTTACTAAACACGATTATTTAGTAGCATCAATTATAATATTTGGTCTTACTCTGGTATTTTGCACATTTTACTTAATCGGAGTAATACTATTTAGAATTAGACATGGCAGAAGATTAAATGAAGAGCTGTTAAATAATTTAGAAAATACAGAGCATAATATATCGAGTTCATCAACGGTAGGTGATGTAAGTATCATCTATTCATTGTTCATTCGTTGTTGAAAACTAATGATATAATATGGAAAACATTTTTCATTTGTATGTGGCATTCTATCTTAAATAAATCCTCTTTCAGAATCGGCGGTTCAATTAAAAATATTCATATAATTGTGATTTTAGATTGCAACTAGTCAATGGGCTTCAATTGATGAAGATTCTTCATTAGATGAAGATGATATTGATATTCTGGAGGATGCATTTTCAGACAAAGAAGTGATACGTACGAAACTCGTATTATCGGTTTGCGATCTTGCTCGGAAAGATCCAAAGATCCTTAGGCATAAATCACGCTTATACTTATACTATCTAGTGACGGTTGCAGTTTTTTATACATTGCCAGTGATTCAACTAGTTATAACGTACCAAAACGTATTGCACGTTACCGGAAATCAAGATCTCTGTTATTACAACTTTCTGTGCGCTCATCCATTGGGATTTCTGTCGGATTTCAACCATGTGTTCTCAAATTTCGGCTACATTGTATTGGGTCTGTTATTCATTTTGTTAACATACACAAAGGAACAAAAAGATCAAGACAATGAACGAAATAAGAGCTACGGAATCCCTCAGCATTATGGTTTGTTTTATGCAATGGGCACAGCATTGATGATGGAAGGTGTCTTGTCGGGAAGTTATCACCTGTGTCCCAATCATAGTAATTTTCAATTTGGTAAGTTTGGTATATGCATTAAGAAAAATATAAAAACATGGAAATGAATTTATAAAATATTGTAACTTCTTTTCTTTTATAAACTCAGATTTTTAACTACAAACTTATGTCACGCAGCAACAAATTATCAAATACTACAATTTATAAGTATTTGGTCTTTTAACTAGTATAAAACAATGACTAGTTTTTACAAAGTGATCAAATACTTATGTCTTGTTTGGAAAAAATTTAATCCACGTGACTTGGTAGTTTGCCATGTGGGGTCAAGAAGAAAAAATTAAGCAGGGTTAAAAAGTTTTCTTCCGTTTTGCAACGAAAAATTCCAAATATGTTAAACGATGTATAATATTCTATTAATACCTGCAATGTCAGAAAATAATGTAACATGACATACACGTTTCAGATACAAGTTTTATGTACATAATGGCAGTCCTGTGCATGGTCAAGATCTATCAAACTCGTCATCCTGACATTAACGCCCGAGCTCCAGTAACGTTCGGCGTTTTAGCGCTTATGATATTCTTCGGTTTAGTTGGCGTGTTAGACGGATCGCGATATTTTTGGATAATATTTTCCATAATACACCTGAGTACTTGTCTGGCGTTGACCGCTCAGATCTACTATATGGGCAGATGGAAGTTTAACGGTGGATTATTACGCCGCGTTGTAATGGTAAAGTCTACATCTTTGCAATGTAATACAAGAAAGTAATGTTTTCCCCATTTATAAATTCCTTCATTTTAAATTATTTACCCGTGAAATGGAAAAAATTAATCTCATGGTTTCAACAATGTCTTTTTTTTCCCACTTTCAGACGGCTAGGCATGACGCCCGTGCAGGTCTGATTTACCTCGTGCGACCAATTTACGGTGCTAGATTAGTGCTGCTTGTGATAGCAAATCTTTGCAATCTCGCCCTGGCTATTTTTGGAAACATGCACCACGAGAAAGACTTCGATACATATTTACTCGCCGTGCTGATGACCAATTTACTGTTGTACATGGTCTTTTACATCGTTATGAAGGTTTGTGTTTCACATTGTTATATAAACGTTGACAATATAGTCATGATTAATCCTGCAACGTTTTACTTTCAGCTTTGCCATAGAGAATGGATAATGTTAGAGCCGTTAATATATATAATTCTCGCAATTCTTGTGTGGGGTGCAGCTCTCTATTTCTTTATAAACAAGTCCATATCCTGGGCTCTTACCCCTGCCCAGTCGCGCCTTTACAACAAGCCTTGTGAATTGTTGAACTTTTTCGATTCACACGATATATGGCATTTTCTGTCCGCTTTGGCAATGTTCTTCTCATTCATGGTCCTCTCAACTTTGGATGATGACCTCGTTAACGTGCATCGTAGTCAAATTCCGGTATTTTAATAAGATAAAGAGTTGTGATATACGGTAAGCTCCTTCGTTTCTTTATAACGTTCAATAGATAAAGTACAATAATCGTGAAACTCGTGCATAATGCTCGTATATTCCTTTTAAGTTTTTATATCAAAACAATTTTACCTTGGATATTGCATAATCTTGTAGTACCTTAAACTGTAAATACCTTTAGTAACAATAAATATATTATATTGCTATTTACGATACAGAGCATTAATCGTGGTTATCGTGTTTACGAGGGTATAATATTGCGCCAGGGACAAGAGTCGAAAAGTAAAGGCACGTTCAATGTCAACGGTTTCCTAAAAATATGCCTGCGTACCTTCATTTATTTACTATATTCTCCCAAACATCGAAGCTCAGTTCCTTTCCAGCTTATAAAAATCTTAAATTTTTCACGGATCGTTACGGACGAAATCTTACGAATAGAAGAAACAGAGCGTATATTTACATATTCCCTTTTTGTTCTCTCTCTCTCACTCTCTAAAAATAAATATGTAATCTCTTCATATTCCCAAATACTTGCATTACATTACCAGATAATGTAGGTATAGGTTTACAGCTAACGGTAATCTTTGTATGACTATGAGATTAAGTTCTCTGACGTCATCCCTGCCGACTTAAAATACGGAACTATCATGAGCGCTCGCTTCTATTCTGAAAACGATAAGAATAATTACAATACCTCGATAAATTATATAGCTCTTGTACAATGAACAATGCCAACAGGACGTATATATATATATACGCATATCACACGGTATCTGTACAAATAATTCATCCTAAGAGAGCTACTTTGAAATCGAACATGCGAGGAATAGAAAAGAACAAACAGGCAAAAATTATTACTCTGGCGGTGTATTAAGACGAAGCACTAGAGTCATTGTGATGTTCCTGACCGAACGCCTCCAATTGCGACAACGTCCTTAACAACTCAGCACGTTCGGAAGGCTGTAATCTGTGTGCAATCTCCAAGACCGCGTCCAATCGCACCTCGGGACACGTCTCCAGAGCCTCTTTGATGCGCGTCACTATTGCATCTCTTTTAACGCAAGCAATACTCCTCGATACCACGCTGTTTTCCTTTTCCCGTTGAACCTCTAGCCAGCTAACGGCGGTCTCGTCCTGATCCCACAAATACGATTCCGTGGTCCCCTTGTCCTCGACGAACCATCTCCTCAGCATCGCGTCGACCTGCCTCACGTCCAGACTGGGTTGCGTCGACAAGACCTCGGCTCTAATCTCTTCCTCTAAGAGTCTGCGACGCAGCCTCCAGTAAAGCGACTTCCGTGCCTTCTTCCAGGGTATGATCTCCTGAATGGCGTTCTTCTCCAACATGCGCTCCGGGGTATCGTGGAGATCCGCAAAATGGACCGCCACCTGCCGATACATCGGCTCCAAGTTCTTCTCTCTCTGGCGCATCTCCGCTTCTAGGCTTATCCGCTCCTCGGCTGAACTTGAATTCGCAATCTTTTCCTAAGAAAGATAAAGAAAACGTGTGCCGGATTAGCTGAATTTATAATATCAAGATCAAAATTAACTTTATCTTCGCCTATAAGCATTGCTGAGTGCAATCTTTTTATCAGGGAGTTGCTCATTTTGTAGGGAAATTTTCTCAATTGCGGGTGAATTAAGTGCGTTCCGTAGATAGTAGATATATTATTAATCGTACTTATTTTTACGTTTATAAGGAATGAGCTTCATTTTATATTTTAATTGAGTAGACAGCTTTACCTTCAGCTTCGGTATTATGGGATCGACTCGATGGATTGTCTTAACAATGTCCTTATTCCTAAATTTGATTTCTACGATTCCCTCCGGCTCGAGGACACCACCACGACTCGTGTTATCAGCGAACATCTCCATGTAGCGAGGATTAATCGTGGGATCCACAACTGCCCACGCGCCTCCTCTAAGCTCTCCATTTGGCGGAATGTAGACAATTATTGGCCTGGAGTATTCCCTCAAGCCATCCACGATGTACGCTCCAAATTTCATGATTTGCTCGTACATGTCTAACACAATTTGTAATGCTTAGCAACCGAAGAGACAACTCTAAGACGAATACCATGACAGACCTGGATATCAGTTTGAAGTACTTCCGCACGAAATTAATGCTTCAAAACGAAGCTTGCAATCTACTTTTAATCCGGAATCAGTTCATACTAATCAGCCCCAAGATTCTACTAATTTACCAAGGCTCTTAAAGCCTATTAAATATAAATTCTACAGATGTATTTAAGATATGAAAACTAAGGAAAACCGTATTCTTAAATCAATTCAATGGACCATTTTATCCATATTCTTCAGAGATTTGGTAAGCATAATAATGGTCATATGGGTATTTAATATTCGCTTATTGGACGATCAACTTTTTACGGTAAATTAAGGGTAATGTTTTAAATAAGTATCCAGGCCTGTGGCGATAATGTAATTACAACTATGTTTATCTCCTTCAAAACGTACCTTTCATGCCACCGGAGAACCCTCGCCAGTTAGCAAAAATAAATAAAGGCAACTCCTCTCTGCTGAAATCCTTGATAGCTTGAGCGGTTTTATAGGCACTGTCGGGAAACCAAACTTGCCCGGCTTGGGACACGGTTTTCGCTTCGGAATCTAGATTGGCAGGGTCTGCAGGAAGATGTAATTCCACTGTCCTCGTTTCCACCGCTATCACCCCACAGGGAATGCCACCTAACCTGGCCCGGCCGGTTATTACAGTTTGTGCCCAGGGTTTCATGATTTCCTGCACAAGTCGATTTAATATGCAAATGAATAAACAAGCGCATACAAAACCCAATAATAATCACATAAGCTTACAGTTTCGTGTCTTTTATAACATTTCTGGGTACTTTTTTTTTATATATATAGCCACAAGTTAACGCAAAAGCAAATTTCTTTTCTCTAATACTTTTAAGGTGATACGAATCTGGCGTGACAGAGGCCTCGTTTTATGAAATCTTCTCCGAACTGGGTATACCGAATCGTTTCAAACTTGACAACGTGAATATGGAGGCTATAAGGAAGGTCCTGGCCCCCATAGAGTTTCAATTTTTTCAAAATTTGTTTATATAGGTATTTTCAAAATTTCATGAGTGTCAGGACCTTCCTTATAGCCTCCATGTTCACTATGTAAAGTTTGAAACGATTCGGTATGCCTAGTTCATGTAAAAGTTTCATAAACGATTGACCTTTCGGATGCCACTTTCACATCTCCTTAACTTTATACTTTATAGTTTCAAATATAGTCTTTAAACGACAATATTTAACGGCAAATACTTTCAGACGATTCAACAAATTGATGATTAAACGAGTCAATCGAATGTATGGCTCTGTAGGTATACGGTATACTACGGCATACAATTTTATTCGTTGTTAAATGCTGTTTAATCATTTCTAAACCCACCTGCCAGGATCCACGGTCGAAGAATCCACTTTCCCACACCGAGGGATCCGTTGGAGAATACCTGCCATCGACCATCCATCTTGGGTCATAAGGCGCTTTTGTAGGAACGTATCCAATCTCTCGATCAATTGTATCAGGCAATGGAAGGTATACACATGGGAGACGAGCCCCTTTAGTTTTTGGTACATAGCTTAGCCATTTTAGTACGGTCCCAATTCCATCCAAATCCCTTGGTTCGGTTGCATGAGATATACCATTGTTATGCATAATCTGAATGCCACCCAACTGATTATTGCTGGCATACACTTCACGGCCCAACACCGTATTTAGAGCTCTGTATCCGGTCAAAATAATATGCGAGTTTTCTATTTGTATCACTCTTTGACCAAAGCGCACCAGGTAGGAGCCAATTCCGATAGCACGGCATGAAACGACGGAAATTGTAACCACCTGTGTGATAACATAAATGGTGTAACAACGCTTCAAAGCTATAGTTCAATGTACAGTACCCATGTGAAATAAATCAAATTTAATGATAACTGATTTAAGTTTCATTCGCTAACA
Source organism: Orussus abietinus (assembly GCF_000612105.2). Classification (NCBI taxonomy): domain Eukaryota; kingdom Metazoa; phylum Arthropoda; class Insecta; order Hymenoptera; family Orussidae; genus Orussus; species Orussus abietinus. The sequence continues at coordinate 322,476 of NW_019394279.1, read as the reverse complement.
TTTGCACAAGGTACTTCTGAAATTGATGAGCATATTTTTGGAATGATTTTTGTGTACATCAAAATAAAAGAAGTTACATGAACATACGGTCTGGAAACGCGTAACTTCCTGTTGCAATTGCTTTTTCCCCCTACGATTGAATTTGGCAAGGATGTTTCTCGATCAAGGAATGTTCATCGAATGTTCGCGAATGTTCATGTAACTTTAACGCATAATTAATATCCATAGACTTTAATATTTACAAGTAAAATGTACTCATAAATTTGTGGGCACCAAATTTATATATAATACATGAAACAATTTCTGTGGAATCACGTATACTCACTTCCTCATAAGCTCTTGAAGTCTCACCAGCAATCATACCGGCGTATTTCAAATTCTCAACTCCCAGCCCGTCGTCTTTGCCAATAATATCGGTAATCTTGTAGCGAGATTCACCAGCAGGATCTTCGATAAGAGATGCTTTCACAGAATTAAACGGTGCTAAGCGTGCATAATCGTCAGGAGTCAAATAAATGTACTTGAATCCCTTTTCAGGCTCCTTCTCATCTTCCCAGGCGATTCTAAACAGACTTTTCACCTGAAATGAAACAAAAAATTATTTCAGATATTTTTGTATAATGAATTACATGCGTAAAAATGAACAATAGGTTGTACGTTGGAAGTGGTGTTACCTCTTCAGCAAGACCTATTCGAGCACCAGAGTTTGCCGAGAAGTAGATTCGAGGAATTTCTAACTGCCTCGCTCTTTCCGAAGCCTTGCAGAATACAAGATCTTCCTTAGGCCCGAACGAACCGATTTGGAAAGTTAAATCATTAGCAATTAGAATGATATCCCTGCCAGATGGATATTCTGGGGTGTACAGACTGAGCCTCCAGGCGATCATGCCGATATCGTTTTCACCTGGTAAACGTTTTTGTTCGACGAGATTGTCTCCATCCAGAACTAATTCCACGCAATCCATCACTGGGCTTGGGACCGATATATTCTCTGTAAGAATTATCACGCTATTAAAGTCACCCTGAGACACCAATTTTACAAAATAGAAGGCATTAAATCCCCTTCATAATCCAAACATTGGCAAGTAATTTATATAATTTGCTTTCTTTTTTAATTTTATAAATAACAACCCATATACCACAAGATAAGTACCAGAAGTGGGCTGGTCTTCGATGTACTTGGTCCACATCTTTTCAACTTGCTGTCGGAACATGTCTGGCAGATCATAGACATAGGTAGTGCCTGCACTTTGAGCCTGAAATCTTTTAGACTGCAAATAGTCCTTGGTCAAATAAGGAGTAGCAATAGGAAGGCCATGCATAGGGCCAGGCCTCCATTTGATGTCATTGGTTGGTGATGGATAGGACTCGAAGCGGATTACTCCAGTCTTGGGATCAGTCGCTTCGGTGTACAGATGCAGATCGATGCTATAGCCACTGTCATTGGCAATACAGAGACGAAGGTTGGACGTCGGCTTCCCAGGTGCCGGGCGAATGGTCATTTTGATTTCGGCCTGCAACGCGTATTGAAATTTTCATTGAAATTCTGAGTCGCTCTTCTTTCTACACTTCTTTTATAGTTTTTGCTTTTAGTACCTGACGAACTCGCAGTTTCCACAACCTAGGACCGTATCTGAGGACCATGCTTGTCACGCTCTCCTCTATCCTAACAGGATCCATGATGACGGTGGGCACAAAATTCAAAAAAATGTGATTGCAATCCGTACGTTTGGCAAGGGGATGCGAAAAGGCAACTTCCAGTTCATCCATTGCTTCCAGCAGGACACGTTCCCCCTCGTTGTGGAGGTAGTCGAAGCTAGCCTCTTTGGTTATTAGGTCGGAATGCCTGATAATAGATCGAATGAAGAACCTGTAATCCGTGACTTGCTGGCCTTTAGCTACCTGTAAAGAAAGCATAATATTATTAATAACGTAAAGTAACAAAAAAAAAACACTTTGAACTCAACGTCCAAACTTTGGAGTTTCACGAAGCATCATTCATTTAACACGTTAATTTTAAATTAATATCTTTTGCACTTTCAACATGAGTTAAATTTGTTCAAGAGTATCGTACTTTAGCCTGGCCTAGATAAAGATGCATCTTCTGGTTCGACGTTGGTAGAGCCTCCAGATCGTACGTCCTCATCCTGTTCAATTCCAACTGGAAAGCACAGCCAGGCTCCAAGTGCCTGTAAATTCTATCCTCTACGAACCCGTCTCTTTGCCTAAATGTGAAGAATTTCGGGAACTGTTTTCTCTTCAGAGCTGCAAAAGTGGCTCTCCTGATTCCCCGAGAAATGAGTTCGTCTTTGTTCGTAGCACACCAGTCCCCAAAGAGTCTAGCCATGGTTGCATCGTCCTGATTGCCTTTATCCTGCACAGCAATGCTCAAGATGTGCACAGGTTCTGCAGGTCTATCTCCCACTTCTACAGGACCAGTCTCCTGAGCTGTGCTTATGGAAACATTAATAGACGTGCTGTGACGAGATTCGCTTCCAACGGCATCCACGGCTTCCAAGACCTTAGCTGACACAGAGTTCGGAGAAGAAAGATCTTCCAGAAGATCTAAGACCTCGTCAGAGTACTGGCTGAACTGTTCGAGATCCTGGAATGCCGCCATAGCCCCGGTCCTGTAGTTCACCAATGATTGACTCTGCCGATTAGGATGATTGTTGGGCAATAAAAATTGAAAATGAACCAGGGGGATTTCCCCGGAGAGCTCCAGGTGCTGTAGGCAAGTCAACTCGTAGCTAATGTACGCCCTGCGCACGTAGACCTCCAAAGCAGCGTTACATACAGCTCGATTAGAGTGGTAGAAGAAATCATGCAAGATGTCGAAGATGGAGGTCTCTGAAAGAATGAGTTTTTGCAAGTTCTCAGGATGGAAGTCATGGCCGTACATGTCAACGGCAGAGAGAAAGATGGACTCCATTTGGTTGTGCCTGAGCTCATAAGCGGGTTGATGAGCCGCGATTAACACCTGCCTCGCCCTAAGGGCGACTCTGCTGTGCTCGGTTCGGTTTAGACTCGTTAATTCCGTCAGGGTGCTGGCTAACTCATCGGTGAGGCCCGGCTCGTTTGCCCACAGATGATCTATTAGCATAGTCACCAAGATGTTCTTCTTGGTGACCTGACTGTGGCTGAAAATGGTAGCCGTGACCATGGCCACGTCGTCTTTGAACTGCTCTATAAGGGCCGACACGCATTTATCGTAATGCCCCTGTTGGAATTGGCTCTCCACGGTGTAGTATTGTCTCAGCAATTCGTGCACGGCGGTCTTCATTCTTCCTCGAATACCATTACGATATCTCTGCACCAATTGTACAATCGCCTGAGTGGTCAGGAAGAAAACGTCCCTCTCGGATCGCTTCGAGAGAGTAGCCGCATGTCCGTCGATAACAGCCGCTATCTGTTGGCTGGGGAACTGCGCCAAGACCGAGGTAATGTTCCTCTCATACAGGGTCATCAGTTTCCTGATCTTCTTCTCCACTGAAGCCGGGATTCTCCCGGAGATCGTCGCTATCACCTCCTGTAGCTCGAGCAGAGGCAGACTAGGGTCGCGCAAAGAGAACATGAACTTCTCGATAAGTTCCCGCAATCGCGGCAGGTGATAAGGGTCCGGTAGGCAGTACCCGGCCAGCGTGTTCTCCAGAGCCATCCTGTACTTTGCGTGGAGATGATTGAGCTTATCAGGAATCGCCGGGGCCACAGCTGCGGGGAACTGCCCGGTGTATTCCTGAGCTTTTGTCACCAAGGAGGGATCATCTAGCTCCAGATGCGCTATCAATGCACCCGCCTCTAATACGGCTCCCTGTCTTTTCACGTAAAACACGCTGCCAGCCTCGCTTGCTGTCACAGACATGACCATCTTCATCACCTCAATTTCCGCGTAGGCTTGACCGGCGTCAACGTGGCCTCCGTCTTCGACCAAATAATTAATCAACTTCCCGGCCGAGGGAGAGCGCAACAGGGAGGGATCGTTATCCTTCTCGAAAATGCATGTCTGATTCCCAATAACTATCCGGTACCGGTCCACTTCCTCCTTCATGTACGTCGTAAAACTAGCTCCATCCAATGAGAGCAGCAGGCCTCCATCGGAGAGACGGTGGATTTCCACTTCCTTGTAGGAGCCGTTCATTACGAGAAAGTAGGTGTTCGGTCCGGACTTGGCTGCCTGGACTTTGTACTTATACCCATCGTTGATTAACTCCACCTGAAATATCGCACGGTCAATTTCAGACATTCCTTTCAGCAAAATCGAAAAGCACTTTTTAATTAACTGGAGAAACCAATTTAAAAGCGTCTTTCCTTGTTAATGTTATTAGTAGATACCTCTGAGGTGATCGATTCAAAAATAATAATACATTTTTAAATTAAGACTCACGTCAACGACGTTATCTAAGTCATTGCTCGCTTGTATTTGTCCTCTTTCCAAGGCTGTCTGGAATCCAGTGAATGCTGCAGTGATGTTTCTATCAGCGATATGGAGTGCTCCACAGGTGACGGCCAACAACACATCCGGTTTATCGCTTCGCACTCTTTCCGCGATGAGCAGGTCCAGCCAGGCGGTGTCGATGTTATTTTGCTGGAACGCCGGAGTCTCGAGCAACGTAATCAGGTACTCCACGGTTGTTCTGAAATCGCCCCTGATGCTCAGCTCCTTTAACGCGATAACCAAATTCTCTCGAGCTTGGTTCCGGTCTTCTCCCCAGGAGAAACAATGCCCGAATTGAGAATCCGCGAATTCGTGAAGTCCACCCGAAGCGCCGACCGAGAAATAGCCCCACACGTTCTTCGACGAGCGGAAATTTAATTCCTGCACCGTTCCGGAGCTTGGCTTGAATCCTATATTAAACGAAAGCAACTATCAGTTTACTCTTTACGTTGGCATACTTTTCTTTTCTTTTTTTTTTTTAATAATATAATATCACGAAGCTTCGATATAGTAAAAGTATCTATCAACTGGTCATCAGTTTTGACGACTCTTTTATGAATATACTGTATTGCTACGTCTTCATCGTTAAGATAGGATCCATTTTACCCTCGTCAGGATTTTCGCTGGTAATCCGCGCGGCGATAACGTGGCCCCATGGTTGTGGTTTATGTCTGGGCTGATCAAAATCGATGGTCGTGTCGCCCCAAGGACTTTCGCCGTAAAGAAGCCGAATGTCTTTAATATGATGAAGAGGCAATCCCATGGCTATTTGAAGCTGTGCCGCTGGTAGATTAACGTCCGACACCATCTCCGTGCAAGGATGCTCTACTTGCAGACGCGGATTCAATTCCAAGAAATAATAACGGCCCGACGTGTCGTAGAGATACTCGACAGTGCCAGCACTGACGTATCCGACCATCTTTGCCAATCTCACTGCTGCCTGGAATAAAGATATTAATGTTATACCGCCCTATAATATTTCATGGTCGTTTGACCGATCCAAGTGGCCAATGAAAGGAGCTTATCAATTTACTTTCTCCATTTCCTCGAAAACCTCCGGCTTCGCGATAACGGCCGGCGCCTCTTCGATAATTTTCTGATGCCTCCTCTGAATCGAGCAGTCACGGCCGAATAAAGAGATAGCGTTCCCATAATTATCAGCTAATAGTTGCACTTCCAAATGGCGAGCGCACTTGGCCAGTTTCATAATAAATATAGGAGATCCAGGTATTTCAGTCTGTACTTGCCTGAGGAAAAGTTTTGGCATTAATATCTCGTACTATGTATATTATTGTTTGAGACGGTACCAGTAGTTGCTCGGTAACTAAACCACCTTTTAATTTATTAAATAACATGTAACTTATATCTCTCTATTTACCTAAACAGTGCGGGTAATTCTTCTGCGTTTTCAACTTTCCGAATACCCTTACCACCTCCGCCTTCGCTAGCCTTGACCATGATAGGGAAACCAATTTTGTTAGCTGCGGCCAAGCATTCCTCCACGGTAGAAACGCAACCCTTTTTGAAAAGCTCAGAAGAGATTTTGATTTTCTTCCCACTGTAGTGAGCTTTGAGTTCAGAACCCGACCACGGAAGAGTAGGAACATCCGCGGTTTGAGCAACTATACTCGAAGCGATCTTATCTCCAAGTGCCCACATGGCTCGCTCCGAAGGCCCTGCAATATTAAAAATGTTAAAAAAATATGTATCTCAAATATATAGATCTATATAGATAGATTTTCAAATGAAACATGAACAGCAAGTACTTTCATAGGGTTCAGTTTCGGAACAGCATATGCAGCAATACGATCTACTAATAATTATTCAAGTATGCGAATGTACCGATGAAGCAGATATTATTTTTGTGCAGCAACTCCGGCAACTTCGGATTCTCCGAGGCGTGTCCCCATCCTGCCCAGACCGCCTGCACCTGCGTCCGGATGGCGATGTCCACGATGAGTTCTACGTTCGCGTAATTGTTGTTGTTCGTTCCCCCAGGGACGGGAACGTATTGGTCTGCCATTTTGATGTACTCCGCGTTGGCCTTCAGATCTTCAGGAGTGACCATGACAACAAATCGGACGGCTCGCTCGCTCTTGAACATCTCGTATGACCATCGGCGAACGGACCGCATACATTTAACCGCAGCGATCCCATTATTTGCGATGAGAACCTGCGAATGAAAATTTGCATCAATATTTACACATCATACCCAGCGGGATGAGATATACAACGATGTAGGGTCACTTACAAATGACAAAATAATTAATCAAAATAAGTTTACCAGTGTTACCGGTGGAATTAAAGGGATGTTAAAGTGGCATCACTTCAGCTCAATCGTTCATGAAACTTTTCTACCAACTATAAGGAAGGTCCTGATCACTTGCAAAATTTAATTTATTTATCATCAATTTTGAAAATATCTATGTACAAATTTAAAAAAAAAATTGAAATGCTATGGCGGTCGGGACCTTCTTTAGAGCCTCCGTATTCACATTCAAGTTTGAAACGATTCGGTGCACCCAGGTAGGAGAAAAGCTTAAGAAACGAAACCTCTTTGACGCCACTTTCACATCACCTTAAATGGCTAAAGTTAATACATGATAGAACCGATTATTTCCCAGAAATTTTATGCTAAATTGTCACCTTGTTGATGATGTTGGTGCCGCCAAAACGTCGGACGAATTCTTCGGGTGTAGCTACGGTGAAGTCCTTTTCTTGCAGACGGCTTTGCGCTTGAATCATTACCGTGCCCTGCGACATGCTAGGCCTAAAGGCAGAAAAGAAATTAAATTAGTGAGAATCGACAATAAACAATTTTCAAGGGTGATGCATTTGCAATGGGACCATTCTTCGTTAGACTTCACGACGAGTTAAATAGTACTTGGTACCCATGATAATTATGATAATTAGGATGGAATGTTTTAGCAGGTGATAAAGAAAACTTATGCACGTGGAATAAATTATCACTCATGAAATAACTCCTTAAGTATTCACTTATTCGTGTGAGTTCATTTATCAGAATATTTACCACAAATTCCGGATAAAAATGAAGGTTCGTAGAAACTGTTAAGTGCAACCGACATCTACGATATCGGTGCAATCGAGATTGTATTACGATTTCTAGACTGTAATTGTTGTTTCACATGGTCATAAGAATACTTAACATTTGTATGCGTACAAATCCGGACCGTACCATAAATTATGGGAGCGGAGAAAGTTCCTTCATTGGAATGCGTCACGCAGCATAACTTCGAATTTAGATCTTCCATTTAGATTTATGTAAATTCATGCTTTCGAATAATGAGTACTTAAAAACTGATAAATCATATTTATGAGCAAAGAAATATTATTTGACAATGTACTTTTTCAATGGCAATTAATCTTGCCTTGAGGATTTCTGCGAATGTTCAGATTCGACTGACCATCAGCCTTTATAGAAATAGAAATATTCATAATTTCATTAAAGTTAAGATCATTTAGTTAGATATGAATGCTATGCCATATTTTGTATTGCCTATCATTGTATATGACGGCGCAAAAATTCTAAACAGTAAAAGTGAATATCGTTCGACATTAAAATTTCACAAGACCAAACTTACGTATACATTGTTTAGCAAGGGTTTAAAGTAATTGTTATTCGCTACGAATCAGAATTTCAGTCATTGCCTAAATTTATTGCAGATGCCTCTCAACGATTATTTTATATTTTTATGTTTTCCTTGTATTATTTTCTTACAGATTTAACAGGAACTAATTTACCATTCGCACGCGAAAATAATTTCTTTTTTCCGCGAAACATGGAAAACCAGTACAGCAAAAAAGGAGCTCTCTTATGATGACTTTATGTAACAGTAGGAAAAGATAATGTTACAATAAAATAAACCCTGTTTATAGATCTTCCATCTGAGAATCATTAAAACCAATTACGTGAAAACATTGTTGAAACGTTAATTCATTGCTGACAAAGAAGGACTACTTCGAAATAGCTTTCACCAAGACATTCGAAATTATGGCGACAGAACTTTCCTTAGAAACGAAATGAGAATTCACTGGATAACGTAGGTTTATATGTATGTACTCTTGTACAGTTTGAAGAGCTCGATTTTTATAACATAAATACTGTTCCCCTCTTTCCTGACTTTTCTTTCTTTCACGCACACGGACAAAGTTTACATATATTATCGAGAAAAATAATAATGCAAATAAATAATAAATAAAGTCGATGGATGCAACTGGAATTATCAAAAATTCATATACAACTTTGACGTAATTAACACTAACTTAAGAGTTGACTGTAGACTTTAAAAGTGTATCTTGTTATACACTGCAATAATAAACACTAAACTACATCTCAATAGTTCCTTCAACATCTATCGCTGATATACCTTTATCAACTCATGGTTTATTATGTACACTAAGGAAAAATATTATTACATAGAACGTTAATTCACTTGGGTTCGATAAATTGTATTTATTTTCAAAACACGTTGAATCGGTTAAGTTTATAAACTTATTTCACAGTATCTTATCAAATAGATAATAGCTACGTAAATATCTAATTCATTGCAAAATTGCATACGAATAAATTACGTAACTATTCATTTATTCGAATGTTCATCGAACCAATTAAACATATCATGACTCATCATCGAAGAATCCCAGCAAAATACACTCTGGTGCATTTAACCAAGCATGACAATTGATATTAGTTTAAATAAATGACTAAAAAAAAAACAACATGTTTTTAAAGAAAGTACCGTTTACTCGCCTCTCAAGCTCAACCGACCATTTTATTCGAAAAGATTTCATTCTTTTTACACGAGGCAAAAAATTACGTTTCATAACGTAGAAACGGTAAGTTTTATATCCTTCGTTTCATGTGCCACTATTTTTTTTTAACAAGAAATTAAAAATGACCTCTCCTAGAAGAATTCTATTTCCGCAGTCTACGCATCCCTTTCTAGATTCATGAAATAGGAATACCACTGTATCGTCACTCGAGTAACAACTTAGACAGATTTGTTTAAAAACTTACGCTAAGAATGAAGATGTAAAATTTCAGCTTGAGGTACCCTGTATTCTTACTCATTCAGATGTATTAAATTTGCAATTAAAAACATGAAATGTGTAAAACAATACTTAAGTTCCTTTAATTTCACCCTTATCTATGCATCCTCCTTTAGTTGCAGTACCAATCGAGGTGTACTCGTTTCGACACTGAGCCATCCTCTATATTTAAAAATGACATTCATCCTTATAGTTAGCTTTTCATTTTACTTTACCACCACCGATACCTCAAGCTGAATATTTTTCAGTGATGCAGAGGCACGGCGAAAAAAAAATGAAAATCGTGCAAACGGGGATTTAATCATAACACGTCATTACGTTAAGCCATGCGTCGACGTTTCAGCTTTAACGTCCTTATCCATATCCTTAACATCCTTAACGTCTTTCGCCTGGTCTTCCTCGCCCTTTTCGAGATTAATTCGTCCAACGCTGGCCAATAAATTGTCCGAGCTCTTCCAGATGGGATCTTTTTCGGTGCTTTCGGCCAAAACGAACCGCTTAATGCGCTTCATTTCTCTTCCCTCGAGGATCAGTCGCCAAATTGAGCCGCAAATCTCTTTAAAGGAAAGTGTCCTCCAAAATTCTACCAAATTTTTCTTCCCGGGTAGATACACTCGCTGATGAAAATTCGTCTTGACTGTATAAATCAAACCAGGGGTCTCAAAAACGGCCCGTGGTCCTTAATGTTCTATTCATGTAGTTTCAGCCATGAGACACCATTAACGATGTCCTTGGTAAATAAGTAGATGAATATTATATATTATTAGAATATTTTATTTTAACTGCACAAGCCGAATTGAAGTTCTCATCGAAGGTAAGTGTCCAAGTGTGTTTATTCCACTCTCCGGGTATTAACATCCAAGAGAAATATATTAATACTGTTTTCAGTAAGGAAGTAATCGAGAGCTTAGTCTTGAGTATCACTTAACAGGGAATCCTTGATTTAACTTGACCGAGTAAATTAAAATGATAAGTAGGTATTAAAAGTATATGTTTCATTCTCGTTTTTATGTATTATTATCCGTAGGATATATTAATAACGTTCTGTATGAGGAAGAAAATATTAATTAAAAGAATTTATCTTCGAGTCATCGGTGGAAATTAACTTAAAGGCGTCAAAGTCGACATTTCTTCCGTCGCTTTCCATATATTGTTATCTACAAGGTATATTGTTAATGTTTGCAACAAAGAAATAAGGACCCCCCTAGAAAGATCGCTCGCGCTTAAGATAAAAATCTATTCCTCTTTTAACTACTTTCTTTCTCCGAAAACAAATAGCTGTCTCGTGATTCTTATTCACCTTCGATTAACGGATTAAGGTGAAATGAGCCACGTCGAGGAACTTGATCGACGTCGATAAAGAAGATTTTTCTAAATGCCTACGTTGCCGAAATTCGTTTTTCTATTGACAACTGTGTCGAATTATATTGGATATTGTACCAAATGGCACACTCCACCTGTCGTTTTCGTACAATAAATATCAAGAAATGGAAGTAAAACTCCAGAAATCCTCTTATTCATGCTTTCTGGGGCCCTAATTTCAGCGATTTCGGGGAAATCTGGCCGATGTTGAACACCGTAAGGCAAACATCATATTCTCGCAAAAACACGATTTCTCAACGCTCGACCAAGCAAACAGAAAAGGATTAAGAAATTTACATAACAAACCTAGCTGTACTTCATTAGGATGTTATTTTGAATCTCCAAAGCTGCGAGAAAATAACGAAAAATAGCCTCAAGTGTGATATTTGTTCACCCACTAAAAAACACTATCCCTCTGTCTCAACAATTGTAACGAACAGATGATAGGGTAAATGCGATATTTATTGATAGTAAAATATATATATATAAACAATTTTTTTATTAATTTCGGACCTTATAAGGAAATCTGAAGCTGGATCATTTTACGCCTGCACTGAGTGAAACGAATCCATAAATGAATCCTTCACATAGCTTTTAACAAATTCTGACTATTAATTCCAAGGATACTCGAGAATTTTCAAGGAACCGTGCCCAAAGCTGGCCTCGCGAAAGACTGAAATTTATCCCGTCGAAAATGAGTCGTACCGTTTGGACTCTCGACTAAATGACGACACTCATTAACGTACTTTTTCTTCCTATTGGCCGACTTCTTCCTCGGAATTTCACTGACGTTAAATCGCAGGTTGCTCACCTTGGACCTGTGCTTTTAAGAGTATTCTGTTCGAATGGGTCCAAAGGTGCATTCCACTTTACGCGACTTGACATCCTCCCGCGATAATGCTCGATTTTTTAATTAGAGGGAGACCTCAGTACATTTAAATCCCCCCTTCAATTTTCCTTCCCCAAGCACAAGTTTCAAGGTCGTTTTCTACCATAAATCACCACACATATTTTCTCGTGTCAAAAGTAAATATTTATTACATAACCATAACAACCAAGCGGATCAATGTGACAACCCCCCAAAAAGAAATCAATCGTTTCGTGTCATACTAACATAGAATTAACGGCAATAAAGGTAGTATTATATACAGTGTATTGTTGGCGTTACACGCGAAAATACACAATTTAGGTGTAAGGAACAAATGAATGAAAAGCCCATTTTTATAATTTTTATGAAACTTCAATGCCGATTTTTATTGTTATTATTCAGAATGCGTTCAAAAAGCGCTCTGAAATTTGGGCACTAGTGTTAGGATCATGAGGAGTGATTTCCCATGAAGGCGATAATGATTCCTCGGAATTAGTTACTTAACGAGAAATCGAAAATAATCACTCCTCAGGAACGTTTCGTAGAATGATTATTTTCTTTAATAAACGCGCCCGAACGTTGAAGATTTATAGAGATATCCCTCCATCGGTCTTGAAATAGTAATAAACAAAGACGTCAAAAAATTCACTGGGTATAATGTCGCTTACGAGTGCCCTTAAAAGCATGTTCTTAAATAAGACACAAGAGGCTCACGGTTAAAGATTTGCTTGCGCAGCATTTTCCAACCATTTGCATATTATACTACAGAATGTGATGTTTGCAAAATTACGAGTCTCGAAACCTGCCCACCAATACTTCCCCCCAGCACAAGAAGCCCATTTAATTGACATTAATTCAACCACGATTAAGTCTCCCACGATCACTTAACGTAAACCTAAAACTGCGAAAAAATGAATTCGAAAAGCGTTTCGACCCTCCCTAACACAACGCGTAAATGAAATAGTTGTTACAATTTGCAACTCTTCCTTCCAAAACATTAACAATTTCCCATCTTATCGACATCTCGATGTAACGAAGACCGACCGGACAATTATTTCTTAACGACGCCATTTGAGTCCGACCTCGAAGGACATTTTCTTTTAACTTCTGCATTCATTTATGGTATTAATTAAGGTATTAATTAAACGAGAAAAAAAAAGAACAAAAAATGGCAAGAGGAGACTTTGGCTAGTTTTGCCATGGACGTGTACTTCGTGCAGTTCTCTCTTCCGTGTTGCAATTCACATTTACGCTTATATAAATTACACAACGCACATCACACGGTGGTATTGATTTCGAACATTATCATTGATAAGTTACGTGATTTTAGTGTTTATTAATACGCGCCAAGTGTGGCAGTGTTAGGGACGGTTTCGTTTAGAAGAAATAAATTTAAGCGGCGCCCACACCGTAACGAGGACCGCGCGTTACTGTCGGTTTACCATCGAGGTGTTCGTCACTTTTCTTTAAGAGGTGCCCCTCTACACGAGACTCGGTGCCACTTGGAGAAGAAACGAGCAATGTATAGTTGCTGCTCCCTGCGGCACTATACTGTACAAGTCGAATGCAGAGGAATGCCTCGACGTGTGCAGGTCGCGTTTAATTTGCATCTTCATTACCCAAACAAACCCATTACATACATTATTTCACGAGCACATTTTACATACATAAATATATAACCCTCGTTTTATTTATATCTCTTAACGGTAACCAGTAGAAAAATAATAGCGAAGAAAGATCTCCAAGCAATTTTAATTCATTCTGTCAGTCTGATTTCGCAATTGTCGTAATCGCGAGCGTTACTTTTTAAAACAGTTGTTAATCCAATGAAAATTTCAAACCTCACATGGATGACTTCTCCCGATAGAAATTATTTAAAGTTTACGCGATCACTAGGTCGCTCGTAACTCTTTTAATACCAGCTGAATGATTCATCTGATCTTTGGGGTATACGAAAACGCGCTTAATACGTCTCTTCTACCTGTGCAATCGTGGTTGCAATGATTCTGAGTACTGACTAGAAAAATCAAATTACAGGTCGCCATCTGGTTTTTGTCATTAATTCGAAGTTTCCTTGTGGCTCACTCGCCGCGATGTCAAAGGCGACTCAGCGGTAAGTTCTCCTATTACTCTTATCACCCTACACAAATCTAACAAGCACCGAACCAAAGAAAATCTACCCAAGGCAAAACCGAAGCTTCGACTTGCTTTCTCAATGTTCGCTACGTACTTATTATTTATTATATCGATCCGCTGAAAATCCAAGTTTTTTGCCCTAGGGAAACCTAACCGCATTTATCGCTTTTCCGGGCTTCGTCACTTTCTCCTCGCGGTAAAGACCGAAGATAAGAGGGAGCGAGGGATAAGTGCGTTCCTAACCTTGCGCAGGACGAGTTTCTCTCGCAGGTTACAAAGCCAAGGAGACCAAGACGAGGGAGGGAGACGGCGCAGGTGCAGTAGGTCACCTGACGCCAGCTGACGCATCACGTGACCACCGGCGACCAATCGGCGCGCGCCGTTGCCTCCCCCCACCTCCGCCGAGACCACGTGCATCCTCGCGCGGCTGCCTACCACGTGGTCCGTCAAAGAAACGTCAGTTCACTTCCGTGTATCTCGGAGTGCACGTTTTTTTTTTTCTTCACGATATTCTCCCCGCTCTTATGAAACGTATGGAATAAGGATTATTTACCAAGTAATACGCGAGTGTCGCAATTCCTTATTACCGCGTAAGAGGACACGCGACACGGTACAGATACCGCCGAATGGGGAGGATTCCTTTGAAATAAAAGTACGGTTTAAAAGTCTGTTTACTCAGGAAGAAGGATAAAAACGCGTTCATCGCTCGGACTATATTGCTTTGAAAAAAATTGCAACGTACAAAAATAACAATCGCACAAGTCGGAGATTAAGATCTATCGTTTACAATAATGTAAAGAGAGGGGAATGTAAGTTTGGTCGTAAAAATAAAAAGTTGGTTTAATTTCTTATGCTAAACGACGTGGTTATCAGACATGCAGAACTTTGATTTTTAGGTGCTGCAGGTTTTTTGGCGAGCTGTTCTTCTCTAAATCAGTAGTTGTATTTATTTGAGGTTATGATTGTTCTGATGCTACGGATAGTCAACTATGTATCTTCTTGACGTTCAGAAAACATTTTTCCGAGGAAAGAGGAATATGTTCATTTTTAACTCGTGTCTTAACGGTGGATATCCTGTTGATTGAACGGATGTATGTGTGTCGATTAAGCATAAATATGTGTGGCAGACTACGCGGCTGGGAACTTTCCTAGGTTAGGTTGGAATCGGACAAAGTCTAGTCTCGAATCGATGGAATATCGAGGAATAATACGGCACCTTTCTCGTAACTCGATCTTACTGGACAATAATCAGACATAATGAGCTGAACACAATCCTGTACATTCTCAAATAGAAATGTATAGACGTCATTTGTAGGAGCCGTCTAATCGATAAATTAAGATTACAATCAACATTCTATAAATTCTGTTCAATTCGTTACAATTACAAAGTATTTTAAAACTTTCAACAACACAGCCAAAGCCTTTGTTAAGAATTTAGTTAATCATGTCAATTAAATGATTTTATTAACTTCATTGATTTTTTGCTGATTTGGCATGGTTGTGAATAATTTGTCTTTTAATTCCCGAAAATATTTTCAATTTTTACTAATTATGCGGATTATATTTCAAGTCAGAAGCTCGTGCAGTCCATGCGGTCAAGTTCCTTCGGCGGCGAAATCTTGAATATTCAACATTAAACAAATGGACACTTTTTTTCCGCCCTAATGACGCAAGCTGAATAATTTGTCAAGCGAATATTTTCAAGGCCTCAGCAGCATCTAAGCATGGCCACTACGTTAGCAGACGATATGCACTGTTCATTCAGATTTATAATGCATATAACCTGTTTGGAGAGTAACATGTTCGCTAGTGAAGCAGATTTACACTGCCCTGGCTAATCTATTATAAAGGAATATCAATGTATTAAAAATGAATGATATCAGACCATGAAATATATGCAAACATCATAGAAAACATAAGAATCAATTGGCTCTGATTGTTTACAGAAATAATTGTGATACTACATTTGCAGTTTGCTCTCTATCAGAAGATTTTAAATGCTTTTGTTCGATCAAAATCGTTCCACGTAGGAAAGTAACAACAATGTGGTTACGCAGAACGTCTCATAAATAATGTCTAGGTAAAGGT
Source organism: Orussus abietinus (assembly GCF_000612105.2). Lineage (NCBI taxonomy): Eukaryota > Metazoa > Arthropoda > Insecta > Hymenoptera > Orussidae > Orussus > Orussus abietinus. The sequence continues at coordinate 306,517 of NW_019394279.1, read as the reverse complement.
AAAAATTTCCGAATTATTGAAATAAAGAATTCGACGTACGCATGGCGTTTCAAGACTAAAAATCTCAAATCACGTTTTCGAGGCGAACCTATGTATTCGAGATATATGAACATCACTCCGAAAGAAAGGGACATGATTTCGACCTGATTTCCCTTTCGTAATTTGATCATTAATTCATTTTACATTCTGTCATGCTTGTCACTGCCAACTAAGGCTTGATTACTGCTTAGCTCTGATATATGCCTGGGTCAGGATAAATATTTTAATATCTGAACTTCGCGTAATCATTTCAATCGGAAAATCTTACACATTGAATATTTTTGAATTCTTTAAAGATCCGCTGAGGCTGAAAGTATATTTCCTTTTACAGTGTACACGAGTGAAAGAGAATGTCGAACGACAAACAAAAAGTCGAGGTGGTTTTACAAACTGGAAAAGATCACTTTGAAACATTGAAGATCCCTTTGTATCATAAACTCACCAGAAAATCAAATGTAATAGCCCTGTGAGCAACTATTACCTACCAATGCTTTGTCAATCTCTTTCAAACTCATCTCGATAAAAATGCATTTCACAACCTACCACCTCCCCCTTAAAGCGTAACAAAATTGTACGAAATCCCTCAAAAACATTCACACTCCGATACCCGGGCAATGTAGATCTACGATTTTGAAAGGCCCTTTAAAAATGTCTGAAAATTCCTCAAAAATTCCCCGACATCCTAAAGATCCCACCAGACCTTCAAAGTTCGACCACGGTTTCTCATAGATCCCGAAAAATGGACAAAAGTGCCTGAGAACCTGGCATACATCAGAGTGTCCAGAGCTCGTGTTCACCTGAGGCGCTTTCGGCGCTCAACGAGTCCTGGGAGGGCAGGCTGCGGTTGGCTCCCATCGTTGCCTTCCCCAGGGAAGCTGTCCTCGATCTCGAGTTCCTCGCAGGGATCAGGATCCCCAACGACAAAGCTGACGGGTTCGGCCATCCTGTCCAAGCCTCCGTCGCGACCTCGGTCCAGAAACTCTTCTTCCCCCGATCCTGGTGGACCAAGCTCCGGAGGCTGCTCGACCGCGCGGCAAGTGTTACCTTCAAAAGGAATCGCGCACAAATCATGAGACCACTCCTGGAGGAAGGATCTTCCCCTGTCTCCTTTCCCTCGGCGAGTCCTTTCTGCCGGTCTCCTCTATCTACCAGATTCTTCACCTTTTCTTTAACTTTTTTTCTTTTTTTTTTTCTCTCAGCCGAGTCTTGGATGTTTTAGCTTTATCATCGACTTTTCGGCCAACGAGATTTTAGCCGAGAGCAGGACTGATCTCCCTTGTTTTGCCTCTCCTGATTAGGTAGCGACAAGTCTCATGGAAAGCTCCTTCGATTATTAATAAAGCTCATGCTCCTCCGTGGGTGGGTCATGCGAGTTAGAATGCGAAGTCGGCACTGTTGCGGAAGGTGCTTTTAAGCGCAGAGAGGAGATCGAGATTAGCGAGGAAGATTGGTTAGTCGGTGCTCGTCGATGGAAGAATCCAGAGATAATGTAATCGCCCTGACCCGTACCTCCCTCCCCCTTCTCGGGAGTTAGTAAAAATTCTTCGACCCGCTCGCGCGGATTCGCGTGCTCGCTTATTTTTTCCGATCAATCGTCCGTGGTTTTCGTGGAATCAAGTAGAAGGGAATTGGAAATCGATTTTTTGCCCCATATCAATTTGCCGACGCCGTATCGATATCGACGAAGATTAGTACAAGAAGTGGCACAAAAGTCTCACGCGGTAATGTCCGAACGAGTTGACATAGGATAAAAATGAAATCAGCTTGGGGATTTCGGGAGATTTGTATCGTCATATCGAAATAGTATCGATTGAGGATTTTTAAAGCGTCTAATCACATTTAACATCACTGAAAGGAAATGCCCGATACGGAAGATATGAAAGAAGGATTAAGAAAAGGGCACACGACAAACACAGCGGCACATTATGCTAACATGCGTTACGTTAATATGCAAATTCTGGGACCTAACACCCAGCACCAAGGTAATGAATTAGTTAACCTCGCATAGAACTCCCGATGACGATGACCAAGCATGTACTTCTTAACCTTCGTTTAAAAAATCCAAAACCCGAATCAATAAAAGTCTCGAGTTCCTAATCGTACCTCTCCCATCGGTTTGACGTAACGATAAATAATAAATAATTAACCATGAACTAATACAATTATTTTACATGATTTTCCTAATGCGATAAAAGGGTAAAGAGAATTAAACGGGGGAATTAATTCAACGAAAATAATACCATCGATCAAAAGTGCTCAAAGTGGAAAATTGAAAAAAAAACCTGGAAATTATTTAAAACGAAGTGCGGGTGTAGAAATGTTAATATTAATTGCTTAACCCTCGATTAAGAAATAAACTCTCGAATGTAACGGGCCGTTTTTAAGAGGGCATGACACTGAGGTAATTAAAACCACTCGGAAGACCAGGCGTTGATGTGTACATTTAATTCAGTAATTGTTCGATTAGGATACGGACATCTGAATGGTTAAATATAACCGCACGACTATTGAGATCTCAAATAGAAGGCACTATCTAGTGTACTTTAATCGCTAGACAAAGAACGTGTGAGGTTGGCGAATCATCGCCTTGTTAGTTTCCGCCACGGGATACGATAATATTAATGTATTGATTATTTAATTAATACGAGAAGATAATAAAATCACGAAGATGCCATGTGGTCGATTCGTGAGGTTACACCACTTCCAACGTTTTATAACAGTTCCTCGGTTCACCAATTAACGAGACGTGATTAACAAAGCCACGAAGGTTAAAAATGAAAAATATTCTGCAAGAAATATCTCCCTCTTGAAGTCGTGCATTAACAAGATTACATGCAATGAGTAACACTTGTGCAGTAAAATGTAGGATTTCTAAACAAATGTATAAATGTGTAGAATGTATATAGCATGCAGTACCCTGGCAGACTGTACGAACAATTATATTAATAAATTAGCCTACGTATAGGTCGTTTAATTATATACCGAACAAAATTTAGACCAGTTCATGAAAGTGAAAAATAAAATGCTTACCTACTGAAATATTGTTATGAATTATGAATTACGAAGAGCATGACTGGCTCGAAATACTGACATCATAGAAATAGTGTCATTTACTAAACACTAACTATCACGCTAGAAAACATAATTATACTACCATCGTTCTTTAATAAGTGAATCTATTAACGACTATCATATGTTACCTTGTCATTTCCTTATTCACTCAAATCAACTCGGTGGATAAATATGATAAATACATGTTAGGACAATATAAATTTGTATACATTTACATTAGCTCGTAGTGTTAAATTTCGTTTCTGAAGGCTTTTTATGCAACATATTTTCGATCACTTTTTCTACACGACAGTGCATACTCTTGTCAAAATACTACGCAGTCTCCTATTTTGTTAACCAAAATAGTCGGCAATTACTGAAATCCATCGTTGTAAAAAAATAGTACACGATGAAGGCTAGGTGCATGATATGAATAAGTAAATGAAAATGAGCACACACGCGCAAACACAAAACTATGAGTTCGTCCTCGTGGGAGAGAACTGCCAAACATGATATAAATCGACCAAAATATTTGAGAATTCAAAAAAACTCCCTTTTTCCAGGACCGAAGGCTAATCATGAAAAATATATAAATATCTATAAATAAAGATAGACGACGAAACGAACGTGGACCGAGGATCGAGATCATCTAAAAGCCGCAAATCAAAGTAAAAGTTAGTTACCAAACCCCCCCCCCGCATGCCAGATAAAATAAGAATAAAGCAAAAACTAGCCAAAAACAATGAACCGTAAAATTCTTAACATAAATACCATCTGCGCCAAAACTAAAAATTAGCACAGAAATGGCCCAAGTGAACGGACAACGAATAGCAAAATAAAACTCAACATCTCCAACAGACATACCGTAGTTATCAAAATTCGTCTCCAAGGTCATGCCCCTAACACCGCGAACAAACAAAAACGAAACAACCCAGGACAAACACAAGAGACACTGTCCATGGCCTTAAGGATCGCAATTATGGGATTCACCAAAAAGCCGACTAAATCACCCCGAAAACAAAATAAAATCAAGCTGAACATCTCGTAACCCGCAATTACCTCGAGCACCCCCCTGACTGCATCCAGGCCCCAGGGGGGATGCAAAAACAAAATCAAAAACAAATAATAAAAAAAAAAACACCAACAAGTACCGAATAATTACCCCACATTCCATCTACCAGGAAACGCGAAAACGCCCATAAAAAAAAAGAAAAGAAAAGAAAAAAAAAAAGAAAGGCGAACAAAAGGCAAGAACCCTTATCGGTATAACGTCCGGCGAGCAAAACCACACACCTGTCCTCGTCCGGAACACGCGCGAAGGCGGACGGAAGTATAATAGAAAGGTGAGAAAAAAAAGAAGCAAGAGGGCGGGAGTACCGAGGATCGCGTCCATCAGCGTCCGGATCATGCCGAGGGGCCGCGGGTCCCCTCGTCCCGAGGGAGCCGGGCCTTACCTTAAGGCTCTCTTTTTTCGGTCGCGATCGCCGGGTGCGTTCCTCGTTGCCGAGCAAGCGGACCGGCCACGGCTAACTGGCCGCGAGTATGGGCGAGCGGCCGCTACTGCCCGGGGGACGACGGGGAAAAATCGCCGCGACGCTCGGCGACGCCTCGAATCGGCGAGTGGCGTCGTCCCCGGATGACCGGACGCCGGTTCAGGGGTCGCGAGGTGAATCGCCGGTTTTCTTTATACGCGTATCGCGAAGCAGAGTCCGTTTCGCCGCCACCGATTTTAGTCCTTCGCGCTCGAGGTTTCTTTCGCCTGGACGACCTAGCAACTTTAGACGATTTTCCACACACTTGGCGAATCTCAACCAGTTAAATTTAAAATGCTTTAACATACAAATTAACGTACTAAACTTGTTATCTCTTAATATCTCATGTATCCATACATGTGAAAGAAGAGAATTTTTTAAACATTAAGGACTGTATCGTTGCTCTGCGTGGTATTTTGTAAAACAATCGCCGAGATGCATCCTCCGCTCGTCAGGGCAATTGTTGCAGTGATATATGTTGTTTGATGTTCTTCGCTGGAATACCGGTTAACACTTTACCGAACGGCGAATTTCGAAGTAAAGGGCGATCACGGGTATCGCAAAACCGATTAACTCTTTAACTTGTGCGCTCGAGTTAATTCGAGCGCGCTAAACAGGCCAAACTGTGCACATTCGAGATAATTCGAGCGGCGTTGTATATTATGTTAGTATAATTTTTCACACTCGAATATAATCGAGAATTTCATTTTTTTGCCAAGACAATGTTCTAGTGCTTTTTACATAAAATAAAATTTATTTTTTTTTACCGGTTTTTTTTTTTAAACTGTGCGTTAAGGGGTTAATAGGCTTCCGGTCAGTAAAGTGTTAAGGACTACTCGGTTAAAGGGATGTGAAAGTGGCAGCTTAAGAGTCAATCGTTCATGAAACTTTTTTACGAATTGAGTGTACCAATTCGTTCTCGCTTAAATTCCACCACGTGAATAAAGAGGACATAAGGTAGGTCCTCGCGAAATTTCATTTGTTATTAAAATTGTTGAAAATGGCTATAAACAAATTATGTTAAAATTGAAATTCCATGGGTTTCAGAACCTTCCTTATAGCCTCCATATTCCCATTGTTAAGTTTGAGCCGATGCGATACACTCGGTTCGGAGAAAAGCTTAATAAACGATACCTCTTTCACGCCACTTTCACATCACCTTAAGGACTACTCTGCCGTCTTCTGTTATTCAAGGATCAGTATACACTTTTTCGAATTAACGATGAAAAATTGGTGGAAATTCTTTCCTAATTCGAGAGCCAGGATTTTCATTAACCAATTAAGAACACGAGATACGTTTATCCGTCCTCAATTGCCGATCCCATACGATTAAAAGCCTTTCGGCATTATCTCCTAAATCAAGGAGGAGAATTTCTGCTGACAAGATAATGATAAAAGAGAAGAGAGACGTTAGTTCAAGCCGGTTCGCTGACCCGGACGATTAAAAGACCGGCGATATTGCCAGAAGGAAAAATCGTGCACCGCACGCGTTGGTCGCGTGACGGATGGCCTGTTAAATTGTCGACTTGCGGAATTATCATTAGCGCATTAGTACCGATTATGCGTATCTATAAAAACAAAGGGAAAACTGACAGCGAAACGATCCGAGTAGAGATCATAATGGAAGAAAAGTGGAATTAATATTTCCACGACGAATAACTCTAAAATGATTCTGAAATACTTTTTTTTTTTTCTTTATAAATGATAATTCTAAGCGCGAACTAAAGAAAACGGAAGTTACACGAATCATTTAAAGTCGTAAGGCAGAATGAAAATTACTTTCCTCCGCTTGAATGGAAAATTAATATGCTATTCGTAAGAATAAATAAGGACGCAGGAAGGAATCCGTCTAACCGTTCTTGATTCCAAGATGACGAACGGTGGCACCTCCAAACTTGCACATTTCGGTTAATTTCGACAAGTTGTCATTCTGGTGTATCACTTTTAGCACTCCTTGCTTGGAAAATTTTGCTCCAGCTCCTTTTGCGTACATGATAACTGATCGGAATTCGATACGGTTATGAGAATCATTGCGAGAGAAGCCAGAGGTAACCTCGTGGTGATTAGTTTACAAGTATGTAAACAAACGCGTACAGCCTCGTTAATTCGGCAGTCCTCGGCAATACCGAACTCGAATAACAGACCCTTACCCTCTAAATCCTGCTTCAACTGATTCGCAATATTGAAATCTTTGGTGTACAAATAATTTTCGAAATTAGCGAGCACACCTTGGAATTAATCTTGTCATTCCCACAAGCGCAAAAAGGTGTTATATCAATCTGGCATTCGGAGCGTTGTTTAAAAATCTACTATTAAAGATCTATAACACGTATATAAAATACGCGGATAAGCGACTAAATTAGCAAACGTCTTACAAACGTTCCGAACGTAAGGAAATCGTTCGCAATCGTTCCTTATATACTTTTAATAAATGTACAAATAATCCATTAAAATACACATTGCTCCATGACCAAGGGACAAGCGCATCGAAAGCCTAACACACAGGCTCGACATTTCTCACAACACACATATGCAATATAGAAGAAAAAAAAACGGGCGTAATTAACGTTTATTTTTTACGCCTACACATGTCCACCATATTTACTTATATAAAACGTGCATTCCACTATTCTGAGTACTCTGGTTAACTAAATTCTCTCATAATCACGCGAGTGATTGAATGCACCGAAAATCGGAAGATTTCGGTGAGGTTGAATGAAATATCAAGTACTCGGCACGGTTTAGGGTACAAAGGAGTAATTGGGGAAGTTAATGAAGTAATGTCGAGGTATTGTTACAGAACTAACGACGCATGGACTGGCCGTGACTTTGACGTACAGGTCAGTGGTCATGATTCAGTAGTATTCCTTATTTACGAGGCTCTCCTCGCAGACGACATCCAATGAAACTTGCCCTCGTGGTGGTTAAAGCGACGAACCTACGTAATGCCATGGCGATTACGCAAGCATTTGCGTGCCTTTCGGGATTTCGATTGATAAGCGACATCGCCAGTTCCATATCAAATCGCGGAGCCTGTCATTGTGCGACATGCGACGATCGCCCGTAACCCATGGACGTAAGACATGTCAAACAGAATAAGGAGACATACGCCTCTGGTACGTTCCACAGAAAATGGTCCAAAAATGGGAACGGAAAAATTAAAGCGACCCAAGCGAAGTGAAATATTAAAAAATGCACATCACTGTATTAAATGGACCAATCGGTTTCGTTCATAGCTTAAAAAAACGCAGAAAAATCGCCCACTCTCGGTGGCCTTATTAAAGTTGACTTTACTCATTCAAGAGGTTAAACAAACGACATTCATTGTCCAATTTGACACGCCAGGCTGAACATCGTAGATAATGACGAGGTCTGAGTTTCGCGCCTCTATATATATATATATATATTTGGCGCGAAACTCTACCAAGTTTCTTAATACAAGGATTCCGGATTTTCCCTGACATAACAATGCTAGCGCTACAAGGGGCCTAACAAATGTCGAAATCCATATCCGGGACTGATATTAAAAAGAAAACATACAGTACCACGAGGCAAGCAAATGTTGCACTTCGGACCAGGGTCTTATTAATCATTCTGACGTCTCCGAAATTTCTTAACTTTCTCCGTAATCTGCGATAAATATTATCGACCGTATTTAACCGAGGGTGGAGAATTCTCCTTCATACAAATAGCATTATTTAATTTTCATTCCATACTTCCCACGCCATTACGACTTCAAAAAGGCCATTTTCTGCAATTAATCGAAAAAAGATAAATGTTCCCAAGTATTCGTATGCCGATGGTGTTATTTCTAGGGTTCATTTTTAACTTCAAATATTCTAAGGTACAATTGTAATTTCAGTAATTTCCCATATAAATTTTATTACCGACATCTTACGCATTGAAAAGCCTGAACGATTAGGTCCAATACATCTGCATTTCTTCATTGAAATCAGTCTTCCACGTCTTTTCCGTTTTCTTGTTTTGATTCCGATTTCGTAGGGATCTATATAGTTTAATCTGTACAGTGTATCAATACATCACTGACCGCAGCGAATCCGACAGTGGCGGATAAAAAAATCAAGGTCTGCGCATGCCCTTGAAGATCCGCCGATTGCGTAGCTTTCGGCCTTTTCTGTGGCCTAAACCGCAGGTTGCTCGTTAAAGGAACACTCACACATGTGGGGTGAATATCAAGGCCATCGCGACTACCGCGCCACCCATTCGTGAGTTGAAGATCGCGTGGTTGGTATTATTTAATAACCGTGCGAATCCCGTCCACCAATGGCAGCGTATTTTCCCGGAGCACGTGTTCGCATTGTTGATAACTCTATCGGTAAGGTCGAAGATCTTTGTACGCGCCTTCACGCATTAAGACATTTTTCGCATCTCCAGAAGGTAGACGTATCGAGCAAAAAAAAATCCCTGGACCTACACTTACCCCCAAAAATATAAAATTATGTTACGTTATCGATATCACGAGAGACTACTGTTCAAGAGTAATGGGGAGAAGTTACGTTCGTTATATTTTCATTTGACTCTAAAATAATTAAGCTCTTTAATCGATATCACGATATTCAATCGTTAGAATAGTGGGAGGATGTATGATATTTATTATACAGAGTGTTTCAAAAAGATCAACCAAGATTTCAATACACTTTTCACTGCAAATCGTATCCACCCATTTGCAACAATCTGTACTTTCATTCGACTCCAAAACGCGGCTTGGGTTTTAGATCAGTTTCTTTTTCTTGTCTTTCAATCTAGAGTTTTCACGTGATGTTTTTGCATATTTGTTAATATAAATAAAAAATTTTGGTCAAGCGCACGCCTCGGGTCATTGTGTTGCGGTTTTTCTTTTGTAATCATTAGTACATGTATGTTGTCGTTTGTCCCGGTGAAAGTTGAACTCGATTGGATTAAAAGTTGTTCATTAGTGGTTCATTAGCTTGAGTTCATTAGCTTGAAAGAAAGCCGGATTAAGCACGTGTCTTAAGAGGGGCGTCGTCCTGATAAGTATGTTGTATTACACGCAAAAAAAAAAACGATATACTTTGTAATTATTCCTTAAAATCTGTATTCTTTCGTGTTTTTATGGTCTTCGTCCAGGGGTTGATGACATATTAATTACAGCTCCCACGCAACACATGCACCCCGACATTACTAAGAAATAATTAGTACGTGCTCCACTGGATGCAATGTTAGAATTCCTCACATTAAATTTAATCCACTTATTCTTTAAACGATTCACTCTCCACCCCGTGCGATTATTAACCCTTTGAGGACCCTGAAGTTCAGCGTCATCTCGATATTAAAAAGAAATTATAATTTCTTACGGCATCGTACCTTCTTATCACATGTACTCTCTAATCTCAGCACATCTATGATAACAGTGACATCAAAGAGTAACATCAACTTACCACAGAAATTCTGTCCTCTACGTACAGGTACAGAGAGAAATCTTAATATAATCATATAAATTGAAAATGAAAAAGTTATGTTAGAAAATATATTTCGATGATACCCAAAAATGTCTTATCTTATATGATATGAGATCGGTGTATGTATTTATAATATAATGCCTTAGATAGTATGGAGTGCAATGATTAGAATACCAAAAAATGTTTATATACGTCTTAACTAATCAGGGAATTATGGTGAGTTTCCTATTTCTTTAGGTAATTATCCAAATTACCTAGTTATTTCTGGAACAACCTAGGAATATTAGCTGGGAATTGAAAGGGTTTTTTTTTTTTTTAATTACGTTCTTTCAACATAACTTTACACCGGGTCATCGTTTCAAACTGCTTTCTGTGGACTAGTCTTAAACGTGTTCATTTATGTGTTACATGTTCGTTTGCGTGTTACGCATTCGTTTGTGCGTGAATATGTTACTACCGGAAGCACGGTACGAGCCACGACGCCACAGGGTTGTATTTAGGAAACCGAGGCCACTTCCTCCCATTAAAAACATTTTTTTACCACTTATTATAATATACGTTCCTGACGACAGACAGCCATGCACGATATTTCGCACAAAACGAGTAAACAACGTTGATATCACGCATTAGGTAGCATCGATAAGCACTATATTTCCAGTAAAACGTTATAAACAAGCTGTATCTGCCGTTATTAAAAAACGACCGACCACTCCATTGGGCAAGGTCCATTTCGAGAAAAATTTCCCGTCGATTACCTTCATTCTCGGTAACTGCAAAACATTACCCCTCTTTAAAGGGTTTCATTGTAATTATTTTTTATTCAGTGTATAAATAGAAGCGAGTTCCCTTTAGTATTCTCATACCCAAAAATCGATGAATTCATAACAAGGACCATTTTTTTAAGAGCAAATCCTTCCGTATCTCGTTCTAAAAAAAATGCTACTCTTTCTCGCATTCAACAATACTCAACATTGAAGACTGACGTTAAGGACAAAAAATAAATTTTACCATTCGTCTACAAGTGCGGCTCCATATTTTGATAACCCATTTGATTAAAATTCTCTCTTTTATACATTTCAAAAGAGGAGGAACCTTCAGTTAAAATCCATTATTTGTTGAAGAAATATTTTAGACGTGAATTTGAATGCGGTTCACCAAGCGTATGGCTGTTGATACTAAACATACCGATTCTATTTTCGATACTTTATAATCCCTGCGAGTCGCCGTAAAAATAAATAATAAAAAAATAAAATAAAAAAACAGAAGAATGGAATAATTTTATTTTAGGGTCGGGCCCCAAAGTGGTACGTCGTACTTCGGCCCTGGACTCCGGGCTCCACGTTTATTCACGGTGCAATCAACGTATAGTAGCTGAATTCTGAATGAACGCCTTGATTTGTGTCTGATTCGAACAGGAGCGCTCTCGTAGGGCGATCGCTTCGACTGAAAGGAATTTAACGATGTTTGGCACGAGTTGGGTCCCGTCCTGTCTCGAGGCACGGCAAACTAGCGAATTAACGCTACTAAAAGCAAACGATAGACAATGTAGTGGATTCCCGCGTGCCTTCGGCGAGCTAGAGGCCGAATCGCTCTGAGCGATAGCGCGACGAATGCAACTATGACACTATTACAGTACGGAGTACTAAGAGCGATCACATGAGGGGCAAATTCATCAATGGTTTATAAAGAATCATTTGATACGTCGAGAATTGGGAATTGAATATTACGGTTTATTTTCAAAGCTTCATTTGTACTCAATTGAGATGAGAAACGGCCTTTGTAGTAATTTTCCGTGAATTAAAAATTTTTGCCAATTTCGTCGATACTTTATAACCAATACACGCCCTTGCTTTCAAGTGCACGGCAAACATTTGTCTGGTGTTAACTAATATTTTAATCGTTTTCCGCACTTCCGGCGGGCTAGATTGGAGAAAGAAAATAAGCGTGAGAAATGTAAGCACCGAATAAAGGAAAGATTCCCAGAAAGTGGGTATCATTCGATCTCAATCGACCAGTGAAATTGAAAAATAATAGGAGTCAGTAGCGGTTAAAATCGTATATCTTTCATTTAATCGTATCAAACAGCAGTGCCGGGCATTGGAAAAAATTTAATCGCATAAATATTCCCCCACTTTATTGCAAATGTTTCCACGGGCACTCCGCTTTAATTCCAGATTTCCGAGGGTCTTTTGTCAGTCGTAGGGAAGACGTAAACGATTGAAAACTCCTGTATGAGGGCTTAGAGACGCCTAATTCAATTTAGACTCCTTAGACCTCGTGCACAAGGTTTCAGGAGTTCATTCGTATTTCCGGTATGTTAATTACGAGGATAAACGTGAGTAGTTACGAGAGCGCTCTTAAATGCGACCGACTGCAATAGAAAATATTGAAGCGAAAGATCTCGCTAATTCTTAACCTTTATAGATTTTCACGAGTAGCAATCGAAAGAATCGGGCGGCACGCTGATTGGCTGTCTGCCGAGTCAGGCGACTCGTTCGCGTCGCTGATTGGTCGACGCGGGGCGTGTGGTGTTTCCAAGGAGCGCGCGTCATCATCGACGTTGAACCGCGACCGCTGGGACGTTTCGCCGTGGATTATGACATAAAAGCGGAGAAATGATGGCCGGGCCTCGCGGTCCCGACTTAGCCGCCTCGAGAATGCGTCGGGGCTCGCGCGAATAACGGGGACACTTACCGGTGACGAATCTTGCGCGGCGGCGCCGCCGCCGCACGTTCCTCTGCGAGGTTAGGTTCACCTTTCTCCTCGTCTCCTGTCATTCGAGTGCCTTGTGGTTAAGCACTCTCGAAATAAACCTCCAAGCTCTGGCAGCTGCCGCGCCGATCGAAGGGCTTGACCTGTCCTTCCCGATAACGAGCTAGCCGGTCGCGTTCGCCATTAACGGGCGATTTTTGCTCCTGTTGACGCGAGCCTCTTCTCCACTCTGGAGTACGTCGCCGTTTATTTACCGATTCCCTTCTAGGCATCTTTCGCGCCCCTGATTGGCCTTTCCGCCGCGAAGGTAAGCTGCCTTACCGACGGGGCGGGAAGGTTTGAGATTGGGGCGTTCTCCGCGAGAGGGCACTGCCGCGCGGGTTCGGATCTCTCGGTCGCAAGGTAGTCCGATGGTGTACCCTTGTCAGGCCTACTGGGAGACCGTGCTGTCTCTCTTGCTCTCTTCCGTTCCATTTTTTCTCTTATGTGCGTGACGGAGAAGCTTCGAGGCGGAAGAAACACGAGTCTCTCGATTACCCCCTGACCTCACCCCTGTACTCGAATGATTACCCGACCACGTTCTTATTGATCTCGACCAAGGGAACTGTCATGGCGGCAGTCTACGAAACAAAAATTTTGAATTCGTGTTCTAGTAGTATTTTCTAAAATACTGTTATTCCTTCGTTGTTCTTATTCGGGATAAGGTAGGCTCGCCAAATATTGTGTTGTCAAGATTTATTATTTTACTATGTCATGCATGATATAGAGGAAGAATTGACTGGTTAAGGGGGATGGTAATATTAAGAACATAGCAACAATTGGCGTATCCATGTTAAGTTGAAATATATAAAGAAATGCCACGAATTTTGTTTATGATAGGAAGGATCCTTTTTCCTTTACGAGCTGTGTATACCTTATTTGTACTTAATGTTTCTCTTACCAATTTGTAATTCATTAAAATAATCTGATTTTTCACCAACTTTCAATTTTTTGTTCTATTCAACCAACTATACAATTATGGAATAAGAGAATTCCTTAATTGCACTCAAATTTGATTATCAATCGAGATACATGGCATGATTTGTAGATATATATTTCTATCGAGCCGAAATAACGACGAGATTGTGGATTTACATTTGCCATTTGTTATCTGCACTGAACAGATCTTCGATAACGATCAACGATTTCGATTACAGATTATAATGAGTGGCAATAAAAGTAGCAGAGATAAAGACACGCGTAGAGATATATCCCATGAAGAACCAAATGATGATTTCGTGTTAGAAGGAAGCATATTGGCCGATGCGGTGTCTAGGGTAATAATTACTACTTTACGTAAATAACATGACGTAAATGAAAAATGATGTTAACGAGGGCAGAATTCAAGTTCATGTCATAAAGCTCAACGGTTTTGTTTAAGAGAAAATAGTTACGTCATTTTTTGACTGCGCTTTTTGGCGCTACGTCATATTTTATCACGGCATTTTACTTTTTTCAGATATTAACTTATTTTCTGGAGCCACAAATAGCACCGAAATTTACCAAGACTATAAAACACTTTCTTCTTGACATAAGGCTGAGAAAAGAACAGAATTCTTATTCCATTCAAGTAACAAACCGTGGACCGACGAATATTGATATTCAGAACCTTTTAAGATTTACTTTCGATGACATTATTTCTGCAGGATTAATTTCTGGGAACTTAATCGTTGCAGATGTATTTAGCAGGGGTGGGGCTGGCCAGCAAGAAATAATTCACGAAGCAAAGCTTGCACAAAAGACAATACTAATTCATGACAATGTCTCCGTTAAAAAAGTACCCAAGTTTCCATACCTGAAGGAATATTTGGCGATTAAGTTAAAGGTGATATACGAACAATGACGTTCATCTGTTTCTCTTGCTTACTTTTTTCTAATACCCGATATGGGAAATAAGTACAATGTTAAAAGAATCTCATTACGTGTTCACAGTGCAAATTACTTTCCACCGATTTAACGACGTTTAAAGAATCGCTGATTCAAGAAATTGTCCTGCTACAAACAACTCACACCAACGTGAAATTTATGTTCTATCTCGATGACGAGATACTTTACAATAATTACATCAAGCTGGACGACGATTATAAAAACTGTAAATTGTTGAGTTCGGCCCTCGTCGCGGTCATACAGCAAAGCGTAAACACTACGTTTAGAGATAATTGTCTGAGGTTATTGCAAGTCGCCAATTCTTACAGCGCTCAAGAAGCGATTATGAGTAGAATATTACCAATGATTCACGGGAATTATACGTTTGTTGAAGAAAGTTCCCCGATTACTGAAAACGAAAATACCCCAGGAACGTCCAGTGGTGAGCATTAATCTCAAAAAACGGTTTCGCACGATATCAAGTACAATGCTAGCCCGCAAAACATCCTTCTAAACAATAACTCAACGTTGCCCCTCGTAACTCGGATTCACACATACGTACAAATTTTCAGAATACCGCAGAAAACAATGTTAAAGATGAAAATGGTGTACCAAAGTTCACAATAACAGGTAAATAAATATATTTTCAATATCCGAAACATATACTCATTGCGCAATAATATACATAATTTCCAATGATTCGACCAAAACCTTAAGGTGAAGTGAAACACGTCGAAGAACTTGATCGACGTCGATAAATAAGATTTTTCAAAATGCCTACGTTCGTTTTTATATTAACAGCTGTATCTAATTAGATTGGGTATTGTACCAAATGGCATACTCCACCTGTCGTTTTCATACAATAATTATAAAGAAATCGAAGTAAAACTCCAGAAATCCTCTGGATTTATGCTTTCTCGGGCCCTAATTGACTGCAGAGGGACCCCCTGCGCCATTTGTGATTTCCAGGTCAATTAAATTTTCACTCCCAGACGTCGTACTATCATCGTTTTAGCATAGAAGCGCATACAACACTTTTTTGCCCTTATCCCGTTCAAATGCGAGTTTATCGACTACCAGAGTGTTCTAAATTGTCGTAAAATTGTCCTGACCCTTTCGGTTCTCATATCGGAGCCTTCGTTAATTGTATATCGATCGAAATATGAGAGCTCGACGCCATTTTGGTTCTGGTCTGGGCTGAGTTAAAAAATGTTTTCCAAAAATCCAAATATGGAATGTGTCAGGACAATTCTTATATGATCAGGAGTGATGTGTCAAAGTTTCGGATAGTTTGGTCTGATATCCTTAAAAAAAAGTGTTGTGTTCGAATCGACTGATTTGAAGAGGGTTTCACTTCACCTTAATGGTTTGTCTCGTGCGGAATGAAAAATCTTGTTTCGTCCGCAGCGTACGCAAAGTCGCGTTCAAATTTTCCCGCGCAGCTGCGCAGTAGCGGCAGTAGGCGGCGGGCCGTCGTGCGCAGTGGTCGATGCGCGGCGTCCCCGGGCCGCTCGGTTTTTTCCCCGTCAGTCGCGCAACCGAAACAGGTCAGGTTGGGCAGGTCGTCTGACAGCGCATCTCGCTCGCGGCGTCGCTGGTGGCCGCTGCGCGCTCCCGAGTACGAGGGTACTCACCCGGCGCGATTCTCGCGCGTCCCGCGGGCGAAGGTGTCGGAGACGCGAGTGGCGGCGCGATGCGCGGCGAGACCTCGCGACGCCGAGGGGCCGCCCATCCGAGGTCGCGGGAGTTTCGGTAAGGACGAGCCCGGAAGACGTCTCCAGGACGTTCCCGGCAAATGTGCGGCCCTCGCCCGACTCGGCCGGCCAGTCGTTCTCAACCGGGGAGCGGCGATCGCAGACAAGTAGGTAACCTCTAACGCGTTGCTTATCCACACCTCGCGAGCATTCGCATCTACGAGTCGTTACGTTATCCCAGGTTATCCCATGTTATTCTAGGGGTGCAGCCGATGCGCGCCGAATTGATAACTCGGTCAGGACGACCGGGTCGCTTCGGCACGCACGGGTCACGGCTCTCTCCGCGCTCTTTTCCTGCAACGACGTCCTTATTTGCCCTGGCGAATGCGAAACACGAGCCGAATAAAAATAAGGTGTCGCGCTTCCGGCGGCCGAGCGCGCGCCCAGGTGTGTTTTGCATGGCTAGACGCGGTGCGCACTGCCCCCCGAGAGGTCGCCGCGGACCTGGCCACGGTAATCGTAATGGCGGAGCCGGAGATAAGGATGCGCCCTGCCGTAACGATGTCGCAAGTCGGACCTATCGGCGTAGACGTGACGCAATTACGATTAATTACGGTCTGGGGCGCACCGACCTCCGGAGATCGGATTTTTCATTAGGAGCGCCGCCGGAAGTCGGGATTTATTCATATCGATCCGACCCGATCGACTGGATCTAATCGGCCGACCGCGCGCGGCAAACCTGCGATTTGTTAATTGGAGGAAAGTTGCGAGGGTAACGAACTTAACGAGCCAGTCCGTTAAGGTGACCCCACCTGCATTCGCTTCTCCTACGTCAAACCGATATTGTTGTACGCGAGATTAACATACAATCGAGGGAGGCTGAGTGGCCTTGAATCTTAATAATAAATGCCACCGATGTGGCACGCGGTTATGAAAGGATACCTTTCAGTGATGGGACACTTGTCATGTGCTGTTACTCGAGAATAGTTGCGGTAACAACTGGATTAGGATGAATGTTTCCTGGGTAATCGTTGTATCATGTGGTACCGGGAGAAAGAGTTACTCTTTCTGGAGAGAAGTGAAATTCTTCGATCGAATCGATCTTTATTGACTGCGGTTGACAAAATAAAATCGAATGAAATTAAGGCGGATTATTAACGACACTCAATTTTCTTAAATTCAACTTCACCAAATCTGATTCGTTAACGTTCTAGGTTCTGGGCATAAACGTGTTAGAAAGTTAATTCACCTCGAAGGATTGAAATACTCGGAATGGATTAATAATATTCTTGAACAAACTGGAAATTAATGGAAAATTATCGGTATGTTGGGTGCTTTTTCTTTCCAACGTCCAATGGTTACCGGTGAACTCGTTCTTGTATCAGCTTGAAAGAATCTTTATTCGGGATTAATAATTTTTTATATCAAGTACTAGGTGATTTGAGTTCGACACGACATTCCATTCAAAATGTGATACAACTTTCAGTAACGCTTTCGATATGTCAGACCAATTATGCGCGTGAAATTCTTCTCGCAAGATCACTTCCATTTCATATCAACTTGCCGCCATTTGGGCTGCAACAACGATGATTATTACAAAATGAATTTTTCCGGAGCCAAGAAATTTCTTCAAGAAGAAACGTTTATGCTGTCGCGAGTATATTCTTCACTCGGTGTTTCTGTAACTAGGCCCCGTGTAATGATAATCTTTAACGCATATCTTAACGATCGTCAGTTAATACTATTTATTGGTACACCATAATTTAACGGTGGAACCGTTGAAACGAATTCCTGTACGTTCGCGCAAAGAAAGATATAAAACGACGTGAATGGAACTTTCTCTGTAATGTTCTTTTTTTTTTACCAATCTTTACGATTACAATACAGCAGGATCGAACGAGAGGGTACAATTGTAATAGCGTAATGCCGGGTCCATAAAATCTTGGGAAATATATTGCAAATTTCACGTTTAGACGGATTTAGCGATAAATCCGCGCAATTGGCCGTAAAACACGCGTGCCCGTTTCACCGGGGGAAAAAAAAAAGTATTCCTTTTATTAGGATTTTATTGGCACCGATTGGCCACAATGGGCCTTTTTAGTATTTGCGAATCGCCCGAAGGCGGCTCTTGAATTGGCCCGACTGTTTCGAGATGATTTCTCGGAGAACTCGGTTGAAAAACGGCATGATCCCGTGCATCCAACAACCATCGAATTTAATTCGGGTACATTTTGCATTTCCTACGTCACATTTTGCCTCTCGGCTTCATTTTAGATGAGCACCGAGCTCCCGCGTTCAAATCGACTCCCTCGAATGTTTTCATCTTCGAGTTTTTTGGCCTCCGGAAAAAGAAGAAGCAGGATTATTTAAGCCACTCTGCCACCGAGAAACCCGGCTTTAAAACTTGCGCCAGGACTAGGAGAGGAAATAAACTTCCCCTCCGTGTTTGAACCCGTCCTTAATTTATGCACGAAGCACCCACCACGCGTGCATTTCAATGCTCGAGTCCGCTAGTAACGCTTCGCGTTTTTCATACTTCTTATTACAAAACGCGACTGTGACAGTTGCGCTTTTAATTTTCGGCGCTTCTCGGCTCGACAGGGAATAAAGCATTTGCACAACTTCGTCGTTGAAATGGGTGGCATAAAACTTCAAATGGCGCTCGGGAAGAGAACTTCCCCTCGATAACTTAAATCCACCCTTAATTTATGTACGAGGCACCCCATTTCAATGTCCCGATAGTGGGCGATGTTCCTAAGGCTTTTTATTACGAAATATCCCCGGACTCTTTATTGTAAGAAATATGGATCTTTTATTTTCATAATTTTTCGAGCCGAGGAGGGATGCGTAATGCACGGCTCGTCAAAAACTATTCCCAAGACCTGAAAACAACTTATATTATATCCATAAAAATCAGAGGCTATAACATATAAATATAAATTATTTAGGATAATATAAGGAGATAGTGATTCATTTTTAGTTAAAAAAAAAAATACTTGTAAGTGCTGAGATACGGTCGTAGGTTCCTTTCATTATGCTAAAGATTATGTGATTATAGGTTTATGCACAACTTCGATTTCAGATATGCGCAATTATTTGCGAGGAGGGTATTATTTGTTGTACCACGTTGTAATCGGGAAAGAGTAGATTTAAAACTTCCATCGGAACCTGCAGCGGAAATAAACATCCCCTTCGTGTTTGAACTCGCCCTTAATGTGTACATCAAGTACTGAACATGCGTTCACTTCACTGTCGGCCGTGATAGCGGTGGTTTTATAGAATTTCTTTTTCTTTTCTTTTCTTTTTTTTAATTGCGAAACATATCCCCGGCGACACTTTCGTAATTTTCTTCGTTTCCAGCGCTTTTCCCTTCATTCTCCGCCACGCCTCGCCGTCTACGGGCTTTCGATTTCATTAATTACTGCGCACCACTTCGCAGGAAATTGCTATTTAAACGCGTGATATCCGTCCTTCGGTATAATCGGTACGTAGAGGACGTCGTCGACATTAATTTCTACGGGGACTTTCTATTAGAAATTTTGCGGGGGGAGAGAATAAAAAAAAATGTCCATAGAAAGTAATGAGGAACGTGAAGGGATTCCGCGGAACGAACGAGCGGTTGTTTTTTTTTTTCTTGTTTTTATTTACTTCGCGCGTTTAAATGTTCTCCGCGTCCGTCAATGAAATTTTCTCCATCGATCAGGACGCGTTACGGTGATTGAAGACAGACATTCATTTTCTGCCCACCGTGGAAAATCTGTCGTAACGTTTTTAGATTCCGTGTTAATGTTGGAGATATTTATTCATCATTTATTGAGTACAAGGCGTACGAGGAGGTAGAACGGTTAGGTTAGTTTGGGCAGATGTAGCTGAAATGTTTACATACCGAATTTCTGAAGTTCGGTCTTGCTCGATTCCACCCCGTGTCGAATAATAAGCGTGATAAAAGGTATCCCAAGATGGACCTACATTTCCATATTACCTTTGTCGCCAAGGTGAGGCGGCGTCCTCGCTTTCGACCAATTCAGAGGAGTGGTCCCAGTCGCAGCTGTATCGAACGAATTTTTATACGATTCAGGGTCATCGATCAGCACCGATAAAAAGGCAAAACTGAGTTCTTCGGGTCGTTCCGCGGCTCAGAGCATTTTTGCGAAATTTCTATCTCTTCATTTGTGCACCCCGAGTGCATGTCCTTACCGTTGTCTCCATTCGTTACGAAACGGTGCAGAGTATTTTATACATATAATATTTAAGTCCAAACGTGAATTACGTCCGACATATTCTTGCCTAAATTATTCCCTTGACTCGTAGACATTTCCTGGTTTCACTTTAGATTCCCTAAGGGTATCGCAATTCATTTTTTTTTTTTTTATATATATAAACCATTTAATCGGGCACTGTTTAGGCGAAATTTTTACTTTTTCGTCAACGCGATCGGGTTAATAAATAGACCTACGTTTGTACCGTCTCTTTATCCGCAGATCGCTAATACTTGTTTAATTTGACGTTTCCATTATACGTCCATTTCGATATTTCTTTTTCCCATTAAAATGTATCTCTTCGATGCGGTTGCATTAATCACCATTCTTGATTCCTCGTGCAGCCCCTCCTGTTAAGTAATGCCGAGAAGTACGGATGCATCTAAGTACAGATACCAGTTGCAATGATAATTACGTCTTACTTAAATTTCACCTCGATCGGTAGATATTCACTGCATTAGTTTCACTTTAGAATTCCAAAGGGCATCGCTGCTCGTCCTTTCCAAGCCATTTAATTAGACACTATTTAGGCGAAATTTCTACTTTCTCATCTGTCCCTGCCCCCACTACTCGTTATCTACGAGTCCCTCTCTTCCCCTCATTCCTTCTGAGCATCGCCGAGGCTTAAATATATCTCAGTATTGACTTCGGCTCCGTTGACGATATATCGTCACCGATATATCGTCCCATAATCCGCAGACGGCTCGTTTCATTTCGGATCTCCGAGAGCTGTTGGAGCTCACTTTTTAGTCAGAGGGATCGTGCCCGACATATTATGGCTTTCCTCGCGTTAAAAACGAGCGTAAGTACGTGCCCGCGCATCGCCGTGTGAACCGATGTCTCAATTGGTTCTTCAGAAAGCAATTACTCCGTGCTACAATTACGTAACCACGTTCAATGAGCCACGTGTACGAGGCTCGCGAGTGGGCGTCGTCGAATTACCGGGTGGACGGCTCGACGGATCGATTTTCTTTTTTTTTTTCTTTCTTTTTCTTTTTGTTGCGATTTTCCACCAAAAACCTTCGCCACATTTGGCGAACTGAAATCTTCCGCCCAGCCGTTCTGGATATTAATTCACCACTTTTTTCATCTGAGCGCGAAGTGTCGCCGAATGGAATCCACTTTTCCACCCGAGCCATTTCCGCCGAATTACCCTTCGCATCCGAACGAACGAAATTCCAGGAGGAAATGACTTTCTCGCGGGTACTTATCCATTGGAAAAGATGGGGATTGCATTATCTTCAATCGAGAGCAATTTCTCCCTCGGGGATGTTCCCTGTCTGGCTTCGGATATTTTACAGTCGGAGAAAAACTTTTCCTTCCCCGAAAAGTCAGTGAGGAAAAATCGCTGCGCGGGCTCCACATATGATGGAAGTGAATGTTCTAAGTTAAAATGAATTATTAGATGTTATTAATTATTCTTAACTCGCCGTTCACACGAAATGCTTCGGCCTGTGTTCATTATTCTGGGCATAATTATTCTTATTTCATATTTCTACCTTGTTCACTTTAAGTGTCAATTGACTAGGTGAATAACGTGCCAACGCTAACGAGAGCCTTTATACAAATTGTTTGATACTACCTCGTAAACATGAATATGAATAATAATGAACTGTAGTATAAAATGTATGCATATTGTATCGGTAACAAATACAATGATGAATGTAAATTGTAATCGACTGAAGTAAAAGAATTCGGATGAGATATCGATAATAACGAACGGTCTCATTTTAATACCAACTTCGGCCAAACCAGCACGGCCACTGATTGATTTCTTAGACAAGAAATTTAAATTAAACGCCAACGTAGGCATTTAGAAAAATCTTCTTTATCGACGTCGATCAAGTTCCTCGACGTGTTTCACTTCCCTTTAAGAGCCGGCACCGAATACTTAACGCCAAATACGTACTGCCCTGCCGTAAGATGTTTCTTCTCGAAAAGAGGAAAACTGTGCAAGCCCACCCGGTAGTGAGTCGGTTTAGCGAATCCCCGATCAATGTTTCAAGGTCCCCCTCATTTTGCAGCAACGTTTGATATCGCTATCGGCTTCCTCGGCTGCGACATTTGCTCGTCATCTCTCCGACGATGAGCTCGCGATGATGTATGCGCGCGGATGTGGCGGAGCTTTTTTATCCCGCGGATTTGTCGGGGTTTTATTTCGACGGCGAGCCCTCGAGTCGAGCACTCTTTGCCCGGGTTAAAAGAAAACGAGAGAGAAGAAGGAAAAAAAAATAGAAAGAAAAGAAAATGAGGAAAAAAAGGAAAGGGAAACAAGCAGAAAAAAAAAGAAGAGCGCACTGCTCGAATTCGGCTCAGGGACGCGTAGGCGGATGTACTCGTCTGCCGTGAAACCCGAAGCTACTTAACGAATCGATTAACGGAACCGCCGCTCCTCTCGATTGGGAATATTAAGTGTACAAGCTGACCAAAAAGGACTCTCTTGACCGCACGTATTGACCGGGTTAACATTATCGTCTCAATAGTTCTAGAAATTACGGACTCCGAGAAAAATCGGGTATACTTCCGTAAGAAATTTTAGTCGAAAAGAATTCCCATTAAGGTGAAGTGAAACCCCCTTCAAATCAGTCGATTCGAATACAAACACTTTCTTTTAAGGGTATTAGACCAAACTGGCCGAAACTTTGACGTATCACTCCTGATCATCTAAGAATTGTCCTGACACATTCAAAATTTGGATTTTTCAAACAAATTTTTTAACTCAGCCCAGACCAGAAACAAAATGCCGTCGAGCTCTCATATTTCGATCGATATACAATTATCGAAGGCTCTGATATGAGAAACGAAAGGGCCAGGACAATTTTACGACAATTTAGAACACTCTGGTAATCGATAAACTCGCATTTGAAGGAGATAAAGGCAAAAAAAGTGTTATATGCGCTTCTATGATATAACGATGGGAATACGAGGTCTCGGAGTAAAAATTTAATTGACCTGGAAATCACAGATGGCGCAGGGTGTCCCTCTGTAGTCAGAGTTAGGGCCCCAGAAAGCATGAAGCCAGAGAATTTCTGGAGTTTTACTTCGATTTCTTTATAATTATTGTACGAAAATGACAGGTGGAGTATGCCATTTGGTACAATACCCAATCTAATTCGATACAGCTGTCAATATAAAAACGAACGAAAGCAACGTAGGCATTTAGAAAAATCTTTATCGACGTCGATCAAGTTCCTCGACGTGTTTCGCTTCACCTTAAAAAATAATCTTGCGTGTCTGAGATGGATTTATTATAAAAGGAATTAAAAAAAAAATGTTCAATCACGTGGATACGTAAAACGAGAATTCATAAAGCAAGAACTGTAGGTATAGGTCAGAAATAGAAATTAATTAGCCTGCAACACTGGTCTCTTTGATTGGAAATGTTAACTGTACGTAGAAGTCTATCGAAAAGGATTCTTTTCGCCATGTGTCATTTCATAAGGAAGGGTATCGGGAGAGGCACTAAAATTTATCGCTTTGATCATAATCGAAAACGCCATTTTTTTATATATATTTTTTTTATTTAGAAAAACAGGTCTCCCGTTTCTCTAACAACATCCTTCAGAAAGATTTTTCTTTATGAAACTTCACTCGAAAAGAATTTATTTGCCAACGGATAGTTTTGCTCGTCCGTGTATTCGTGTATCAAGGCTTCAAAGAGTTTCATATATTGAGCTCGAGAAACAATGAAAGCAGAAAGAAGGACGGGAGTAGCGGCGAAACAAAGATATAACTCGGAAACGGGGCCGAACATGAGGTGCGTCAAGCTAGCACGGCAACATCCCAGTACACGATTTCTGAATGCAGAGGAATTATGTGCTAATTATGTGCTAATTTTGTGCTGAATTAATTAATTTTGTACCCCCACCATTTTTCCGAAATTTGAAATTTCAGTGTGGCCGTGCTAGCTTGACGTCAAGCCAGCACGTTCCCATCTCAAACAAGACAAAAAGTTAAAAACAAGTACACCAAATTCAAGGGCAAATTATGTGCTAATTTTGTGCTGTAATCGTTTTTTCTTTACACCGACCATTTTATCCAAAAACTCGATTTTCGTTCCGAGCGTGCTAGCTCGGCGTCAAGCCAGCACG